>NC_133120.1:172742027-173342027 GCF_033568475.1 Henckelia pumila | reverse complement strand
GTACTCTTACTATGGAATTTGAAGGGAAAATTGTTAAGTTTAATATTTTTGATACCCTGAAAATTCCTTGTTGTGAAAGTGTTGTTAATAATATTGATGTTAATGATTACTTGTCACAAGAACACAAGACAACTGTGAAGAAGAGTGAGCTAAAAGAAGTAATGGCACAACCTGCTAAAAATTCTGTTGCTGAAATTTTTATTTCTGATTTGCAGGTACCTAAAATTGAGACAAAACTGCCTCCAGATCGAGAAAAAGGAATGCCTAAGAAAAAGGGAAGAAACCATCCAAAGATGGGGATACCCAAGAAGAAAAAGCAGAGACAGAGATTGATTATGAGTTTATTCAAGTGGGTGAAGGTGTGCAAGACAGTTAAATATAAACCACCATGAGGAACTGCAGCAGATAGTCGAGCTATAGACTGTCAATTTAGCGCTGGCTGGGAGGCAACCCAGTGTTCTTCATTTCCTTTCTCTTGTTTTTATTTTTTCTAGTTTTTTGTTACTTTCTTGTTTTTTATTTTTGTTTTTCGAAAAATAGAAAAATACAAAAATATTTTGAATTTTTTTGGGCTCGCTCGATCGGTCAACTTCTACCGATCGAGCGAGCGTCTATCTAAGCAAGAAAACTTTTGAAGTTTTTACTTTCTCGATCGGGTAACTTCTACTGATCGAGCGAGGCCTCTTTTGGAAAGACATAAAGTTTGGTACTTTGGTCTCGCTCGATTGGTCAATCTTTACCGATCGAGCGAGCCCCTTATATCGCGAATAACATCGCGATTTACCTCTTCCCTCTCTCACTCTCTCTTTTATTTTTCTGAAATCCCAACCCCCCCCCCCCCCCCCCCCAAAACCCTTCTCACTACAAGAAAAATGGCAAAAGACAACACTTTTTTCACGTTGTTATTGTCACAAAAAAGCGTTGTCGTAGCCAGTGTTGTGAAAGACCACGGTCAAAGACAACGCGGAAAAAGCGTTGTCGTTTTGAGCAAAGACAACGCATAAAAAGCGTTGTCGTTGCTAAAAAAGACAACGCGTTTTTAAGCGTTGTCTTTTTTAGCAACGACAACGCTTTTTATGCGTTGTCTTTGAGCGAACTTTTTACAACACGGTCATTTACAACGCTTTTTCACAACGTTTTTAAAAGTGTTGTGCTTTACAAAGACAACGCTTAAACCACCTATGACAACCTTTAAAAAGCGTTGTCTTTTCTCAAATAAAAAACAAAAAAATAAAATTTAATTCACAAATTTTCAATATTATAAATCACTCAATATTCAAAATTTTTGAAAATTAAATCTAATATACAATATTTCAATATTATAAATCATTCAAATATAACAAAAATCATTCAAATATAACAAATAATCGAATTCTTCATGTTCATCTCGGCCATGTGCGCTATGCTTTCTGCCTCAAACCGGAGTCAGCGATCTGACCAACTCTTAGAATGCTAAATCCATTTGGAGGACTGGGAATGTGCTGAACAATAGCAGCAAACAAGAATAAAATTTCAAAGCCATGGTTATGAATGACACAATAAATCAAACATCAAAGAAGAAAAGTAAAATGGAAACAAATACATAATCCGCATACTGAAAATGTGCTCCTCATCATCCAAAAGCTCCAGCCCCGCATCATTTCAAGCAAACTTCTTTTCCAATTAATCACCTCTCGGGCTTGACGAACGTTTTGAGAGATAAATTTGTCTAATAGTTTGAACCTGAAACTGCAAGTTTCAGACTAGCATTCAACACAGAATACAATTAGACAGTGGTAGAGATAAAAAGTTCAGTAATGTAGAAATAATTATTCATAGCCACAGTAGGCTAAGGCTTAATTTCAATTGTTTGTTTTATATGCAGTTGGCTCCGCAATGTAAGCCTCTTCTCAATATTTGGTACATAATATCAGTTATCCAAATGCATCAGCATGTTCACAGAACTGGTTAAAGAGAGAAAACCAAAATGTTGAATAAGATAATAAGAAGGTACAAGAGAATTATAGGACAAAACATCGTCCAACAAAGTGTTAAACGGATTCAACTAATTCAGTTCAGAGGGAAAAAACCTAATAATTTGGATTAAATATATCTTGCCAAATTGATAAGAAAATACTTATCCACTGCCACTAATATACGTTGAGATAAATGTTGTCTTGCATTAAAGTATATTTCATCAGAAAATAGATTAGGAAGAATAGGTTCAAAATAACCCCATCAATTGAAAATTTGAAATTCCTCGATTTGATTAAAAAAATAACTTAAAATAAAGTCAGGGGATTGAAATCCACAAATTTGAATATTAACCAAACAATTTGAATGCATTTGCCTATAAGATTTAAATTAAATTCACCATATCCTCCCATCCAAATACAGCCAAGAAGTACAGTTTCACATAATTAAAGCAAAAGACATTTACCTTCTCTTTAGCCCAGCCAAATGCGAAGTTATAGATCTCTCGGAATTTCTCTGGACAAATAAAAGCATCTATCGAATTTAGTAACATATAAATGAAATATTTTCTAAATATAATGTTGTAGAAGTCATATATTCTTTTTATTAAATTTTTAGGACACAACAGATACTAACATATAAGAGTTTACTGTTTTCTATAACTATTTCACATGTAACACCGAAAAGAAATAATAAAGTATTGAGTATGAAATATATCATATGATGCTTTGGATGGAATATCCCAGCACTGAAAGGGAATGAAAAACCTTTTGCACTAAGAAATATCTAAATGTATATCACGTACGTTCATCTTTCAGTTCAGAACGCATAAACTGTAGTCTATCTCTGAACTTCTCCAGAGAATCTATCTTGCCAACAAAAATGTAAACTTAAAAATATGATAGCCTAAAACTTCAAATCCACATTAACTTGATAAAGGAAAATTGGAAAACATAAAAAATAACAAAAAAACTAAAAAAAAAAATTGACCTGTACTCACCCAAGAGATTGCAATCCACCAATAAACTCCTGCTTTGAGAACTCACACATTGTGGCAGCCTTCATATGCCATGAAACAACCAGCTGCAGTCCAAACCAATATAAACTTATGTCATGATTATGGCCATTCCCATATCAAATCATTTTCAATGTTAAGTTTTTTTATTTATAGATCACTATACTCGGCTTTCCCATCACTTTTGTTTTTGGATGAATTGGTAAATAGTTTGAAATTTTGTTTTTCCTAGACATGCCAATGTAGTTGTATAGACTCTTTTTTATCTAAAAATTTACTTGTTGATTAAAATAAATTATGTCTATGATCAATGGGTCAAAACAAGGGAGGAAATTTTTTAATAGAAATAGACAAAACAAAAAAAATATGATGCATCTGTAATCGATAGGTTAGATGGCTAAAGAATATTCTTCCCAATTCCCATTACTCAAAATCCTTTATTTCACATAAAAAAAAATAAAAAGAAAAGGGTAAATACCAGCACAACCCTTAAAAAAATGTTGCCACCTTTGTGGCTCCACGTATGACCTATTATAATTATTTTTAACGTGTTATTTGATTAAAATCACATAAAAATGTTAACTTATGCTAGATGTTCAGAAAACATGGTTTTAGAACTTACCATGACAATGTCCTGAGAATCAACTTGACAAATAAAAAAATCCAAAGAATATTTAAATAACACTCAATGGCATAAAAAAAAATATAAACTGGAGATGAAAAAAATGTGATCCAAAAAAAAAATCCACAAGGCACAAGGATGCCGGAGGATGCTTATCCCCAAATCTCTGAACAGGAATTGCAGAACGATAACAAAAAACTGTAAGTGAGCAGTTGCTAAATATACCTGAATATCATTGCACAGGAGAGTGATTCCATCAGCCAATATCATATCAGTATATGAATTTGCACACCATGGCAAAGTGTCTCAAGGTTTCAGGCTAAAAAGCAGGCAGTAATGTAACCAAGAATTGTTGTACAGTCCAATAAATTAGACTTCAGATGCTTTCCCAATTCAAAGGTAAACAGAAATCAAGAAGAATGTCATGGAATTTGAATTTATAAATCAAATAACAAGAAGGGAAAGGAGAAGGGCTATATGCCCTCAGAAATCACATCAGCAAGTTCTCTAAAAGAAAACCTTTGTATCTATTGTAGAGCTCCTCTAAGTGCCTAGTGTCAGCAAATGACTTAATTTTGGGCTGGCTGTAAAATATATCAAATGCTCCTTCAAGTTGCCAGTCGCTGGACTTCATAGTCTGGATGGAAACTTTTTCACTGCGTCCAAAGCAAAAACAAGTGAAAAACAAGATAAACTGCATCTCAAGACACCATTCACCAATAAACAGTTTACACTACCTAAAATACTGTAGTGACCCTACCCGGATCCACTACCTAATCAGAGTTAAAGAGCATAATTAAACATGCATTAAATAAATCGCTGCGGAAGACTTAAATAAAAACAGACCGGCAGAATACAACCGGTTAAATAAATTCGATTATACAACTCAATCGAATAAATAAACCCTAAAGGCAAAACCTACAGCTAATCCTGCTGTCTTCACTGGTCACTGGCTACTCCAAGCCCCTGGTGCTCAATCCTGCACCTATACCTGCCCTGTCGAATGTGGTGTCCAGATACACAGAAAAGACTGAACGTGAGCTCTAAGCTCAATATGAAAGAACTGGGTAAAACATACAAATATAATGCATGCAAATGATAGGGTATCCATATCTGGGATAACTGTATATAACTGCTCAGTAATGGCGCCTAGGATATGAGTGGTACAACCCGGGGAGCAAATCCTGCGTACACTGCTCATTCCTACAGGACGTGGACTGTGTCCCCCTATGCTAATCATCCATGACCCGTCAGTCACTGAGCACTAGACATCAACCATCCAGACATGGCTGAGCGGCCCTACATGGCTCATCTCACAAGATGGACAGGCACAATATGATATGCACATGCTGCATAATAATATGACACATAAATGCAACATATAAGCATGCAAACCCGCTGGCTATCTCAGTCTGTACTTACGTACCTTACTACAGGCAGTTCCTAGCAGTCCCACTCTAGGTTCCAAGCCTACATCAGCTCTACAATGCAAATACCCATGCATCATTTATTAAGCTTTAAAAGCCTTAACTAAGCTATTGCATACTCCTAAATAATTTAAGGAGACCATAGCTATACCTGCGTCCATCGTCAGCCCGCTATGGCGACTATCTCGCAACTAGGGGCACACCCCTGCTGCAGCTCCACAGCCTCGAGCACTGCTCCGCTACTATGTCAGACACTATCTGACTATACTAAAGTATATTTCCTACTCCAACTCTAAAATAAGAGTACCCAAAGCCCAAAATAGAGCTACTAGGGCGAAGGAGAGGAATCCGGAATTGGCAAGAAATGAGGAGCTCGGACCCTATATTTATAGACGTCGATCGGAAGTTCCGTTCCTCGATCGGACGTTCCATTCCGGCAGATCGGAAGCTCCGTTCGCCACGTGTCAATTCGGTCCACATGCAACCACACACCTGTCACCGACAGCCGATCGGAAGCTCCGATCGCTGATCGGAAGATCCGATCTCCTTGCTTCCGATGTGGTTCCGATGTCACCAAGATCGGAAGCTCCGATCCTGGATCGATGGTTCCGATCCCACTCGAGTCTTGGGGTCCTTTAAGCCATTTTCAAGTGTCCTGGATCCATTTCTGAACTTCGTTAACCCTTCTGGAATTTTCTGAATCATGTTTTACTTAATATAAACATGATTACACGATTTAATATACTCATTAATCGCTAATTCTGGATACGGGTTACTACAAATACAGAGCTCATAAATCCATATCAATCATAGTCCTTAATCCAAACTGATCAGTAAATGTGCCTTCTACTGTCTACAAGCACAGTCCTTAATCCAAACTGATCAGCAGAAATACGAGAATTATTTGTACCAAATTATTTCCTTACCAAGGCTTATCTTCCATCATAATCTCCTAGCTCAAATCAGACTTTTTAGTTGATTCAGATCACCGAAATAAACTTTTTCTTTCTTTTTTTAGGAAACACTTTCAAAAAAATATCCCCAAAAATCAGAATCATCAATAAAAAAACAACATGAACCTTCTAATAATACATCAATACCAGAGCGTAATAAAAGAGCAAGCAAACAGCCAAGTACCTCGTGTAAGAAAGTTGTAATTTAAGAGAATCAAAATCTCAAATGTTTGGTGTGCAGAAACTTGAATGACATCCAAAAGAACAGTGGCGCTTAAAACAGTGCCAAATTCACCCCAAACATCCCAAATCCACTGCACAACACTGCCTCCAACAGTCCAAAAATGCAAAAATCCAGAAGCCCCCAAGTCAAGAGATGTAATTCACACAGACAACCATCTGCTTCAACTCAAGGTGCTACAACAGGGCAGCCTTATTAATGTGTATCCAACAAAAGTTAACCAAACAATAATCTTTATAAAAAAGAAAAGAAAACAAGGTTGAATAATGCATCTGGACTTTTCATACAAGCTATAGGTTGAATAGCTTTCTCGATGGATAGAACAAATCAATGAAAGATTACTAAACACTAAAATAGAAAATAAACAATAATTATTGTGCTTAAGCATAGATAATCAATGATCAATCTAAGTATGAAAGAACCATCTGATATAATTCAACAACGACTTCTCTTCTAACCAGATATCAGTAGTTGACAAATATATTATCATGTATTTTCTTTCTCTAGTTGTGAAGAATCCTTGACGAGCATCTATTGTGAACAGAATCAAACAACTATGAACTTAGGCAAAGATCCAAATTTTAAACAGAGTATGAGTAAATTGATGAAACGAGCCTAACTCTATAATTAATAAATAAATATGCGGAATTTTTTTTTTTTTATACTTTATAAATAGAATATGCACATATATGCCCATACATACATGCACAGAATAAAAGATTTAAAATAAATAAATAAATAAATAAATAACTTATCTAAAAATTGCATTCTTTAAATAAAATAAATATCTGAGTCAAACATTTAATTAAAAATACTGCATAAGAAAAATGATGTAAAATTTGCATGCACTGAAAATATTCAAATAAAATATTCAAAACCACAACCACTAAAAAAAATAATTAAAAAGTGTAAAATGCTGACATAATTAAAACATGCAATGTGACTCAGACATCTATCACGGTCACGGGGTCACTGCATGTCCGCTCATATGTCCTCGCCGTCGGTAGGAGCTACATCCTCCTCTACGAACTCACCTGCACCATACCAGTGTAGTGAGCCTAGAGGCCCAACATGCTAACATAACAAGGGTTTAAAATAATTTAAAACAATTAAATATTAATACATAACATATACATTAATGAGCATGCTTAAAAATATCATGGAATAAACATAACTTAAATTAACTTAAATAATATAATACATAAACATTGTTGAGCAGTTAAATTTCTAACATCGCATGGTTGTATCCGTAGTGTAACCTTAAATCATACATTAAATACTGATCAGCGTGAAAACCAACGTACGTGGCGGTGACGAATCACCTCTTAAATTGGCAGTAAACTGCCCTTCAATAGTTCACATATGGGGACGAATCCCCCCTTAAATTGTCACACTACTTCAACTTCCAACATAAAATATTTTATTATGGCTCAACATTAAACATTTAATTATGCATAAAATTATTTCATGAATGCATGTACTTAAATAAAATGTGTGTCCTTCATATATATTTAATTTAATTTCTTACTAACATATAAATATTAAAATAACTTCAATGCATAAAACTAATTAAATATATAATCAGGACACATGAAATTTCTCATGGATTGTACTGGACTGCTGGCCCTAACACTCAAGCCCATTTACTTAAATCTGACCCAATAACATACTTAAGCCCAATAAAATTATTCTAAGCCCAATTAAAATAATTTAAAGCCCATAAAACATTCTAGGCCCAAAAACAACTTAAACTGGCCCAATTGGCCCAAAAGCCCGAAGACTGGCCCAATAACTTTTATGGGCTCAAAACCCATAAAATTAATGGAATAACTTAATTAAAATTTTAAAAGTCCAAATAAAATTATTTGGGAGTCCAAATAATTTTATTTCTAATTAATTGGCCCAAAAACCAATTAATTCATAAAATACTTTAAAAATAAAAAGACTCGAGCCCGGCCCACCAACCCGGACACGGACCGACTTAACCCGACCCACTACCCTACTGACCCGACCCGGACCACAGACCCGACCCGGACCCAACAGAAAACCCTAGAACCCGACGCCCTATCCTCTTCTCGGCTGCGGCCGTGAGCAGCAGCCACTTCGTGGCTGCTGCCGGCTTGCTCCGGCCGCCCCTGGCCGGAGCGCCACCGCCCAGACGTAGCCCACGTCTGGGCGGACCTGACCTGACCCAGCCCTAGCCCCCATGCAGCCTGGACCAACTCGCCGAGCCCCCCCTTCTCAAAACCCTAACCTGCGCACCAAGGGAGCCCAATCCGCATCAGCCGACTTCCTGGGGCCGTTTGGCTCGAGCCCCTCGAGCCATTCGGTCCAGACCCTCCTCAAACTACCTAGGACTCTGACCAGCAGCCATACCAGCCATGGTGGACCTGAAAACGTGAACATGAACAAGGAAAACAAGAAACCTTGGGCATAAACCGAACAACCGAACCATTTTCTGAAAAAACTTGAAAGTTTTGATGCATACACAATCCACACAATATAATATCTGATAGGTACAAAAAAAAATGGAAGAAAATCATGCCTTTCACCGAAATTGAAGAGAAAAACGTGCGTGGGACGATTCCGGGACGACGGGACGAACACACCTTCGAAGCTTTAAGAAAATCGAGCTATGGAACCTCCTAAGGCTTGCTGATCGAGGAAGAAGATGAATAATGGGGGAGAGGGAGGCGGCTGAATGGGTAATCGGTTAAGGGTTTGGGTAGATTAGGTTTTGGGGTTTATTTTAATTAATATAGGTTTTAGGATAATTAAAAGTTTTAAATATAAAATATAAAATTTTAAAACTCTAAATAAAAGTTAAAATCTGATAACTTAAGCTAGAAAATATTAAAATCCCGAAATTACAAATTTAGGGAATTTTAAAAATAATTAAAAGTCATTAAAATGGCTAAATTTTGATAAAAATGGACTCCTAAAATTATATAAAATTAAATACTAAAAATTTTGAGATAATAAAACTCAAAATAATATTTTAGGGCTCTAAAAAGGCTCATGAAATTAATTGGCTAGAAAGTTGTCATCTCGTCCGTCCACGGTCCCGTCTACGCGATAAAATAATTAAAATACTAAAAACCATAAAAATCATTAATTATGGGTTAAATGCTTAAAAATAAATTAAATCATGCACAAATAATTCACATAATTATTTAACCCATAAATCACAAATTTAAATAATTAAATACCCTAATTATGCATGCGGATTTACGTATTTAAAATACCGGGTGTTACAATTCTCCCCCCCTTAAATTGAATTTCGTCCTCGAAATTTAAAGTACTTACCCGAACAACTCCGGGTAGCGAGTCCTCATGTCTGCCTCGGTCTCACAAGTAGCTTCCTCCTCCGAGTGATTCAGCCACTGGACTCTGACCATCGGTATGACCCGCGTCCTAAGCCTCCGCTCCTCCCTAGCCAAGATCCGCACTGGCCTCTCCTCATAAACTAGATCTGGTGGCAACTGCAAGGGCTCGAAATCCAACACATGCGACGGGTTGGAGACATATCTCCGAAGCATGGATACATGGAAAACGTTGTGCACTGCCGCTAGTCCCGGTGGTAGAGCTAAACGGTAGGCCAACGTGCCAACTCTATCCAAGATCTCGAATGGCCCTATATACCTCGGATTAAGCTCGCCTCTCCGGCCAAAACGCACTACTCCCTTCATAGGTGACACCTTCAGGAATACGTGATCACCTACAGCGAACTCCAAATCTCGTCGTCTGGCATCTGCATAACTCTTCTGCCGACTCTGAGCAGTCCTCATCCGATCTCTAATCTGAGTCACAATGTCGGCTGTCTGCTGCACAATCCCAGGACCCAGTAAAATCCGTTCACCAACCTCATCCCAATGCACAGGAGATCTGCATCTCCTCCCGTACAATGCTGCATAAGGAGCCATACCTATAGACGACTGAAAACTGTTGTTATAGGTAAACTCCACTAATGGCAGTCTAGTCTCCCAAGAGCCCCGAAAATCAATGACACAAGCTCTCAGAAGATCCTCGAGAACCTGGATCACCCTCTCCGACTGACCATCTGTCTGGGGATGGAATGCTGTGCTTAACAAAAGCCTAGTCCCCAAAGCCGTGTGCAGACTCTTCCAAAACGCAGATGTGAATCTCGGATCCCTGTCTGACACAATAGACACTGGTATGCCATGCAGTCTAACAATCTCTCTGATGTAAAGCTCTGCATACTGTGTCAAAGAATAAGTAGTCCTCACCGGCAAGAAATGAGCTGACTTGGTGAGTCTATCCACAATCACCCAAATCGCGGTGCAACCTCTGGCACTCCTCGGTAAGCCAACCACAAAGTCCATCGTAATATTCTCCCATTTCCATTCCGGAATAGGAAGAGGTCTAAGAAGTCCTGCTGGACGCTGATGCTCTGCCTTGACTTGCTGACAAGTCAAGCACTCTGACAACTCTCTCCCGATGTCACTCTTCATCCCGGGCCACCAATACAATAGCTGCAAATCTTTGTACATCTTCGTACTTCCGGGGTGAATGGAGTACGGAGATGTGTGAGCCTCTGCTAAAATCTCAGCTCTCAACTGATCGACGTTCGGTACCCACATCCTACCACGGTACTGAATGATACCATCCACCACTGTATACAAGAGGTTACCCCTAGCCTCATCTCTCTGTCTCCATCGCTGCAACTCCTCATCAGTAGACTGTCCATCCCTAATCCGATCTCGCAGAACTGGCTGCACCGTCAACACTGACAAGCTCGGTGCATGACCACTCGGATAACACTCCAAGTCAAATCTCTGAATCTCGCTCTGTAGTGGTAACTGTACGGTCAAACATGATACCACTGACGACTTCCGACTCAAAGCATCAGCCACTACATTAGCTTTACCCGGATGGTAGCTAATGTCACAGTCATAGTCCTTCACCAACTCCAACCATCTGTGCTGTCTCATGTTCAACTCCTTCTGTGTGAAGAAGTACTTGAGACTCTTGTGGTCTGTGAAAATCTTGCACTTCTCTCCATACAGATAGTGCCTCCAGATTTTCAAAGCGAAAACCACTGCTGCTAACTCCAAGTCATGCGTCGGGTAATTCTGCTCATGAACCTTCAGCTGCCTCGACGCATACGCAATAACCTTGCCACACTGCATAAGTACTGCGCCTAAACCCAGCTTAGACGCATCGGTGTACACCACTAACTCCTCGTGTGGTACTGTCACCGCTAACACTGGTGCAGTAGTGAGTGCTTCCTTCAGCTGATCGAAGCTCCTCTGACAGTCTGAACTCCAGATAAACTTCGCATTCTTCTTGGTCAAGGAAGTCAAGGGTACTGCAATAGAGGAAAAACCCTTGATGAACTTCCTATAATATCCTGCCAAACCCAAGAAACTGCGAATCTCCGAACCATTCTTCGGAATACCCCAATTCTGTACTGCCTCAACCTTCGACTGATCAACTGCAATCCCATCTCTCGAAATAATGTGGCCAAGAAATGCCACCTGCTCAAGCCAAAACTCGCACTTGCTGAACTTGGCATACAAACGATGCTCCCTCAAAGTCTGCAACGCTGTCTGAAGATGTTGTCTATGCTCCTCGATGCTCCTAGAATAGATCAAGATATCATCAATAAAGACTATAATGAACTGATCTAAATACGGCTGAAAGACTCGGTTCATGAGATCCATGAAAACCGCTGGAGCATTGGTCATCCCAAATGGAATCACTAAGAACTCGTAATGCCCATATTGTGTCCTGAAAGCAGTCTTAGACACATCTGCATCTCTAACACGCAACTGATGATAACCAGATCGCAGGTCAATCTTGGAGAACACCGAAGCTCCCTGCAACTGGTCAAATAAATTCTCTATCCTCGGCAGTGGATACTTGTTTTTCACTGTGACCCTGTTGAGCTCTCGGTAATCGATGCACAGTCTCATACTGCTATCCTTCTTCTTCACAAATAACACCGGAGCTCCCCACGGAGAAAAGCTAGGACGAACAAAGCCTTTCTCTAACAACTCCTGAATCTGCTCCTTCAACTCTTTCATCTCGGTAGGAGAAAGTCTGTACGGTGCCTTAGAGATAGGCACAGTGTCTGGCACCAAGTCGATGCTGAACTCCACATCTCTTACTGGTGGAATTCCTGCAACATCCTCCGGAAAGACATCCGGAAAGTCACGAACCACCTCTATCTCTGATAATGATCTGCTAGATGGCTCTGAGGTCGTGACGATACTCGCTAGAAACCCCTGGCAACCCCGTCTCAACAACTTCCTTGCCTGAATAAGAGATATCACCCGAGGAAAATCACTGCTCTGAGATGCATGAAAAGTGAACGGGTCGCCTACTGTAGGTCTCACTGACACTGATCTCCGACTAAAATCAATCGAAGCTCCATTGACTGTCAACCAGTCCATACCCAAAATCAAATCGAATCCACTCAATGGCAAAACCACCACATCTGCTCGAATGGAGTGTCCCTGCAGCTCCAACTCCAGTCCTCGAATGACCTTCGAGGTAGAAATAATCTGCCCTGACGGCATAGTAACATCATACCCACTGTCAATACTCTCAGGTGTGATGCCTACCCGCCTGATAAACTCCAGGGAGATAAACGAATGCGTAGCCCCTGAATCTAGCAACGCAAACGTGGAGTTGCCTCCAACTAGAATTCTCCCTGCACGCAGAAAATTCCCAACAATTTCATACCACTACTAAATTTTCCCCAACGAGTCACTACTAATTCTTAATTCTAATCACAAGTAAAACATGCTTCCTATTCTAACATGCAGTTAAATACCCAAATAACAACAATTCCAAAATAAAGACGAAATTTTAACCAAAGGAAAATTATTAAAATGCTAGGGGTAAGATATACCGGTGATCAAGGAGGTGTCTGGATCTACCTCCTCGGCCTGCATCACAAACACTCTACCAGCGGTGTTCTTCTTCCTCGGGCAGTTAGCTATCTGATGCCCTGGCTCCCTACAGTGGTAGCAAACTCCTGCTCCCAAAAGACAAGGTCCCGAATGCATCTTCTGACACTTCGGGCAAGTAGGATAACCTATGGCATTAGGGGCCCCGCCCCTCTGCTGCTGCGGCCTCTGCTGCTGTGGCCTCTGCTGTGGATTCGGGCCCTTAGCCGGCCCTGTAAACTGCTTCTTCGCTGGAGGCTGCGAAGATGGTCGCTAATACCCAGCCTGAAACTGCCTCTTCCCCTGCTGCTCCCTCTGGATCTCTCTCCGACCCTCCTCGGAACGCAAGGCTCTACTGGCTGCAGACTCATAAGTAAGGACGTCTGCCATGCGAACATCATGCTTGATATCCGCCCTCAAACCCTCCACAAACTGCCTCAACTTCTCTGGTGGACTATCTAAAATCAGAGGCACAAAGCGACAGCCCCTCTCAAACTGACTCACGTACTCGACCACTGTCTTGTCCCCCTGACGGAGACTCATAAACTCCCGGATCATGCGACTGCGCACATCCTCTGTGAAGTACTTGGCGTAGAAGATACGCCTAAACTCTGTCCATGTCAGTGTAGGAAGGTGAACTCCCCTGGCAGCACCCTCCCACCAAAGCGCTGCGTCACCCCTCAGCATGTACGTCGCACAGTTCACCCTGTCGGTGTCTGTGATCCCCATATAAGCAAAGATGGACTCCAGAGAGCGAATCCATCCCTCAGCCACCAAAGGATCGGTGGTACCAACAAACTCCTTGGGTTCCTTCTTCTGGAACCTCTCAGCAACGTCCTCCTCATGGGACAACCTAGGGCGAGTAGCCTGCTGCTCTAACAGAGCAGTAATCCCTGCCATCATATTCGCATTGGCCTGCTCCAATGCTGCTATAGGGTTCTGCGGAGGTGGAGGTGGAGGTGGAGGTGTAGGTGGAGATCCCCCACGTCTGTTCATCGGTCTGGGAGGCATTCTGCACCACCACATATTTCTTTACGTAAATCGCCATGCATAACTAAGTTGTTTAAAATTAATGCTAACTTAAATTCTAAAAATTAAATCATGCTATAAACACTTAAAACTTACAGACCGGTAGCGTGGATTTCTGAGCTCGCATAGCAGTAATGACCCCTCCAAGGACCGTGCTTTGATACCAACTGAAACGACCCTAACTCTATAATTAATAAATAAATATGCGGAAATTTTTTTTTTTTTTTTATACTTTCTAAATAGAATATGCACATATATGCCCATACATACATGCACAGAATAAAAGATTTAAAATAAATAAATAAATAAATAAATAACTTAACTAAAAATTGCATTTTTTAAATAAAATAAATATTTGAGTCAAACATTTAATTAAAAATAATGCATAAGAAAAATGATGTAAAATTTGCATGCACTGAAAATATTCAAATAAAATATTCAAAACCACAACCACTAAAAAAAATAATTAAAAAGTGTAAAATGCTGACATAATTAAAACATGCAATGTGACTCAGACATCTATCACGGTCACGGGGTCACTGCATGTCCGCTCATATGTCCTCGCCGCCGGTAGGATCTACATCCTCCTCTACGAACTCACCTGCACCATACTAGTGTAGTGAGCCTAGAGGCCCAACATGCTAACATAACAAGGGTTTAAAATAATTTAAAACAATTAAATATTAATACATAACATATACATGAATGAGCATGCTTAAAAATATCATGGCATAAACATAACTTAAATTAACTTAAATAATATAATACATAAACATTGTTGAGCAGTTAAATTTCTAACATCGCATGGTTGTATCCGTAGTGTAACCTTAAATCATACATTAAATACTGATCAGCGTGGAAACCAACGTACGTGGCGGTGACGAATCACCTCTTAAATTGGCAGTAAACTGCCCTTCAATAGTTCACATATGGGGACGAATTCCCCCTTAAATTGTCACACTACTTCAACTTCCAACATAAAATATTTTATTATGGCTCAACCTTAAACATTTAATTATGCATAAAATTATTTCATGAATGCATGTACTTAAATAAAATGTGTGTCCTTCATATATATTTAATTTAATTTCTTACTAACATATAAATATTAAAATAACTTCAATGCATAAAACTAATTAAATATATAATCAGGACACATGAAATTTCTCATGGATTGTACTGGACTGCTGGCCCTAACACTCAAGCCCATTTACTTAAATCTGACCCAATAACATACTTAAGCCCAATAAAATTATTCTAAGCCCAATTAAAATAATTTAAAGCCCATAAAACATTCTAGGCCCAAAAACAACTTAAACTGGCCCAATTGGCCCAAAAGCCCGAAGACTGCCCCAATAACTTTTATGGGCTCAAAACCCATAAAATTAATGGACTAACTTAATTAAAATTTTAAAAGTCCAAATAAAATTATTTGGGAGTCCAAATAATTTTATTTCTAATTAATTTGCCCAAAAACCAATTAATTCATAAAATACTTTAAAAATAAAAAGACTCGAGCCCGGCCCACCAACCCGGACCCGGACCGACTTAACCCGACCCACTACCCTACAGACCCGACCCGGACCCAACAGAAAACCCTAGAACCCGACGCCCTATCCTCTTCTCGGCTGCGGCCATGAGCAGCAGCCACTTCGTGGCTGCTGCCGGCCTGCTCCGGCCGCCCTGGCCGGAGCGCCACCGCCCAGACGTAGCCCACATCTGGGCGGACCTGACCTGACCCAGCCCCAGCCCCCATGCAGCCTGGACCAACTCGCCGAGCCCCCCCTTCTCAAAACCCTAACCTGCGTACCAAGGGAGCCCAATCCGCATCAGCCGACTTCCTGGGGCCGTTTGGCTCGAGCCCCTCGAGCCATTCGGTCCAGACCCTCCTCACACTACCTAGGACCCTGACCAGCAGCCATACCAGCCATGGTGGACCTGAAAACGTGAACATGAACAAGGAAAACAAGAAACCTTGGGCATAAACCGAACAACCGAACCATTTTCTGAAAAAACTTGAAAGCTTTGATGCATACACAATCCACACAATATAATATCTGATAGGTACAAAAAAAAATGGAAGAAAATCATGCCTTTCACCGAAATTGAAGAGAAAAACGTGTGTGGGACGATTCCGGGACGACGGGACGAACACACCTTCGAAGCTTTAAGAAAATCGAGCTATGGAACCTCCTAGGGCTTGCTGATCGAGGAAGAAGATGAATAATGGGGGAGAGGGAGGCGGCTGAATGGGTAATCGGTTAAGGGTTTGGGTAGATTAGGTTTTGGGGTTTATTTTAATTAATATAAGTTTTAGGATAATTAAAAGTTTTAAATATAAAACATAAAATTTTAAAACTCTAAATAAAAGTTAAAATCTGATAACTTAAGCTAGAAAATATTAAAATCCCGAAATTACAAATTTAGGGAATTTTAAAAATAATTAAAAGTCATTAAAATGGCTAAATTTGGATAAAAATGGACTCCTAAAATTATATAAAATTAAATACTAAAAATTTTGAGATAATAAAACTCAAAATAATATTTTAGGGCTCTAAAAAGGCTCATGAAATTAATTGGCTAGAAAGTTGTCATCTCGTCCGTCCACGGTCCCGTCTACGCGATAAAATAATTAAAATACTAAAAATCATAAAAATAATTAATTATGGGTTAAATGCTTAAAAATAAATTAAATCATGCACAAATAATTCACATAATTATTTAACCCATAAATCACAAATTTAAATAATTAAATACCCTAATTATGCATGCGGATTTACGTATTTAAAATACCGGGTGTTACAATTGAAGTACCTGACTTATGAGATCTTTGGAAAGTGCTGAGATTATAGGCTTTGGAGGGAATTTAAATTCCACCTGGTTATTCCTGCAGATTAACATAGCCAAAACGTGTTGGAAAACCGTGTTCAGATCAATTGAATCGATACCCGGTGCAGCGGAAGTTTAAAAATTTTATTTTTCTTTGATATGAAACAATTTCATATCATGGGTATCAAAACGTTTAACGATTAAATCACAAAAGTAAAATAAATAATAATTAATTAAATATTTTACCTCCAATCTCGAAGCGAGATTATGGACACCAACAGAATTTAATCTGCTCTTCTTGTATATCCCGGGAACCGATGGCGTCACGATCAATCACCGGAATAAGGTCCACGAACAGAAAACAGAAACCCTCTGATTGACTGCACTAGAAATCAATAAGAAGTTTTGCGTAGAGAATAAACAGATATGATCTGTTAATTCAGAATTGTAATTTTTCACAAAAATCACAAGTCTGAATTTTCTCCGGGAGGGACAAGGATTTCGAAAAAAACCCTTAGAATATTTATATTGTAATTTTGAAAATTATAAGACACAAAGTGTTTGATTTTCAAACCCAACACCTCTATTTATAGATAATTTCTAGTTATAATTGTATCAGGACTCTAACTCCTTAAAGCCCACAATCCATAACTTAAGCCCAACAAGCTAAGCCCGTTGTTATAGAAATTAATATAAAATTTATCGTGACTCCGATTGATAAACTGATTTCACCAATGTGCACAGAAACCATTTCTGCATCTTTTAGAGTCAAGATAATTTTTCTGAATCCGAATTCAGTGATTTCCAAAAATGCCCATCACTATGTCATTTTAGAAAATTCCACTCCCTTTAGTTGAGAAATCCAATTTCTCTTTCATTAAAATTAACTATCTCTACGGGATTTTAGTAATCCATTACTTGTGTAACCCTCAATGGTTCAGGAATACAGCTAGCCGTGGGCTCACAACTCCTTTTGACTCGGAACAACAATTTCCGACTTACCCAACGAATCATGGTAAGAGCGTCTAGCAACATCGCCCCATGATTCCCTAGGTATTACTGATAGTGCCTGCAAGAACCAGTAGATTTTGGTTAGCGTACAGTACGGTCCCATCAACCAAATATCCTGATCGAATCAACAACCATTGGTGCATCGAGAGTCGTTCGAGATTCGATAACTATGCACAACATCTTGGAGATCTATTAGTGACATCGCATGTGTTACTAGGATAACTATTAACCTAAAACACATCATGTACTCTGGCCAGAGATTCGTCACACTAATATCTCCTCAGATCGCATAGGATATCCACACTCGCAAGTATGTGGTGAATCCTTGACAACAAAGCATCGACTCCTATATGCGTCGTAACTGTACCCAATCCCGACACCTGATGACCCCCATAGAATCGATAAACGAGTCAAAGCACAGTACTAGCATATAGAGTCTCAATGATGTTTCAAGTAATAAGGACTAATGGTGTACAACCAAAAACGCAAACTTTATCCACTTGGAAAGTCCGAATAGGGTAGTTCGATCATTCATCATATGAATATCCATTTTCATGCTTCGAACATCTCTATGTTCCCTACCAATGAAACGTGGTACTCTGCATCGCAAATGCTAGTCTCAAACTCGAGCGATCCTTATCCTTATTTTCGGACGGCTCAATCGACTAGGAACTGTTTAGAATATACAGTGACTATATATCACAATATAACAATATGAAGAAAGATAAAGTCATTGCCATTAATAAAATGTAAATTATATTAAACAAAGATTGTTTACACAAAGAGTCATAAAAGCCCTTAGCCACATGTTGGCTATCCGGGCACCCACTCTTTCAATCTCCCACTTGCCCTAAAGCCAACTAGTCATATTACGTAATCCCATTGCTTTGCGATGTTTGTCAAACAATGGTCCTGGCAAGGGCTTCGTAAGCGGATCAGCGATATTGTCTGCAGAGGCCACTCTCTCGACTGTAATGTCTCATCTTTCCACGATCTCCCGGATGATGTGGTATTTCCTCAGTATGTGTTTGGATCTTTGATGAGACCTTGGTTCCTTTGCCTGAGCAACGGCACCAGTGTTGTCGCAGTACACCGGGACTGGACCAACAGATTCTGGAATCACACCCAACTCTTGGATGAATTTCCTCATCCAAACCGCCTCTTTAGCAGCAGCTGATGCTGCAATGTATTCTGCCTCAGTGGTGGAATCCGCTGTGGTGTCTTGCTTGGAACTCTTCCAAGAGACAGCACCGCCATTGAGCACGAATACAAATCCAGAGGTTGATTTCGAGTCATCCACGTCACTTTGGAAGCTAGAGTCGGTGTAGCCTTCCAACTTCAATTCTCTTCCACCATAAACCATGAATATATTCTTAGTTCTTCTCAAGTACTTAAGAATATCCTTCACGGCTTTCCAATGCATTTGACCTGGATTGGCTTGATATCTGCTCGTGACGCTCAGAGCATAGGCCACATCCGGTCTAGTAGATATCATCCCATACATGATACTACCTATGGCTGACGCATATGGTATATGTGTCATTTTCTCTATCTCTTCGTCAGTCTTGGGACACATAGACTTGGATAGAGAAACTCCATGACACATAGGTAGATGTCCTCTCTTGGACTCATCCATTGAAAACCTTTTCAATATAGTGTCGATGTAGGTTGCTGGAGTGAGTCCTATCATTCTCTTAGATCTATCTCTATAGATCTGTATCCCTAGAATATAGGATGCCTCACCCAAATCCTTCATCGAGAATCTACCTGATAACCATATCTTTGTTGACTGCAACATCCTTACGTCATTCCCAATGAGTAGGATGTCATCAACATAAAGTACTAATAATGTTACCGCATCCTTAACTACTTTCTTGTACACGCATGGTTCCTCCGGGTTCTTGATGAAACCAAAATCCTTTATTGTTTCATCAAATTTCTGGTTCCAACTTCTTGATGCTTGTTTTAGACCATAAATTGATCTCTGAAGCTTGCATACCTTTTGCTCGCTTCCCATGGAGGTGAATCCTTCAGGCTGCATCATATAGATTTCTTCCTTAATGTTTCCATTAAGAAATGCAGTCTTCACATCCATTTGCCATATCTCATAGTCATACCATGCTGCTATGGCAATTAGGATTCTTATGGACTTGAACATTGCGACTGGTGAAAAGGTTTCATCATAGTCAACTCCTTGTCTTTGAGTATAACCTTTTGCAACCAATCGTGCCTTATAGGTCAACACCTTTCCATTAGGCCCAAGTTTTCTTTTGTAAATCCATTTACATCCTATTGGAACAATTCCATCAGGAGGATCTACTAAAGACCAAACTTGGTTTGAATGAATCGAGTCTATTTCCGACTGCATTGCTTCAAGCCATAAATTAGAATCCGCATCAGAAATTTCTTCCTTGAAGTTTCTTGGATCACATCCAATATCGGGTTCACTTTGATCCCCTTCAAGAAGAAGACCATATCTAACAGGAGGCCTAGAAGTCCTCTCGGATCTTCTAGCAATAGGCGTGTCTTGTGATGATTCTTGAGGTGTAGGATCGTTAATTTGTATTTCGGGTTCTTCTCGAATTTCTTCGAGTTCCATCATCTTGCCTTTCTTATCCAATAAGAATTCCTTCTCCAAGAAGGTGGCATTCCTTGAAACAAACACCTTTGTTTCAGCAGGATGATAAAAATAATATCCGATTGAATTCTTCAGATACCCCACAAAATAACTTAAGATGGATCGACTATCCAACTTATCTCCCACTGTCTGCTTCACGTAAGCAGGACATCCCCAAATCCTCAAGTAAGAATACTTAGGAGCTTTGCCATTCCATAACTCGTATGGTGTTTTATCTACTGCTTTAGTGTGAACGTTGTTCAACAACAAAACCGCCGTTTCAAGCGCGTAGCCCCAAAACGATGGTGGGAGCTCAGTGAAGCTCATCATGGATCGAACCATGTCCAACAAGGTTCTATTACGACGCTCCGAAACACCATTCAGCTGTGGTGTCATAGGAGGAGTCCACTGAGAGAAAATCCCATTCTCTTTTAGATAGTCCAAAAACTCGGCACTTAAGTATTCTCCACCATGATCCGATCGAAGTGTCTTAATACTTTTTCCTAGTTTGTTTTCTACTTCAGCCTTGAATTCTTTGAACTTTTCAAATGCTTCAGACTTATATTTCATTAAATATAAATACCCATACCTTGAATAATCATCAGTAAAGGTAATGAAGTAGGTGTGTCCAAATTGAGTACCAATTATAAATGTACCACAAACATCTGTATGGATCAAATCCAACAGATTTTGACTACGCTTAGGTTTCCCCTTGAATGGAGATTTAGTCATTTTTCCTTTCAGGCAGGATTCACAAGTAGGTAGAGAGTTAATATCAGACATATCAAACATGCCCTCTCCCACTAGCTTGTTCATCCTCCTTGAGGACATATGACCTAGCCTAGCATTCCAAAGATTTGCCGGGTTTTGACTATCGTTTTTCCTTTTATTTTTTGTTACCGGTTTATCGACATAATTCATTGAAACGTCTTTTAATTTTAAGTTATATAGATCATTTTCAAGTTGTCCATTTCCAATCAAACATTCATTCTTGTAAATATTGCAAATCCCATTCACAAAATTGCAAGAATAACCATCTCTATCAAGCATAGAAATAGAAATAATGTTTTTGACCAAATCCGGAACATACAAAGCATCTCTAAAAAATAACTTAAAATTGTTTTGCAAAATTAAATAAATGTCTCCTATCGCTTTGGCTTCGACTCTTGAACCATTCCCGAGTCTTAGTTGGGTCTCACCCATCCTTAGCTTACGACTTCTTGTCATCACCTGCAAATCATTGCAAATGTGAGATCCACATCCGGTATCCAATACCCAAGAAAAAGTATTAAGAGAAACATTTATTTCAATGTAAAACATACCCTTTTCAGTTCGCAACTGATCGAGGTATTCCTTGCAGTTACGTTTCCAATGACCGGGCTTCTTGCAGTAATGGCAAACGTTTTCATCCTTCTTCTCATATGAAACCTTGGCCTTCCCCTTCTTATTCGGTACACTCTTCTTGGGCGGGGCAGAATGCTTCTTACCCTTTCCACTTGGCCCCTTCTTCGAGTTAGAAGAGGACCCAACCAAGAGTACCGGTTTATCCTTCTTTAGTGTGGCTTCATATGTGACAAGCATATTGACCATCTCTTCAAGGGTGGCCTCTATCTTGTTCATGTTGAAGTTCACCACAAAACCGTTATACGATGAAGGAAGTGAAAGGAGTAACAAGTCCGAGCTGAGTTCATGCTCCAAAGTCAAGTCGAGTGTTACCAACTTTTCAATGAGCCCAATCATGCGCACCCCATGCTCACGGACAGAAGTCCCCTCTCGCATGCGGCTTGTCATGAGCTCTCTGACAGTGGCATGCCTCTCCGACCTTGACTGAGCTCCAAATAGCTCCTTGAGTGCTTTGTGAATGTCAACAGCATTCACGGCATCCTCAAATCGCCTCTGGAGTTCATCAGACATCGAAGCCTGCATGTAGAATTTGGCCTTGATATCATGGTCCCACCATAAATCAAGTTTGGCCAACTCTTCCGGACTTGCATTAGCCGGGGCTTCCTTCGGGGGCGGCTTCTCTAACACGTAGAAAGCCTTTTCCGAAGTGAGAATAATCTTTAACTTACGGAACCATTCCGTATAGTTTGCGCCAGTGAGTTTGTTTTGTTCGAGAATTGCAAATAGTGGATTACGCGAATTCATTGTAACGATATACTGAAAAGGAAACAGACAATAATCAGTGATTGTTTAATTAATTTACTAAGACATAAAATATGGCGAATTTTAATTTTATGAATTACACTCCCACTATTTTAACGATTTCACCACCCTCTAGTGAAAACGGGAAACTTTTTCCTTAGTGAGAACATGGAGTCCAATTGACAAATCATAGTCCCGAATAATATCAGCCAACCATAATTTTCAAAAGGTAGAGCCCAATTACTTCCAAAGTAACCCCCATTTATTTACCTCATGTCCAATAAGGGCCCAATAATATGACGCCGTTTATTGTGACATGTCAAGATGACCCATCAATATTAAGTTGTGATGGACGGTCGCCATGTGGATCCCCCAATAATATGAGCCGATCCCATGGGAGTTCCACCCAACTTACAACATTTTTTGATCCATACAGCTTTCCGACGAACGGGCCCCCCAATAATATGAGCCGGACCATATCCGCGGGTAGCATCTCATACATTGATCGTTGATGGAAGGTAGGAAAATTTAAACAATATTTAAATTCCCTTTTATTAATCTTGATATAAATTTTAAATCATATTTAAAATGAGGGATTTTTAATTTTGAAAATTTGTCTCATCATTCATTTTTATGTATGCTTGCGGGATTCATACAATTTGTTCTAAACATGCATACATCAATAATATCATATATTATTTAAGGATGATCGATCCCATTATCTATTCAACCCGTGGTTGCCAATCACGAGTCTAAGTCCAATCCTAGGTAATATGCAGGTATGCAATGCAATCCTATTACATTGAGCTTCCAATTTACATTTCTTCAGTCTTCATTGTCTGCTGGGCCCACCATTTCTTCAAATCTTTGTCTCCCACTAAGTCTAATAAATTTACAATAAATTTCGATGACAAATATGGGATACATTTGTAGGGGTGGGAACGGGCCATAAACCAGACCCACTTTTATTACATATGACAATCATATTGGGCTATAAACCAAGCCCATTAATAAACACCAACAACAATAAGACAAATGTAAATTCCTAACATACACCTACAAAATTGGTTATGGCAATCGATCATCCCATTATCCAATTTTAAATTCAAAATTTAAATAATTGGATAAACATGTTGTGACATCATAATTTAAAAGATAAAATCATATTTTATCTTATCCATCCATAAGATCACATCTTATCATCAATTGTACCAAAATAATCAATTTTCAAAATTCAATTTAACGGATAAAATATTTAAATTTTCCAAAAATTCAAATTTATCCAAAAATCAATTTTAAAAATTTCGGACTCGAACAATTCGATCCGATGCCTCGTGATCTTATCAAAAACATTTTTCGATCGGATCAAACACTAGAATTTCAAAAATTCAAAATTTTCAAAAATCAATTTTTAATTTTTCCGGGCTGCCCGGGACAATCCCGGGCAGCCTGTGCCCTGATCGGGCGCGAGCTGGGCAGCCCGCCACTGCCCATTGGGCAGCGACGATCGCTGCCCTTTTTCTTGCCCGTCAAAAAAATAAAATTTTTGATTTTTAAAAATATGTTTTGTTTCAAAAACCCGAGGCCAAAAATTTTTGTACAATCGATTAATTTAATCGTTTGATCTGAGCAACCTGGCTCTGATACCACTCTTGGAAAACCGTGTTCAGATCAATTGAATCGATACCCGGTGCAGCGGAAGTTTAAAAATTTTATTTTTCTTTGATATGAAACAATTTCATATCATGGGTATCAAAACTTTTAACGATTAAATCACATAAGTAAAATAAATAATAATTAATTAAATATTTTCCCTCCAATCTCGAAGCGAGATTATGGACACCAACAGAATTTAATCTGCTCTTCTTGTATATCCCGATGGCGTCACGATCAATCACCGGAATAAGGTCCACGAACAGAAAACAAAAACCCTCTGATTGACTGCACTAGAAATCAATCAGAAGTTTTGCGTAGAAAATAAACAGATATGATCTGTTAATTCAAAATTGTAATTTTTCACAAAAATCACAAGTCTGAATTTTCTCCGGGAGGGACAAGGATTTCGAAAAAAACCCTTAGAATATTTATATTGTAATTTTGAAAATTATAAGACACAAAGTGTTTGATTTTCGAACCAAACACCTCTATTTATAGATAATTTCTAGTTATAATTGTATCAGGACTCTAACTCCTTAAAGCCCACAATCCATAACTTAAGCCCAACAAGCCAAGCCCGTTGTTATAAAAATTAATATAAAATTCATCGTGACTCCGATTGATAAACTGATTTCACCAATGTGCACAGAAACCATTTCTGCATCTTTCAGAGTCAAGATAATTTTTCTGAATCCGAATTCAGTGATTTCCAAAAATGCCCATCACTATGTCATTTTAGAAAATTCCACTCCCTTTAGTTGAGAAATCCAATTTCTTTTTCATTAAATTTAACTATTTAAATTTAACTATCTCTACGGGGTTTTAGTAATCCATTACTTGTGTAACCCTCAATGGTTCAGGAATACAGCTAGCCGTGGGCTCACAACTCCTTGTGACTCGGAACAACAATTTCCGACTTACCCAACGAATCATGGTAAGCGCGTCTAGCAACATCGCCCCATGATTCCCTAGGTATTACTGATAGTGCCTGCAAGAACCAGTAGATTTTGGTTAGCGTACAGTACGGTCCCTTCAACCAAATATCCCGATCGAATCAACAACCATTGGTGCATCGAGAGTCGTTCGAGATTCGATAGCTATGCACAACATCTTGGAGATCTATTAGTGACATCGCATGTGTTACTAGGATAACCATTAACCTAAAACACATCATGTACTCTGGCCAGAGATTCGTCACACTAATATCTCCTCAGATCGCATAGGATATCCACACTCGCAAGTATGTTGTGAATCCTTGACAACAAAGCATCGACTCCTATATGCGTCGTAACTGTACCCAATCCCGACACCTGATGACCCCCATAGAGTCGGTAAACGAGTCAAAGCACAGTACTAGCATATAGAGTCTCAATGATGTTTCAAGTAATAAGGACTAATGGTGTACAACAAAAAACGCAGACTTTATCCACTCGATAAGTGATAACCACTTGAAAAGTCCGAATAGGGTAGTTCGATCATTCATCATATAAATATCCATTTGCATGCTTCGAACATCTCTATGTTCCCTACCAATAAAACGTGGTAATCTGCATCGCAAATGCTAGTCTCAAACTCGAGCGATCCTTATCCTTAGTTTCGGACGGCTCAATCGACTAGGAACTGTTTAGAATATACAGTGACTATAAGATGTGTTTCATGATAGTCATCCCCATGTACTACCACATCTTACATACACTATAGTATATTCAAGGTCTTTATCAAAACAACAATAGTATATCACAATATAACAATATGAAGAAAGATAAAGTCATTGCCATTAATAAAATGTAAATTATATTAAACAAAGATTGTTTACACAAAGAGTCATAAAAGCCCTTAGCCACAAGTTGGCTATCCGGGCACCCACTCTTTCAAAACGTAACTCTAAGGACAGGACAAATTGCACACATCATTTAAATCTTATATCAGAAACAACCTATAATATACTTTTAAGGAAGGTTACCTTTTATATTGATACTCATCATCGATGCTATAACTCGTCATCAATGCTGCGAGAATATACATAGAGCCAGTCTATACATCCTCTCGACTCTAGATCAATTATCTTAATTTCCAATCAATCTGAGGATGTTACATTGTACTCTCAAACAAACGAGTACCCAAAGCTTCTTTCAAACTGTGCCAAGTATACGAAATAAATCTAGGATCTCAAGTAGAGATAGCAAACTTCAGCACAACATGCCCTTTCAAAACATCTCTGTCATACAAAGTGATCAGATGGTCATGTCGGAATAGCATCTGATAAGGAATACTCTATCAGAATTATTCAGTCTGTCATAAACTACCTTATTGTATTACTTCCCCTCTAGGATTTCGGTAGTTTCGTGACACATTTCATCGTGTTCTGATCCCATTCTTATTCTATACATGCTAAACTGTACAATAAACCACATGGTCGCTTTCGTTTTGCTTTCATTGCTGACAGTTTAGGCATCGAAACACAAATTCTATCATATCTGCTCTCATACTCTGATCTGGATAGATATAAAATTTATTGTAATCTGCACTCATACTCTGATCTGGATAGATATAAAATTTATTGTAATGTGCCTCTTTTAGAATTTATTGTCTCACTTCTGAAATACTGTGCACAATAATACCTGTAGTTGAAAACACCAAACTTCATCCATATTCAACTGATACTCAAACTCATGTCTAAGTTTGATTTTCTCTATCAAGATTCACATAATCTGAGTGGATTTTCGTGCTTTTGTAACCCTCACAATCAATACTGGCACAGATTGGATTGCAAATACTCTACTCAGTTGCAAATCTAACACAAAAACTCAAGCTAGAAGCACAATAACTCTTGATCAACATAACCACATCAATAGCCGATCAGATCAAATCACACACCTATCTACTTAAGCTTCAGTGGTTGCATTACATCTATCTGGATAATACTCTTCCAGCAAATTCCTCAACTCGTTTGTTTCACATTTGTCAGGGTCCATTGGGTACTGATCTCATATTATAGAAGAATCCTTTAACAATCTCTGCTAATACCTTAGTTATTCACTGTCTCAACCTTGCTAGGATTCATCACAATCCTGTCGTTTGACATAATAAAGTCAAGAATTACAACTCTATCCAGTTAAAATTCACACCTGGACAGTTTGGCATACACTTGCTCTGTTTACTTTGGCTCATTCATCAACTAACTCAAGATATCATCGCTAAATAACGCAATAAATCTCCGACAGATTTTGTTCATTAAACTCATGAACATCGCTGAAGTATTCATCACACCAACAGCATAATCAGGTCTTAGGCACAACTACCTCACTGATTTTCACTTGATGATATCTAACTCAAACAATCTTTGATAGACAAAAGCACCATACCACTAGTTAAACAAATCTTCTATGTACTGCAACAGATACTTCTACTTTACTGTAGTCCTGTTCAATCGGCTATAGTCGAAATATAATCTCATCGACCCATTTTCCTTCTTACCAACTAGCACCGGAAAAACTTCAAAGCAGAAAAACCCGATCTAACATATTCTATGACTAGAAATCTCTATCAGATACGAGCCATCACTTCCAAGTATATGATTCTCTAATTCAACATCAAATAGTCTCGAAGATAATTGCTCAAATCATTATCATCAATATACAGGAAATTCTGGACACTAATCGTTGCAAAGTGGAAACAACTCACTTTCATTTCAATACTAGGATGGATGCTTCAATTCAAGCTCGAAAACTAAGGAATACGGCCAATAAATAATAAACATAAATGTTGACCAATTCATCAATAATGCAATATTATACAATACCCAAAATCAGGGTTGATAGCGTGGCTTTATGATGAGATATCTACACACGCGTATCAATTAGTAGAGTTCTAAGCATTCTCAATTATTGCACAAAGACAAGTAGATTACCATGGAATCCAATAATAATTCACCCAATTAAATATCAAGGTCCAGAACTAAAAATTCAAATATCAAGAATATAACTTCCCAAGTTCCTACTCAAAGAACAATCGAGATCAAATGGCAAGAATCATAAAATTCAATGTCATGTGAATCAAGAATACATGACTAAGATAAAACTCGAATATCAGCAAAATAATCGAAGGAAGGCTCAACTGTAACTGAATTCTGAATCCCATAACACGAATGTCATTAGCATACTCTTCAACCCAAAAGATATCATAAACTCAATGTTCTTATAGGGTACATTTGGATCACTAAATCAGTTCTACTTGATCAATGAATCAAACTTAGCATTACCGCTATATTGATTCATCTACCTTTAGAAGGTTATAAACAATTCTAGCTTTGATCTCAAAGTGTTTACCACACTAGCACCAAGCTTATAACTCATTCCTGAAATCGAATTCAAACCATATAATTCTAATCTCAAGAATTATTATCGCCATATTTCAATCACTGATCTAATCTGATCAATTTCCTGGACTAGTATGAAATCTATCATATCGAGGATTTATCTCTGTTTTGCTTGAGGTTATCTGATAAAATCAATTCAATCATCGATAGACATCACAATATAAGATCTTACCTCACTCAATTCCGGCCACAGCAGGTCTTAGGGAATGATAACTTAATCCCCTCGAGAATAGATTTCATCTCTGTCCTTTCAACTTCATAACATCACTAGCCAAACACATCCAGTTCTGACATAGCTTTTCCGTATCTAACTCATACAGAATCCTGCAATCAAAATCTCATGCAGATATACAATGGTCATGATTAACCACAATCAATTCTCTATATATACCGTAGCTATCACATAACCATGACTTAGTCCAACGCTACTCTTTAAGCTGAAGAGCATACAATTTCTTGCGTAACAAGGAGACATACATGTTATACTGAGACCATACAACCAACAACATCAATACATCATAATCATAATCTCAGTTCCAGCATTTCTTAAATCAATAAACTCCATGAGCATACCGTTGCTTGCTTGACAAGGAGAATTACCTCATACTCCTCAGTCTTCTGAGTATTTCTCGATTCCCTACTCATAAAACACATGAGTATACAATTTAAATATAGTTTGAATCATCTCCTTTTCCATACTGCACACAGCTCATCATCAACTCATGATGTACCCTTGTCTTCCTCACACATCATTTTTTATTTATATGTTTATCAATTATAGCAATATACTTAATAAACACATAAGCATATAATTTGCAACACATAAGCATGTAATTTAATGCCAACACATTTAACACCAAAAAGATAACCACATGCTAGCATATAGTCAGATAATTTCTCAAATGTAGAAACATGCTCGCATCGAATTCACATAATCAAACAATGCATTAAACTCATGCGTAATGAACTCATGCGACTCAATCTACCCCACCCAACTTCTAATGTTGACTCAAGACAACTTAAAGCTTTGATACCAAACAATGTGGGACCCCGGGCTCGACTACTAAAATACCATAATAAAACATGGTAAGTAAAACAATAAGCAGCAACAACCAACAAAAAAATAAAAGAGGGCCTCACTCGATCGGTTAAACTTCACCGATCGAGCGGGCATGTCTGCTCCAAAATTCCAGAATCCAATTGAGCTGGTTCAGACTGCTTTGCTGCTATATATTGTCAAAAATCTGATATGAATGGTGCTAACATTGAAATATAAAGATTCAACCAACATCATACATGATAAACTTACTCCTAATATGATCCAACACATAATCTATACAACTCTAGACTATGCAAAGCTGTACAATACAAAAGTTGGATACCATCAAAATTCAACATGGTTTAAAAGTAAATTCCCAATAACAAGCTAAAACACAACCTGGAACACCACTTATAAACTCTTCCCAATGCTCTTGGCCTCCTATAACTTGGCCCTGAGACACCTGTTGCAATGCACACACAAACACAAAGCAACAACCGGAAAACCGGTAAGTCTAAAGACTTAGTATGAAAGACGGAACATATAAATAATCACAAGTAGCCATAGCATGCATTTCAAATCATAAATAACACCTTATGAAATGCAGAATAAATTAAATGGCTAAGAGGAAATAAGGCCTAAAGGCGTCACCGGTTTAGATGCTAAAACACATCACTCACCATCAATGCTAAAACTCCTCATTGATGTTATAAACCCGGCTTTAGGTATCAATGCTTGAATCTCATCAATGGTACACAATATCGATGCTTAATACTCATCAAATGATATCAAGGCAAATTGGAGAGAAAGGTTAGGCGCAAGAAACACAACGAGATGACACAATGCACAATCACCTCATAATATAGTCTAACAAGTAAACCACAAGATCATAACTCCAATAAAGAATAACAAAACACATAAACACATAAAATAGAAACTATTGTGTGATTTAAGGGATCGAGAGATCAAACACATCTCGATGCTCATTCCCTGCTTTGGTCATCATCGAATCATACCTTCCAATCGTGATAGCTAAGTAGCTTCAATCCTCAAGCTACAATACACACCAAGCTTGTATCAACTCACTAGATAGAATTATAGAAATATCAAAGCTAGCAACTCAAACCTTGACCAATCTTCAATTGATTCAAATCGGTGCGAACTAGAACTCGATATCCTTTGCTTCAACTCTGAAATACATATCAAATCATTCAGTATAGCATTCTAACTTACCAAGAACACTATTCAGCTCACATCAATGCTCAACGACTCAAGGCTTGCTAATTTGATCGAAATTCAAACCGGCGACGCAACGGTCCGAAACCGGTAATTCTAACAACTCAAACATCATCTAAACATTGATATATATAACTCATATCAATATTATTTCATCACTTAATTCTCGAAATCAGCAGCATATATTTCCAGAATTTATCAAACATAAACTGACGGCGTAACGGTACAAATTCGGTAACCGAAACTTAAAACTATCAAAACTATCAATCTTAACAACTCATATCCACTTCATATCAACTTATATATCAACATATACCAGCATATCAGAAGTTTCAAGAATTTGAAACATATTCTGAAAATCATAACAATTGCATACGTTGTCCGTTCTTCGTTCCGGTTTCGATATCGTAAAGCTTATATCATCAAGAACACTAATACATAATCAAATTCTGATTTTTCCCAACATCAACACATCAGAATTTCGAAACCTACTGAATCTTAGAGATACTTACATCAATGGATAGCTCTTGTTGCAAGGATTCCAAAACTATGCTCGGTTTTGAAATCGGACAGCCGGATCTTGAGATATTGCAGTTTAAAAATCAAAAATTGAATTGGAAATCTGATTTCTTCCTTGCTGCACGCTTTTGCTGCTGAAAATATGATATTATCCAAGTAATACACGTTCATATACAGCCAAATGACAAGTGTCCCACTCAAAATCTGATATTTACACTTTGGTCCCCGAATTGTCCAATATTTGCAATTCGGTCCCTGCTCGAGTTTCTTCTTCAAATTAAATCCTCTTTAATTTTCAAACTCGTAATTTCAATCTTAATCCCATAAATATTTAATTCAAATATTTCTAACTTTAAATTTAAGAATCCCGGACTTTAAATCTTAATATCTTTAAATTTTCAAATTAAATATTTTCAGCTCGAAAATTAAAGCTCTAATTTCCATAATTTCTCCAATTAATATATTCCAAAATTCGGAATTTAAATCTCTAATTCCGTAATTAATAACATAATATTTTCGGGGCCTTACAGTGTGTGTTTTGCGATTTATAACAAATCAAAAATTTTCTGATCCGGATTAATTTGTTTGATATCCAACTATTCCGATATTTTTCTGGTACACACACTCAACCTTATAAGCACCAAATTATTGACTTTGACCATTCAATTATACTTATAATTTCTCAAATTAATTATTGAGTCTCACTTAGACCTTGACCAGTCAACAAAGACTTTTACCAGTCAACTCTATCAAATATTCTTCTAAATTAAATTATCTGGCATAAATAATTATTTTTATTTCCATTATCTCAATAATTATCTCAAAATGTCAATATTATTAGATATTCTGAAATAGTCAAACTCATTAACTAATTTTCACGTGTATTTTGTAAATACACTCTATAACTCATTTGGCAGTAATAATTATTTTTCCAACTCAATAATTATTTTAATTGTCAATTAATTCGGAAATAAATTTTGGGACGTTACATAGACTGTGCAACACACCCCCGATCGCTTCCTTTCTGCTTTCACTTGCTGACAGTTCAAACATCGAGATACAAACCTCGCAACATCGCTCTTCATTCTCTTCCACCAAAACTGATTTTTCAGATCGTTATACATCTTCCGACCTCCAGGATGAACACTGAACCGACTGCAATGAGCCTCTCGGAGAATACGTTGTCTCAACTCTGAAATATCAGGCACAACGATACGGTTATTCACAAACAAAACATCATCTCTAACCTAAAATTCAGACTGATTTCCGGATCTGACTTTTTCTACTGAAACCTGAATGCTCGGATCAGACCTCTGTGCTTCTTTGATCAATACAAATAGCTCTGGCTCGGCTTGAATAAAAAACACTAAACTCTAAACCAGAAGTGCAACAATCATCGATCAAATGAGAAACACCGATAGTAGAAAGAGATAAAGAACAAAGTTTTCTGCTCAAGGCATCTGCAACTGCATTCGACTTCCCCGGATAATACTTGATTTCACAGTCGAAATCCTTCAACAGGTCTAACCATCTTCTCTGTCTAATATTCAGCTCTGCCTGTGAAAACAAGTACTTAAGACTCTTATGATCAGAAAAGATCTCGAAAGAGTCACCATACAGATAGTGACGCTAGATCTTCAGAGCAAAAACGATCGCATCGAGTTCAAGATCATGAACTGGATAACGAGTCTCGTGCGGATTCAGCTGCCTCGATGCATACGCTATCACATGCTTATGCTGCACAAGAACACAACCCAAACCTTGGTTAAAAGCATCACAATAGACTGTGAAACCTCTAGTACCCTTTGAAATAGAATGAATCGGAGCACTGGTCAGTCTCCTCTTCAGATCAACAAAGCTAGCCTCACAATCTGCAGTTCAGACTAAAGGCGCATTCTTCTGAGTCAGCTGGGTAATCGGCTTGGCAATAGAAGATAAACCTTCGATGAATCAGCGATAATAACCAGCTAAACCCATAAAGCTTCGGATCTCAGGTACTGATGTCGGTCTAGGCCAATTCATAACCGCTTCAATCTTGCTGGGATCGACAGAAATCCCATCTCCAAAAATAATGTGACCGAGAAAGACAACTCGATCCAACCAGAATTCACACTTAGACAGCTTAGCAAAAAACTGCTCAACTCGCAAAATCTGCAAGACGGTCCTCAAATGTTCTGCATGGTCAGTACGGTTCTTCGAGTAGATAAGAATATCATCGATGAAGATAATGACAAACTCATCTAAATAGCGCTGAAAGATATGGTTCATCAAATCCATAAAAACCGCTGGAGCGTTAGTCAAACCAAACGGCATGACTATAAACTCAAAATGACCATACCTCGTTTTGAATGCGGTCTTAGGAACATATTCCTCTCGCACTCTTAGCTGGTGATAACCTGACCTCAGATCAATCTTCAAATAGACAGAAGAACCCTGCAGTTGATCAAAAAGGTCATCTATTTGGGGTAAAGGATACCTGTTCTTGGCTGTAGCCTATTTCAGTTGATAGTAGTCCATACAGAGCCGCATAGAACCATCCTTATTCCGAAAAAACAGAACAGGAGCACCCTAAGGCGATACACTAGGCCTGATGTATCCCTTGGCAATCAAATCCTCAAGCTGCTCCTTCAACTCTCTCAATTCCACTGGTGCCAGACGATACGGAGCTTTGGAAATAGGTTGAGTACCTGACACCAAATCAATGCTGAATTTGATCTCTCAAATAGGTGGCAATCCAGGAACATCTTCCGGAAACACATCAGCAAAATCTCTAACCACTGTTATATCAACCAATTCAGGGCTAGATTTCAGTACATCAACTGCATAGACCAAAAATCCCTCGGCACCTCTCTGTAACAAATGAGTCATAGATAACACTGAAATCAAAGGAATTCTAGATCGAGAACCCTTACCAAAGAATTCCCACTCGTCTGCCATTTCAGGTCTGAACCTGACAACCTTCAGAAAACAATCGATTGTTGCCTTGTACTTGGTTAAATCATGTATACCGACAATGCAATCAAAATCTGACAGTCCAAGTACAATACACTCGAACTCTAACAAATTTCCCTCAAAACAAAGTTCACAGTTCCTGACTAATTTGATAGAAACAATTCCTCCACCCAAAGGTGAAGTAACAACTACTACAGTAGGCAACAACTCAACAGGCAAAGCATGCAATAACACAAATTTCTCAAAGATAAAGGAATGGGAAGCACGTGTATCTATCAAAACATGAGCAGAATAACCGAAAATCGAACAGTTACCTGCTATAACATCGTCCGGTGCTGCCTGAGCCTGATCCTCTGTCAAGGCAAAGACTCGTGCCTGCTGTCTCGGAGGCTAGTTCGCACTAGAATTACCTCCTTGTCTGTTCTACTGTTGAGGCTGGAAGGAGTGAACTGCAGAAGACTGTCTCTCAGGCTGTGCTTTAGGTCTAGATGAACTCCCACTCTGAGATCGATCTATACTATGCTGAGGGCACACCTTAGAAATATGTCCCGGTTGCTGACAGGTGTTGCAGTTCCCAAAGACCCATACACACTGATCCGATGAGTGTATACCTCCACACTTGTTGCAGAACAAATATGAAGATCTAAAACTCTGTCCTGAACCAAATTGCTTGGAACCACTGGAACTTGAAGAACTGTTCCCCTGCCTCTTGAATTTTTTCCCTCTTGCTTTGTACTGATCCTTTCTGTTTCCCACACTGCTTCCACCTTCATACCTCTGCTGTTGGTTCTGATACTGAGGTGGCTGATTGTGATACTGAGACGGTTGGTTCTGAGACTGTCTCTGCTGCTGAGGCACCATCTGATTCCCTCTCTGTCTCCACAAACCCGCTTCAGCACCCTTTGCATGATTCATGGCATCCGCAAAGTTATCAAGCCTAGAAGTATTTACCAATGTGAAGATGTCGGGATTCAAGCCGTTGATGAACTTATCGGCTTTGGCTTCTTCATTGACAGCGATATGCGGTGCAAAATGCAACAAGCTGTCGAACTTGGCTACGTACTCCTCAATGTTCAGGTTCCCTTGCCTCAGATTGGCAAACTCGGCTCCCTTGTCCTTTCGGTACAAAACAGGGAAAAACCGCTTATAAAACTCAGTTTTGAAAAGAGACCAAGTAACAACTGTACCTCGATTCTCCATGGATCTCTTTGTCGTGATCCACCAGTACTTAGCAACACCACGAAGCTGATGGATGACTAACCTAGTTCGGCGGTTGTCAGAGTAATCAAGGGAATCAAAAAACTGATCAATGTCATCCAACCAGCTCTCACAATCAACCAGATTCTCTGTACCTAGCAACAAAGGCGGATTAAACGACTGAAACCTCTTCAGCAAGGTTTCCATAGGAGTCGCTGTAGCATCCATCTGAACAGTTTCAGTACTAGCTTGCTCATTCGGTGGAGTAACTGGCGGTGGGTTTCTGTTAATAACTCGACGAGGACCCATCTGATAATCAAAGGTTAGGACACACGATATCTCAATCGCTATAATGCGGTGCCCTTTCAACCTTTCAGAAAACCGGATATCAGTCGATAAGAGAAGCAGTTATATCTCAAGTAGTTCATGTTTTATAAATTAAATCACAAAATCATGTAATTCAATTAATTCTCAAATAATAAACATGATCGCATGGAATTAAATAAACAGTTAAATAATTCAAAAACATGCGAGGAGCCAATACATGTGGACTCGAACTACCCCGCTCACTCTAGTTCAACCAAGAACTTATCGCTCTGATACCACTTAATGTGAGACCTCGGTTCTAAACAAATAATCTCGGATTAAACAACAATTAAGCATACAAGATCCAAGACTAAAAGAAATTAAAATTTTTCTTTTTTTTAAAAAAAAAGACTCGCGCTCGCGCGAGATGAACGTCTTGCGTGCGTGCAGGCTACACCTCCAGAGCCCCGGCTGAAGGATCGCGTCCACGCGAGATACATCTCTTGCGCGCGCGCGGGCTTACAAACCCGAGCCCCTGGAATTACCTCGCCCGCGCGTGGAAGGCCTGGTCAAAAAATGCTCAGGCTAACAAAATCATTCCCGCGCTTGCTTTCCAACATGCATTCCAAACATGCACAAAAAGGGGTGTAGAGAATACACACAATATCAGAACATGCTAAAGCTCAAGTCCAATAAATCAAGGTGCATAGAAAGATTATTAGTACATGCAACGACGACATTCCAACCCTGAAACTTGCATAGACGATACAACATAACGACGAAGTTCGAATTCTAAACATGTTCCAAAAGTAAACTAGATTGACATGCTGATTCGACTTCTAAACCGAGTCCCACTACTAGCTCTCCCTCTTGATGCTAACCGGGTCTTCGCTGACTCGATCCTACCCCACCTGTTTCCAAGTACACATACAAAACAAATCAACAACCGGATAACTCTGGTGAGAATGATATTCCCAGAAAAAGCAACAAAACAAGTAATATACCAACAACATGCTTTCAAGACAACATAATCAAATCAAAACGAATGATATGCATGTCTTTAAAATAGGGATATCAATTCTGATAAAAAATGGGTTGCTGCTTTGCTTGTTGGGATCCCGAGGATGAGATCACGTAAAAAACCCACCGACCCTCCCAATCGAGGTGGTGTCACGTATCCCACTCCTCTAGACTTTGAGCAACTATAATGTGTATATTAGCACTAGGCGAAATGGCTACGACCTAGGCCACTCAATTATAGCTCCCAAACTTCTAATAAAGGGCTGTTATGCCCGCCAAAACAATAATGCTGGCTCAATATAAATGCATATGGAAACATAAAACAATAATCCATATAATAACACTCAATCAACAACAAAATACAGGTTCCGCATGCTAGAACAAGTATTGATGCTAGTATGTGATTTTAAGGGAAACTCGAGAACCAACTGTCCCGATTATGTTATCCCGCTAACAATGACTGCTTTTATCTTTCAATGCAGTAGCTCCAACTCTGGATAAACTACAATAAAAAGGTATATCAGAAACTATACAACCTAACAACATTATCGGCTCAAGGTAATCTCTTTACCGATTCTTTGTCCAACTCTTAGACGATCGACTGCTACTACTCTGTCTCGACAACTCCAAATGAATATGTACGGAGACAAAAGATGATTAACAACAACGAACAAACCCAATACCCAAAGTTCTACAACTCAAACACGGTTCAAAATCCTCAAAACTCAAACCGGCGGCATAACGACTATAAATGATCAAACCGGAAATACAAACAGCAGTACAACATCGATATCAACTCATAACAATGCTAAGATCACAACAAAAGCTCAAACCCAACAAATCTCAAACCCAATTTTCGAACAAAGGCTTTCAAAAATTATAACAATTCCGAACGACGCTCAAATTCAAAACCGACTGAGAATAAACGATCATAAATCTGCCAAGAACAACATACTCGAAACTCAATCGAATCTAACAACATCCGAAAAACAAAACGTATCTAATCGGAGAAATACTTACAGTATAACGGAGCTCTCATTGCAGTGACCGCTAATCTGCCTTCAGAAATAAATTCTTACAGCCGGATCGAGCTCGGGAAGAAATCTGGAAGCTTGAATCTCAAATGGGGCATCTACAATGGTGGAGCATGGCTTGGAGGGGATTAAGTGGTGAAGGAGAAGACTTAGTCAAGTCTAATAATATAACAAATCAAAAAATTGCGTTTTAGTCCCTGAAATTTCCAAACTTTGCAAAATAGACTCAAATCAAAATCAAGTCGGCTCTTGAACTCTGTAATCTCTTATTAACTCAAATAAACTCATTTAAGATAAAAAAAACGGGGCGTTACAGCGATCGACATCTCTTTCCATATAACGCTTCGAATGGAGCCATCTCTATACTCGTCTGATAACTGTTGTTATAAGAGAATTCCACAAGTGGTATAGAATCTTGCCATGTAATACCAAAATCAAGTATCACAGCTCTAAGCATATCCTCGAGAGTCTGAATAGTTCGTTCAGATTGTCCGTCGATTTGAGGATGATAAGCGGTACTCAAATGTAAACGCGTACCTAGAGCTTCCTGTAGGCTATGCCAAAAGTGCGAAGTAAATCTAGGATCTCGATCAGATACAATCGACTTTGGCACATCGTGCAGTCTTACCACTTCTCGAATATAGAGATCTGCCATTTGATCATGACGATAAGTCATTCGGTAGGGAATAAAACACGCAGATTTCATCAACCTATCAATAATCACCCAAATAGCATCACATCCTCGGAATGATCGGGGCAATTTCGTCACAAAATCCATGGAAATATGGTCTCATTTCCATTCAGGAATAGATAAACTCTGTAATAAGCCACCTGGTTTCTTTCTTTCAGCCTTCACCTGTTGGAAATTCAGACATTTTGATACAAATTTAGTCACGTCAGACTTCAATTGTTTCCACCAGTACTGATTTTTCAAATCGTTGTACATTTTCCTGCCTCCAGGGTGAATACTGAATCGACTACAATGAGCTTCCTTCAAAATATTATGTTTTAAATCTAAAAAATTGGGAACAACAATTCGGTTATTCACATATAGAATATCATCATCACTAACCTTGTATTCAGACTGATGTCCTGATCTGATCATTTCAATCGATTTCTGTACATTCAAATCAGGTTTCTGTGCTTCTTTGATTCGAATCAATAATTCAGGCTCAAAACTGATAGCACAAATTCTCATTAGTCTTCTATCTGTCTCAAATATATATCCAGAAATACAACAATCTTCAATCAAATTAGATACACCTATAGTAGACAAGGATAAAGCACATACCTTCCTACTTAGGGCATCAGCTGCTGTATTCGATTTTCCTGGATAGTATTTGATTTCACAATCGAAATCTTTCAATAAATCGAGTCATCTTCGTTGTCTCATGTTTAGCTCAGATTGTGAAAACAGATAATTCAAACTCTTGTGATCAGAAAAGATTTCAAATTTCTCACCATACAAATAATGTCGCCAGATCTTCAACGCAAAGACGATAGCTGCCAATTCAAGATCAAGAATTGGATATCTGACTTCATGTGGTTTCAATTGTCGAGAAGCATAAGCGACAACATGTCTTTTCATCAAAACACATCCCAAAACTTGGTGAGAAGCATCGCAATAAACAACAAAATCATCAGTGCCTCAAGGGATTGTCAAGACCGGTGTTGTAGTCAATCTTTTCTTCAACTTAAGAAAACTATATTCACACGCTTCAGACCACACAAACGGTGCATTTTTCTATATAAGCTGCGTAATAGGCTTTGCAATAGACGAGAAGTCTCGGATAAATCGACGATAATATCCTGCTAAACCCATAAAACTTCTGATTTCCGGCACAGATGTCGGTCTTTGCCAATAGATCACAACTTCAACTTTACTTGGATCAACAGAAATACCATCTCCTGAAATAATATGACCCAGAAATACTACCTGTTTCAACCAAAACTCACATTTGGATAGCTTAGCATACAGTTTCTCTTCTCTCAATGTCTTCAAAACTGTTCTCAAGTGATCAGCATGATCACACAAATTTTTAGAGTATATCAAAATATCATCGATAAATATGATCACGAAGTCATCTAGATACTTTTGAAATACTCTATTCATCAGTCCCATAAATACTGCTGGTGCATTCGTTAGACCAAAAGGCATGACTATAAATTTGTAATGGTCATACCTGGTTCTAAATGCAGTCTTAGGATATCTTCATCTCTTACCCTCAGTTGATGATAGCCAGATTGTAAATCAATCTTCGATTATACTGACGAACCCTTCAATTGATCAAACAAATCATATATACGAGGTAAAGGATATTGATTCTTTACCGTTGCTTTATTCAATTGCCGGTAGTCAATACATAATCTCATCGATCCGTCTTTCTTTCTGACAAACAAAACCGGTGCGCCCCAAGGAGAAACACTCGGTCTGATATATCATTTGGCTAACAAATCTTCAAGATGTTCTTTCAGTTCTTTCAATTCAATTGGTGTCATACGGTAAGGTGCTTTTGATATCAGTTGTGTACCTGGAATCAATTCTATACTGAAGTCTACCTCTCGATACGGAGGCAATCCCGGAATCTCGTCAGGGAAAACATCAGCAAATTCACTAACCACTGGCAAGTCAGCCAATTTCGGGGTAGTCTTCAATACATCAATTGCGTAAATCAGAAATCCCTTTGCCCCTTTCTGCAATAGATTAGTCATGAAAAGAACAGATATCAAAGGAATTCTGGCTCGTGATCCCTTACCATAGAATTTCCACTCGTCAGTCATGTCAGGTCTGAATCTTACAATCTTCTGAAAGCAATCAACTGTGGCTCTGTACTTGGTTAACATATCGATACCGATTATACAATCAAAATCAGACAAACCGAGTACAGCACAATAAATCTCAATCTCATGACCCTCAAATTGTAATGTACAATTTCGTACAGAATTCACTGATATAATACCTCTTCCCAAAGGTGATGAAATAGACACTACAGTAGCTAAGGGTTCAACAGGAAAATAATGTAATGCCACAAATTGTTCAGAAATAAAGGTGTGTGATGCACCAGTATCAAATAAGACATAGGCAGGATAACCATAAATGGAACAGTTACCTGCAATCACATCTTCAGGTGCAGCTTGTGCTTGCTCCTCAGTCAGTGCAAACACTCGAGCTTGTTGCCTCTACTGCTGGCTCCCAGCTTGACTTCCTCCAGCACAACTCTGTGAAGATGGCTGAGGTTGGAATGAATGCACTGAGGATGCTTGCCTCTCTGGTTGTGTCACTGATCGAGATGATCCAGCACCCTGTGCACTTCCCTAACCTCGTTGTGGACATACTCTCACAAAATGACCCGATTGTTGGCAAATGTGACAACTGCCAAACACTCCTCGGCACTGCTCATTGGTGTGACGTCCTCCACATTTAGAACAGTAGACATCAGAAGTACCATATTTTTGTCCACCTCTAAACTGTCTAGATCCACTCGAACTAGAAGAGCTACTACCTGAACGTTTAAACTGTTTGCTTTTACCCTTGAAGAAATTCTTCTTTCCACTTCTACTACCTCCTGCATCAAATTGAGGTGGTGGTGGAATCTGTGGCTGTTCTTGCGATTGTCTCATCGGTTGTGGTACAAACTATGCTCCTCGTTGCCTTGTATACCTGCTTCAGCTCCTTTTGCATGATCAAGCGCATCAGCAAAATTATTCGCTCATCCCGAATTTACAATAGTGAACACATCTGGATTCAAGACATTTATAAATTGATCGGCTTGAGCTTCATCATTTGCAGCAATATGCGGAGCAAATTTTAGTAAGCTGGTGAACTTTGCAACATATTCTTCAATATTCATTTGTACCTGTTGCAAACTTGCAAACTCTTCTCCCTTGTCCTTACGATAAGAAACAGGAAAGAATCGCTGATAGAAAGCAGTTTTAAATACAGACCATGTGATAACTGTACCTCGGTTTTCAAATGCTTTCTTCGTCACTACCCACTAATTCTTTGCAAGGCCATGTAATTGATGGATCACCAGTCTCACACAACGATCATCTGTATAATCGAGGGATTCAAATAACTGGTCAATATCCTTTAGCCAATTCTCGCAATCCGCAACATTCTCAGTTCCTTGCAACTTCGGTGGTTTGAAAGACTGAAATCGTTTCAGCAATTTCTCCATCGGATTTGCATCTCCACTCATCGTATCGACAGAAGTACTACCCTGTCCTAGTTCAGGTGCTGTTACTGGTACCTGTGCAACATTAGTCTGTTCTGGCTGATTCACTGCCAAAGTATGTCTCGTAGTCGGTGCTGGTCGGGGAGGCATATCTGAGAATCAAATAGATTAGTGCACAATTCATCAATATCTATATCTCAGACCATAGTTCTGTTTCAGTCTCCCTCTGATTAGCACAATCATTCCTTCTCAAACGATTGAGTCTGATTCAGTCTCAGTCCAACAAGCTTCCAATCATATCAGATAACAGATAACATGCAATTCTTAAAGCTGTAAATCAATTCAGATAATAAGCATGATTTAAAAATAAATAAACCATCAGAATAGAAGACTCGATCTACCTCGCTCATCTATTCTCTGTCCGAGAAACTTAAGCTCTGGTGGCACCATTTGTAAGGACCTCGGGTTGCTAATCTCATCTTAGGGCAATTAAATGATTAATTAACAATTAATCAAACAATAAAGGAATAATAAAACCAAGAGCTAAAAAAAAAATTTTAAATCTCAGCACCTCGCTCGATCGGGCAAACTCAGCCGATCGAGCGAGCTAAGAATCCAAGCTCTCGGGTCTGCATCATTTTTGGCCTCGCTCAATCGGTTGAATTCATCCGATCGAGCGAGCCCAAAGTTCCATTTCTCTGTTTTGCAATTTAAAGGTCGCGCTCGATCAGTGGAATTCACTCGATCGAACGGGCTCCATTTCCAGAAAAATCTGCAGATTTCATTTTGCTGTCAATGCTGAAAATCCAATCCCAAAATCATACAAAACCAACTAATAACATGGTTTATCAATTCTGGAACATGCATATGTACATAACCAAGTATCGAGCATAAATTCATGTGTTTATTACATCAAACGGATCATTTAAAAGGCGATAAAATACACAACTATTTCAAGTATCATAAGTGTATTACAAACCAACATAGTTCTAACATGTTTGTTGTTTCTAGACAACACAACTTCAACTATAACCCGAGTCCTCACATGCAAAACTCTCTCTCGAGCTAAAAATGTCGTCTCTGACTAGCTCATGCCCCCTCTGTTGCCATGTACACATACAAAACAAAGCAACAGCCGGATAAACTCCGGTGAGAAATCATTCCCAGTATAATTGACATATATAAAGCGTTAAATAAATCATATCGACTCTATTCATAATCGACTCAAAAATAGAGTAAATAACGCATATATCGATTAAGAATTGATTCATATAACGTTGTTGTCATCAAGATTTGTAAACGATCTTGACATGGATATCCATCTATCGTAGTCATTCTGGACTAGAAAATAAGGTCGCCTCAGACCTTGGCATAGAATCAATTCAATATCATACCATATCATCAACATGTCAAATTCAAAGATCCACTACCTGAGATGGATCGACAACATCAAATAAAATCAAAGCGATAAACAAGTATGTGATTTTGGCGGGACAACTCAAGAAGCTTCATTCCCGAGTTTCAAATCCCTGACTTGCGATGTCGTCTTATACCTTCTTATTTCGTCGGTTTTGAACACTTAAATTCTAAAATATAACATAAAAACATTCATTTCATTCTATCATTCCAACATCGGTTCAAAATCAGCATTAGATCTTCAATCAAATGACTTCAAACCTTAATCACTTCTTCTTCGATTCGAATACAAAGTTCTTGAGTCGTTGGCCTTCAATACTCATCTGAAATGGAAGAATACAAATTCTATAACATCAAAAACATCTCAACGAATGTCTCAGCTCAATCATAGGCTATCAAAACGGTCTCAAAACACGAATCGACGACGTAGCGATTGAAAATCGATAACCGAAACGATACCTACTTCGAGCCAACAATCATACACCACATATATCAGCATATTAACAACATAAACCATGATATCAGAGGCTATTTAGTTCCAAACACATGTTGGAAATCATATTAAACTCATACGACGCTCGTTCTTTGATTCGATTTTGATACAATACAATACATAATCTCAAGAACACGTGCATAGCAACAAATTCTGATCTCTAATATATTTAAATCTTCAAAATATGCTGAAATCAATAAATACTTACACCAAATCTAAGTCCTCATTCAAATATTCCAGAACTCTTTTCGAAATCAAAATCGGACAATCGGATCAAAAGTTACGGGGTTTTGAAAATCAAAAATCAAATGAGAAAAATGAAGATCTCGACTTCTGCTCTGAAATTCTGAATGGACCAAGAGTTTCACACGTATACATGTTGAATAATCATAATAATCTGATAACTTCAATTATAATTGCAATTTAGCCCCTCAATTATTCAATATTTGCAATTCGGTCCTCGGCCCTTATTTTAATTCAATTTCAATCCTAAATAATTTAAGAATATTAGAATTTAAATCCAAACTCTAAATATTTCCAAATTAAATATAATCGGATTAAAATTAAATAAATTCAGATTAAATCAAATAATCTCGGGCCTTACACGATTCGAAGCGTTGTACGAAAAAAAGTGCAGATCTCCTCTGTACTGGGAAGAGATGTCTGAGTCCCCGGACTTGGGACCAGATATTATTCGTGACATGGCGGAGCAGGTGAAGATTATTCGATTGAGAATGAAGACTGCTCAGGACCGACAGACGAAGTATGCGAATATCATGCGCAGACCTCTATCTTTTGATCAGGGAGACCGAGTCTTTCTGAAGATTTTTCCTTTCAGAGGTACTGTTAGATTTGGGAAGAGAGGGAAATTGTCACCGAGATTCATCGGTTCGTATGAGATTTTACAGAAGATAGGCGATCTAGCCTATAGATTAGCACTTCCTCCTTCTTTATCTGGTATTCACGACTTTTTCCACGTCTTTATGATGCGGAAGTATCATCCATATCCTTCTCACGTTCTTCAGTCTGACGAAGTCGAACTTGATGAAGCTCTGAGCTACTTCGAGAGACCGATTCAGATCCTTGACAGAAAGGAAAAGCAACTCAGAACCAAGTCGATTCCGTTAGTGAAAGTTCAGTGGAGTCATCACGGAGTCGAGGAAGCGACTTGGGAGACAGAATCTGATATGCGATAGATATTTCCGGAGTTGTTTATTTGACGTGAGTCCTTAATTCTGTTCTTGATTCTTTATTCTTTCTTATGAGTTGATATTATTGATTTCGAGGACGAAATCTATTCTTAGAGGGCGAGAATTGTAACGCCCTGAAATTATCTTAATTGAGTTTATTTGAGATAATCGAAGATTTTATTATTCGAGGGCCGTTTTGATATTTATCAGGGATCATTTTGAAATTTTGGAAATTTTAGGGACTAAATTGCAAAAAAGGGATTTGTTATATTATTTACTGATATGAGTTGGTAGCGATATTGTATTGCTTTCTGCGTTTCCGGTTTGATCAGAACATAGCCGTCATGTTGTATGTTTGAGTTTTGGATTATCATTTGGGTTGTTTTGGTTTGAGACGTGTTTAGTTGAGTTTGAATGTTGATCTTAATCTAGAGCCTTGTTACTTCTTTTAGAGAATTGTTTGAAGGCCGTTGAGTTGCGAGATTGCAGAAATTGGATAGTTGGAAGATCGAAGCTGGTATTGTATCTACTTTCTTCTTATCGTTAGAGGATATTCGAATGTATCTTGATTGAGGAATTGTTGTTGTTTCCAGGTTTGGAGGATCGACGTTTTGAGAAAGGTATAAGACGACTTTTGAATGGAATGGGACAATTAACTCGAATTTGGATTGATTCGAGTGTCCTAGGAGAAAATCACATACTTGCATGTTTGAATGCATATTTGATTTTATATTTTAATGCATGAGATTTCATATGCATTCATATTGAGCCTATTTATTATTCATTTTGATTTAGACGATCTAGGGATTGTAGTTGAGTGGCTTTGGTAGACGATTTACTACCTTGTCGATTAACTCACTATAATGCTCTGGAGTCTAGAGGATTAAAGTATACCACGTCCACCTCGAAAGGGGAGTTCAGTGTGATTGTTGGATATTTTAACCTCGGGATCCCAATCGAAGAAAAGAAGAGAAGAATTGCATTTTGATTATTTGAGTTTGATAATCCTGAAGTGTTAAAGTCATGCATATCATTTTAATTCCGCAATTGAATGGAATTCTTATATATCTTGAGTTGATATATTATGTGGAAGTTGATACATATCATGTTTTGATATGTTTACGTGATATTTCATGTTAATCTCTTTTATTGGAAATATTATTCTTACCGGATTATCCGGTTGTTGTCTTTGTTTGTATGTGTACTTGGCAACAGGTGGGTCAGGACCGAGTCAGAGGCAGCATGGATAGGTGGTTGAATGATAGAAGTGAGGCTTTGATGTTTAGGAGTCGTTTACGTATTCGAACTCCTTATGTATTTTAATAAGTTCAAGTTAGATTGAATTATGCATGGTATATTTTGAGGATTGTATGAATCTAGACTTGTTTACTTTTATATGATGTTGAATGGAATCTATCATGTTGTGGAAGATTGTTGAGATCGAATTTTTGGAAGAAAACCAGAATTTTTCTGGTACAGAGCATCTCGCTCGATCGGTTGAATATTACCGATCGAGCGAGCACCCCTATACCGAGGCAATTAGTTGGGAATTTCTTGTCCGCTCGATTGGTAAGATTTTACCGATCAAGCGGGGGTCCTAAATTTTTCTGGGCAGAGACTTTGAGATTTTCATCCGCTCGATCGGTTGAATCTTACCGATCGAGCGGGCACTGTTCATCAGCAATAAAAAAAAAATTTGGTTTTCCTTCTGGGTTCTTGTTTGCTTTTGAGTGGATTATTATAAAATTAGTTGATTAGAATCGAGGCCTCACATTCCACCAGACGTTGAAGAGGATGAGCAAGCAGATACATGAACCAGGGGAGTTTTGATTTGCATTTGCATTTAGTGTTCATTTTTGTTTATTCCATTTTTGTCTTCATGTTTGTGTTTATGTTTCTAGAGCATTGAGGGCAATGCTTTAGATAAGTGTGGGGGGTACATTCATTGTTTGTCATTTTTTTTTTGCATTCGTATTGTTGAGTTTTATAGTTTGTTTGCATGTCATTTTTCATTGTCTTAGTGTTTTTTTTGTGCTCATGAGTAGGATGGAGATTGATAGCCGATGATGTTATGAAGTTTTCGAGATGACATTTTTGTGAAAAAAAAAATAATTACTCTTGATTGGATATGAGAAACCGTAGATTGAGTTGTGAATATTTTTAAGCACACATGTTACACCAGTAAAGTATAGCGATGCATTAGATGATGTTGGTGTCTGTTGGACCATTGCACGAAAATAGGTGTTTGTGAAGCCTGATAGTGTTTTTGAATTCTGATGATCTTTTTGATTTGGCATATACGATCTTGGGCGCACCTGTGAAAATTCTTTTTATGAAATTTTTTGAAAATGAAATTAACTCCATCCGGATTATGAGCAAGAGATTGAAATCCTAATCATCTTGTTCTTGAAATCCTAACAATTCCATCCGGGCTTGGAAAGTAATTGAAATTCTAATCGCTTTTTCATGGCTAAGCTTGCGGGTTCAATGGGATTGTAGCTCCATCCAGGCTATAGACGATGGGATTGAAATTCGAATCCAATCTTTGTTATAGCTAAGTTTGCGGGTAATTATTGGGGCTTAAGAAAAACCAAATGCAAAATCCGGAGGTGCGTAATTATATCTCAAGAGAGTTGTATTTGTTTAAGGATTGTTGGGAGGAAGGAGCTTTTGATGGTGATACTCACACTGAAGTGTCATATGTCGACGAACAGTCTTAAAAATATGTCTTTCGAAGTTGCATGTAGCTGGAATAATATGACACACACGCACGTTCACACTTGACTGGAGGTGTATTGTGGAAAATCAATAGTATTCGTAAGCTTGTTTTTGTATGTTGAAACTTCTCCGGGGCTATGATATTCATGATTCGTCCTTGCTTATGTTTTTGTATGTTTGCATATTGTTTTTGCATGAATTGCTCGAGGGCGAGCAAAGGTTAAGTATGGGGGAGTTTGATGTGGTTATATTTTCCTATATTTATTTGAGTTAATTTGTATGATTAGGAGAATTTGCATTGATTAAATTCATTTTATAGTTCCTAATTAGAAAAATGGAGCAAAAGAAGCAAAGAAAATGGAAGAAGTAGAGTTGTTCGTTAGAGCTACAAACAAACAGCTCTAACGAAGGGCTCTACCTAAAAGAGAGAAGAAAGATTGAGAAGCGCGATAGCGCATTGGAGAAGCACAAGAGAGAAGAGAAGAGCGCCTTTGACAAGCGTTGTTGCGCTAGGATGGTATGCGTACAGAGTTTTCATGCAGAGAAAGTCCCGCTCGATCTGTAGCTTTTCACCGATCTAGCGGGCACAAGGAGAAAAGAAAAAGATTTGGATCAGAGGACTTCTCGCTTGATCTGCTACTTTTCACCGATCGAGCGAGACACGAATTTCGGGAAATTTTATCTGAAAAGCAAACTTGCTTGAGGAGGACTCTAGCCTTAATTAGCATATATAATTTCAAATTTTAGGGTATCTTAATCAATCTTTGGACGGCTGAACGCGAGAGAAACTCTTGGCGGCTAGGTTTCATCTCTTGTTCTTAGATTTAATTTATTTTCTTCAATTTTTCTTAGAAATTCAAGAATTTTAGTGGCTAGGTTTTAATTCTTGGTTGAGAAAGACAAACCCTTTGAAATTTTATTTATTCGTGAGATTTTGATTTTTGTTGTTTAATTTTTATTTGAGTATCAAAATTTGTTTGGAATTGATTGTTATGCTTGTGTGTTTGATTATTGGCTGATTATCTAATAATTTGCTCATACAATATAAAGCTAAATTAGAAATAAAATCCGCAATTGTTTGATCCCTCTAATTTGTGAAGAAACTATGATTAATATTTTCCTCTTGTGAATTTGTTAATTCGTAGGAATAACAATTGACTATATTAAATACAACCGCATGTGTTTGTGTTGTCTAGGTTCATCAATTTCACTAGTTTGAATGCTACTTTAGATTTAAATCTTGATCGCTTGTATCTTGATCATTGATTTATTGGTAAGGATTGATTTAGAACGCTTGTGTCTAATTAACTAAAATTAAGGTGAGATAGGAATTAAATTTCCAATGATGAATATTCAATGAGAATTAATTATTTTTGGAGGATCGATGATCGAGTGAATAACTTCAAGGGTGTAGTCGACCGATACCAAGACTTGTTTTTTAATTGATTTCTTCGTTATAATTCTAATCTTGCATGCTAGTTAATAAAATTTAATTTAATCTATTTTTAATTATTAGTAGTTAAATTGAAAATCCAAAATCACTTTTTTATTTATTTTCAGTAATTTTAAGAACACGATAAATTTCGATTTTCTCGTGGGAATGATCCCTACTCTCGCTACTACATGTTTATTTACTTAATCTGAGTTGGGTTAATTTGGGCGTAATACGACTAAGCGCTACCATTGAGCGAGCAACTTTCTGCCCCAAATCTTAATTTTCTACGATATGCACGGACCCCATGCCACCTCTGTGCCTAGGTCCGTGCCCATGTCCTCTTAGGCATGCAACAATTTTTAAAAATTCATATCCGGAGTTTTAGCCGTCGGATCAAGCTAAAATTTAGAAAACAGCTTTGAAATATCTTATACATCAATTTGAACGGTAGAGATTGTAATTGGATCTATCTAGCATCAAAAATAAATTTTTGACAATTGCTGCTCTGTAATTCATTCTTGCGGCTCTTCTCTTGCTCCAAAATCATGATTTCTTCACAAATTCCTACAAAAATCAACCCGAAGAGTGAAAAGCACACATATGCAATACATCACATAAAAACACACAAAAACACAACGAGACAATACGAATGCATGCAAACTAGACATAAAAATAACATGAAATAATGCACACAAAATGCACTTATCAGCAGCCAAGAGAATTCTACGGTATCTCAAAGGCACGATTCATCATGGACTCTTCCTCAAACGACATCATAAACTTGAATTCACTGCCTTCACGGATGCCGATTGGGCTGGAAATAGTGATGACTATACTTCCACCTCGGCTTACATTCTCTATCTTGGATGGAATGCTGTTTCTTGGTGCTCAAAAAACCAGAAAACAGTAGTTCGGTCCTCCATTGAAGCCTAATATCGGTCCCTTGCCTTATGTTCCACGAAGTGATTTGGATCAAAAACCTGCTACAAGAATTTCACATTATCGGCCTCCCCTCTCCAACAATTTTTTTGTGATAAGATTGGTGCAACATATCTATCAGTCAACCCCGTGTTCCATTCTCAGATGAAACATATTTCTATATACTATCATTTTGTTCGCGACCATGTTACTCAAGGAACTCTTGCTGTCAATGTCATCTTTTCCAAGGATCAACTTGCAGATTCTCTAACCAAGCCACTGTCGGTTTTCCCATTCAAGAATTTGAGGTCCAAGATCGGCATCTCCAATGGGAGTTATGTCTTGTGGGGGCTTGTTAGAGAATATCCACCTCACAAACATATCATATCAATATCAGATTCATCTCCTCAAGATCCGTAACAGATAGCCTCGAAAGTCAAAACCAATTGTTGTTAATAGAATCTCCTTGTAATTAGGAACAGGAAATTGTATAAATATTATAGTATGTAAACACATTCAATATAAAATTATTCATCCAATCTCTCTTTATCTTACAGACAAGACGCTTGGCCAAATCCGAATGACTGTCGGGGTAGATACAGAAAGTATTATGTCTAAGGGTATGCATGGAAATCTATTTCGCTTAACAAAACGTGCCGAAACGAATGAATGTGATGCACTAGTATCTAGGAGAACGAAAGCAGGGATTCCACACAAAATAAATTTTCCTACGATAACTTCCTCATTCTCCTTCTGAACCTGATCTTGGCTCAGTGCAAAGACTTGTCTGGGGATACATGGCCTTTGGTTGGTGCTCCCAACCGACTGTACGAAATTTAGTCCAAGTAACTGAGCCTCTCGCAAACACAAAGGGCGCGGAAGTAGACCTCCACCACTTTTGGGCACTCCATTCCAGCAGGAGGTTAACAGCCTGCATCTTCTGCTCATCAGTGCAATGATAGACCTCGAAGCAGTTATCCATCCTCTATAACTAGTTCTCTGTGTGTTCCAAAGTCTCACCTTCTGCCAATGTCTTAGGAGCCATCTGCACAAACCTACGCAAATCGAAGCAGTGTCTGTCCTCTCTTTGGTGATGGTGCTGCGGTGATGCTCTCTCCCCTTGTCGTCTCCCCAACGACCACCGACACTCACATGGCTCTCATCTCCACATCCTGCCATCTGGTATGAGTAGCATAATTTTAACCTCAAGATTGTTCACCTAGATCCCAAATATCAATGCATGATCTGATACCAAAAATGTAGTGACCCGTCCCGGAATCACTAAGAGACAAAACTTAAGCATGCAATATAACTTAATAAACAATAATAAAAAATAAAATGTGGAAACTTAATCAATTCAACTAAAAACTACCTGCATGAATACAACCGATACCAAAATAATTACTGATAAATGTATGACTACTCAATCGAAGATAATACTAAAACTCCACAATGTTGGAAAACGGTGTTCAGATCAATCATAATTGATACCCGGTGCAGCGGAAGTTTTAAAATTTTATATGGAACGATTCCATATCATGGGTATCAAAACTTTACGATTAAATTGTGCGTGTAAAAATTAAATAACAATTAAATTTTTACCTTGAATCTCGAATCGAGATTATGGACACCAACAGATAACTCTGCTCTTGTTGTATATCCCAGGAACTGATGGACGAACAATTCTTCAATCAGGTCCACAAACAAAAGTTTAATCCCTCTGATAGACTGCACTAGAAAGTCTATCAGAAGTTTCTACGATGATATAGAACAGATATGATCTGTTAAATCAGTCTGCAAGTTCAAAAATTCACAGACTAGATTTTCGAACTCTGTAGGGGAGGGGGGCGGCCGAATTCTCAAGAGAGGAGGCTCTCTAGGTTTTCGAAATTATGACCTCTGTTGTATAATTTCTGTACTGCAATAACTTATTTATAATGTGGGCTGCTAACATCTTAGGGCCCATTAGTCATAAGTTCAAGCCTGACAAGCAAAGCCCGCATGTTCAGAAATTAATATAAAATTCATCGTGACTCAGATTGATAAACCAATTTCACCAATGTGCACAGAAACCATTTCTGCATCTTTTAGAGTCAAGATAAATTTTTTGAATCCGAATTCAGTGGTTTCCAAAAATGTCCATCACTATGTCATTTTAGGAAATCTTACTCCCTCTACTCTTAAATAAGAAGTCCCACTTCTTTATTCACTAAATTTAACTCTTTAAATTTAATTATCTCAACGGAGATTAAAAATCCATTACTTGTGTGACCCTCAATGGTTCAGGGATACATCTAGCCGTGGGCTCACAACTCCTTGTGACTCGGAACAACAATTTCCAACTTGCCCATCGAATCATGGTAAGAGCGCCTAGCAACATCGCCCCATGATTCCCTAGGTATCAGTGATAGTGCCTGCAAGAACCAATAGATTTTGGTTAGTGTACAGTACAGTCCCTTCATCCATATATCCCGATCGAATCAACAACCATTGGTAAATCGAGAGTCGTTCGAGATTCGATAACTATGCAATGCATCTTGAAGATCAAATAGTGACATCGCATGTGCTACTAAGAAACCATTTCTTAAAACACATCATGTACTCTGGCCAGAGATTCGTCACACTAATATCTCCTCAGATTGCATAGGATATCCACACTAGCAAGTATGTGGTGAATCCTTGACAACAAAGCATCGACTCATATATGTGTCGTAACTGTACCCAATCCCGACACCTGATGACCCCAATAGAGTCGGTAAACGAGTCAAAGTACAGTACTAGCATATAGAGTCTAAATGATGTTTCAAGTAGTAAGGACTAATGGTGTACAACCAAACCCGCGGACTTTATCCACTCGATAAGTGATAACCACTTGGAAAGTCCGGATAGGGTAGTTCAATCATTCATCGTATGAATATCAATTTGCATGCTTTGAACATCTCTATGTTTCATACCAATGAAACATGGTACTCGGCATCGCAAATGCTAGTCTCAATCTCGAGCGATCCTTATCCTTATTAACGGACGGATCAATCGATTAGGAACTGTTTAGAATATACAGTGACTATAAGATGTGTTTCATGATAGCCATCCCCATGTGCCACCACATCTTACATACACTATAGTATATTCAAGGTCTTCATCTAAACATCTTATAGTATGTCACAACATAATAATATGATAAAAGATAAAGTAAATGCCATTATAAAAGTGTAAATTATATTAAACAAAAGATTGTTTATACATAGAGTCATAAAAGCCCTTAGCCACAAGTTGGCTCACCGGGCACCCACTCTTTCAATCTCCCACTTGCCCTAAAGCCAACTAGTCATACTACGTAGTCCCATTGCTTTGCGATGTTTGTCAAATAATGGTCCTGGCAAGGGCTTAGTAAGTGGATCAGCGATATTGTCTGCAGAGGCCACTCTCTCGACAGTGATGTCTCCTCTTTCCACGATCTCTCGGATGATGTGGTATTTCCTCAGTACGTGCTTGGATCTTTGATGAGACCTTGGTTCCTTTGCCTCAGGAATAACGCCCAACTCTTGGACGAAATTCCTCATCCAAACGGCCTCTTTAGCAGCAGCTGATGCCGCAATGTATTCTGCCTCAATGGTGGAATCCGCTGTGGTGTCCTGCTTGGAACTCTTCCAAGAGACAGCACCGCCATTGAGCATGAACACAAATCCAGATGCTGACTTTGAGTCATCCACGTCACTTTGGAAGCTAGAGTCGGTATAGCCTTCCAATTTCAGTTCTCTTCCTCCATAAACCATGAATACATTCTTAGTTCTTCTCAAGTACTTAAGAATATCCTTCACGGCTTTCCAATGCATTTGACCGGGATTGGCTTGATATCTGCTCGTGACACTCAGAGCAAATTCTACATCCGGTCTGGTAGATATCATCCCATACATGATACTACCTATGGCTGACGCATATGGTACATGTGTCATTTTCTCTATCTCTTCATCAGTCTTGGGACACATGGACTTGGATAGAGAAACTCCATGACACATAGGTAGATGTCCTCTCTTGGACCCATCCATTGAAAACCTTTTCAATATAGTGTCGATGTAGGTTGCTTGAGTGAGTCCTATCATTCTCTTAGATCTATATCTATAGATATGTATCCCTTATAGGATGCCTCACCCAAATCCTTCATCGAGAATCTACCTGATAACCATATCTTTGTTGACTGCAACATCCCTACGTCATTTCCAATGAGTAGGATGTCATCAACATAAAGTACTAAGAATGTCACAGCATCCTTAATTACTTTCTTGTACACGCATGGTTCCTCCGGGTTCTTGATGAAACCAAAATCCTTTATTGTTTCATCAAATTTCTGGTTCCAACTTCTTGATGCTTGTTTGAGACCATAAATTGATCTCTGAAGCTTGCATATCTTACGCTCGCTTCCCACAGATGTGTATCCCTCAGGCTGCATCATATAGATATCCTCCTTAATGTTTCCATTAAGGAATGCAGTCTTCACATCCATTTGCCATATCTCATAGTCATACCAGGCAGCTATGGCAATAAGGATTCTTATGGACTTGAACATTGCAACTGGTGAAAAGGTTTCATCATAGTCAACTCCTTGTCTTTGAGTATAACCTTTCGCCACCAATCGTGCCTTGTAGGTCAATACCTTACCATCAGGCCCAAGCTTTCTCTTGTAGATCCATTTACATCCTATTGGAACAATTCCATCGGGAGGATCTACTAAAGACCAAACTTGGTTTGTAAGCATCGAATCTATTTCCGACTGCATAGCTTCAAGCCATAAATTTGAATCTGCATCAGAAATTGCTTCCTTGAAGTTTCTTGGATCACATCCAACGTCGGGTTCATCTTGATTCCCTTCAAGAAGAAGACCATATCGAATAGGAGGTCTAGAAGTCCTCTCGGATCTTTTAGGTATAGGCGTGTCCTCTGAAGATTCTTGAGGTATGGGATCATTATTTTGTATTTCGGGTTCTTCTCGAATTTCTTCGAGTTCCATCATCTCGCCTTTCTTATCCAATAAGAACTCCTTCTCCAAGAAGGTGGCATTCCTTGAAACAAACACTTTTGTTTCAGTAGGATGATAGAAATAATATCCGATTGAATTCTTCGGATACCCTACAAAATAACATAAGGTGGATCGACTATCCAAATTATCTCCCACTGTCTGCTTCACGTAAGCTGGACATCCCCAAATCCTCAAGTACGAATACTTAGGAGTTTTTCCATTCCATAACTCGTATGGTGTTTTGTTCACTGCTTTAGTGTGAACGTTGTTCAACAACAATACCGCCGTTTCAAAAGCATAGCCCCAAAACGAAGGTGGGAGCTCAGTGAAGCTCATCATGGATCGAACCATGTCCAACAAAGTTCGATTGCGACGCTCCGAAACACCATTAAGCTGAGGTGTCATAGGAGGAGTCCACTGAGAGAGAATCCCATTCTCTTTTAGATAGCTCAAAAACTCGGTACTCAAGTATTCTCCACTTCGATCCGATCGAAGTGCTTTAATACTTTTACCTAGCTTGTTTTCTACTTCAGCCTTGAATTCTTTGAACTTTTCAAATGCTTCAGACTTATATTTCATTAAATATAAATACCCATACCTTGAATAATCATCAGTAAAGGTAATGAAGTAGGTGTGGCCAAATTGAGTACCAATTCTAAATGGACCACAAACATCTGTATGGATCAAATCCAACAGATTTTGACTACGCTCAGGTTTCCCCTTGAATGGAGATTTAGTCATTTTTCCTTTCAGGCAGGATTCACAATTAGGTAGAGAGTTAATATCAGACATATCAAACATGCCCTCTCCCACTAGCTTGTTCATCCTCCTTGAGGAAATATGACCTAGCCTAGCATGCCAAAGAATTGTCGGGTTTTGACTATCGTTTTTCCTTTTATTTGTTGTTACCGGTTTATCGACATAATTTATTGGAACGTCTTTTAATTTTAAGTTATATAGATCGTTTTCAAGTTGTCCATTTCCAATCAAACATTCATTCTTGTAAATATTGCAAATCCATTCACAAAATTGCAAGAAAAACCATCTCTATCAAGCATAGAAACAGAAATAATGTTTTTAATCAAGTCTGGAACAAATAAAACATCTCTCAAAAGTAACTTAAAATCGTTCTGCAAAATTAAATAAACGTCTCCCACAGCTTTGGCTTCAACTCTAGAACCATTTCCGAGCCTCAGCTGGGTCTCACCCATTCTAAGCTTGCGACTTCTTGTCATCACCTGCAAATCATTGCAAATGTGAGATCCACATCCGGTATCCAATACCCAAGAAGTAGTATTAAGTGAAACATTTATTTCAATATAAAACATACCCTTCGCAGTTCGCAACTGCTCTAGATATCCTTGCAGTTACGTTTCCAATGACCGGGTTTCTTGCAGTGATGGCAAACATCCTTGGACTTTTCCATGTTTGAAGTCTTTGTCTTGTTCTTCTTCTCAGGTCCGGTTTTCTTGGATGGGGCAGAACGTTTCTTACCCTTTGTACTTGGCCCCTTCTTAGCAGAAGAAGAGGAGCCCACCAAGAGAACCGGTTAATCCTTCTTTAAAGTGGCTTCATAAGTTACAAGCATATTGACCATCTCTTCAAGGAAGGCCTCTATCTTGTTCATATTTAAATTCACCACAAAACCGTCAAACGATGAAGGAAGAGAGAGAAGTAATAATCCACATTGAGTTCATGCTCCAATACCAAATCAAGCGTTACCAACTTCTAAATGAGCCAAATCACGCGTACCCCATGATCATGGACCGAAGTCCCTTCACGCATGCGACACGTCATTAACTCTTTTACAGTAGCGAACCTTTCAGCTCTCGATTGAGCCCCAAAAAGTTCCTTGAGTTGTACGTGAATGTCAGCAGCATTCACGGTATCCTCAAATCGCCTCTGGAGTTCATCAGACATCGAAGCTTGCATATAGTATTTGGCCTTGATATCATGGTCCCACCATTTATCAAGTTTGGCCAACTCTTCCGAACTTATATCAGCTGGTGCTTCCTTCGGAGGAGATTTTTCTAACACGTAGAACATCTTCTCCGAGGTCAAGACAATCTTCAACTTACGAAACCATTCCGTATAGTTTGCGCCAGTCAGTTTATTTTGTTCGAGAATAGAGAATAGTGGATTGCGTGAATTCATCTTAATGAAATACTAAAAAGAAACAGACAATAAACAGTGATTGTTTAATTAATTTACTAAGACATAAAATAGGCGAAATTTATTTTATGAATCTCACTCCCACTATTTTAACGATTTCACTACCCTCTAGTAAAAACGAAAAACATTTTCTTTAGTGGGAACATGGAGTCCAATTGACAAACTATAGTCCCGAATAATATCAGCCAACCATAATTTTCAAAAGGTAGAGCCCAATTGCTTCCAAAGCAACCTCCATATTTTTACCTCATGTCCAATAAGGGCCCAATAATATGACGCCGTTTATTGTGACATGTCAAGATGACCCATCAATATCAAGTTGTGATGGATGGTCGCCATGTGGATCCCCAATAATATGAGCCAATCCCATGGGAGTTTCATCCAACTTACAACATGTGTCGATCCAATGTACAGCTTTCCGACGAACGGGCCCCCCAAATAATATGAGCCGGACCGTATCCGCGGGTAGCATCTCATACATTGATCGTTGATGGAAGGTAGGAACATTTAAAAAATATTTAAATTTCCTTTATTTATCTTGATATCAATTTTAAATCATATTTAAAATGAGGGATTTTAATTTTGAAAATTTGTCTCATCATTTAAAATTTGTATGCTTGCGGGATTCATACAATTTAGTCTAAACATGCATACAACAATAATATCATATATTATTTAGGATGATCGATTCCATTTCTAATCGATCCGTGGTTGCCAATCACGAGTCTAAGTCCAATCCTAGGTAATATGCAAGTATGCAATGCAATCCTATTACATTGTGCTTCCAATTTACATTTATTCAGTCTTTATTGTCTGTTGGGCCCACCTTCGTCTTCAAATCTTCATCTCCCACTAAGTATAATGTATTTACAATAAATAACTATGACAAGTAGGGGATACATTTTAAGGGGTGAGAACGGGCCATAAACCAGGCCCACTTTTATTACATATGACAATTCATATTGGGCCATAAACCAGGCCCATTAATAAATCCAACAACAATAAAAACAAATGTAAATTCCCTAACATACACCTACAAAATTGGTCATGATAATCGATCATCCTTATCCAATAATATTTAATTCAAAATTAATTTATTGGATAACATGTAATGGCAATTAAATTAAAAAGGATAAAATCATATTCCATATATAAAACCTTATTTTACATAAAAAATCATATTTTACCTTTTTATCAAATAAAATCATATTTTACATATAAAATCCAATTTTATACATAAAATCATATTTTACTCAATATTTTCATAAGATCATATCTTATCGTCAATTGTACCAAAAATAATTAATTTCATAAAATCTGATTTAACGGATAAAATCTATAAATTTTCCAAAAATTCAAATTTATCCAAAAATCAATTTTAAAATTTTTGGACTCGAACAATTCGATCCGACGCCTCGTGGATCAATCAAAAACAATTTTCGATCGGACCAAAAATAGAATTTTAACATATTAAAATTTTAATTAAAAATAAAAATTAATTTTCCCGGGCCGTCCGGGACGATCTCGGGCAGCCCGCGCCCCAAAACGGGCTCGGGCCGGGCAGCCCGTCGCTGCCCCTTGGGCAGCGACGATCGCTGCCCTTGGGCAGCGACGTTCGCTTCCCCGGGTTTGCCCATTAATTTTAAATTTTTAAAATCTTTTGTTTCAAAAAACCAAGGCTTAAAAATTTTATACAATCGATTAATTTAATCGCTTGATCTGAGCAACCTGGCTCTGATACCACTGGTTGAAAACGATGTTCAGATCAATCAGAATTGATACTCGGTGCAGCGGAAGTTTTAAAATTTTATATGGAACGATTCCATATCATGGGTATCAAAACTTTACGATTAAATTGTGCGTGTAAAAATTAAATAACAATTAAATTTTTACCTTGAATCTCGAATCGAGATTATGGACACCAACAGATAACTCTGCTCTTGTTGTATATCCCAAGAACTGAAGAACGAACAATTCTTCAATCAGGTCCACGAACAGAAGTTTAATCCCTCTGATAGACTGCACTAGAAAGTCTATCAGAAGTTTCTACGATGAGATAGAACAGATATGATCTGTTAAATCAGTCTGCAAATTCAAAAATTCACAGACTGGATTTTCGAACTCTGTAGGGGAAGGGGGCGGCCGAATTCTCAAGAGAGGAGGCTCTCTAGGTTTTCGAAATTATGACCTCTGTTATATAATTTCTTTACTGCAATAACTTATTTATAATGTTGGCTGCTAACAGCTTAGGGCCCATTAGTCATAAGTTCAAGCCTGACAAGCAAAGTCCGCATGTTCAGAAATTAATATAAAAGTCATCGTGACTCAGATTGATAAACCAATTTCTCCAATGTGCACAGAAACCATTTCTGCATCTTTTAGAGTCAAGATAAATTTTCTGAATCCGAATTCAGTGGTTTCCAAAAATGTCCATCACTATGTCATTTTAGGAAATCTTACTCCCTCTACTCTTAAATAAGAAGTCCCACTTCTTTATTCACTAAATTTAACTCTTTAAATTTAATTATCTCAACGGAGATTAAAAATCCATTACTTGTGTGACCCTCAATGGTTCAGGGATACAGCTAGCCGTGGGCTCACAACTCCTTGTGACTCGGAACAACAATTTCCGACTTGCCCATCGAATCATGGTAAGAGCGCCTAGCAACATCGCCCCATGATTCCCTAGGTATCACTGATAGTGCCGCAAGAACCAATAGATTTTGGTTAGTGTACAGTACGGTCCCTTCATCCATATATCCCGATCGAATCAACAACCATTGGTAAATCGAGAGTCGTTCGAGATTCGATAACTATGCAATGCATCTTGAAGATCAAATAGTGACATCGCATGTGCTACTAAGAAACCATTTCTTAAAACACATCATGTACTCTGGCCAGAGATTCGTCACACTAATATCTCCTCAGATTGCATAGGATATCCACACTAGCAAGTATGTGGTGAATCATTGACAACAAAGCATCGACTCCTATATGTGTCATAACTGTACCCAATCCCGAAACCTGATGACCCCAATAGAGTCGGTAAACGAGTCAAAGTACAGTACTAGCATATAGAGTCTCAATGATGTTTCAAGTAGTAAGGACTAATGGTGTACAACCAAAACCGTGGACTTTATCCACTCGATAAGTGATAACCACTTGGAAAGTCCGGATAGGGTAGTTCAATCATTTATCGTATGAATATCCATTTGCATGCTTTGAACATCTCTATGTTTCATACCAATGAAACGTGGTACTCGGCATCGCAAATGCTAGTCTCAATCTCGAGCGATCCTTATCCTTATTAACGGATGGCTCAATCGACTAGGAACTGTTTAGAATATACAGTGACTATAAGATGTGTTTCATGATAGCCATCCCCATGTGCCACCACATCTTACATACACTATAGTATATTCAAGGTCTTCATCTAAACATCTTATAGTATGTCACAACATAATAATATGATAAAAGATAAAGTAAATGCCATTATAAAAGTGTAAATTATATTAAACAAAAGATTGTTTATACATAGAGTCATAAAAGTCCTTAGCCACAAGTTGGCTCACCGGGCACCCACTCTTTCACACAAATGGAAACCTGATACAGTACAATCTACCCTGCTGCTACTCAACTACCGCTACCACCCGGTTCGTCCAACCTAAGTCCTACCCCGTAGAATGGGGTGTCCAAAATCAAAACCGAGGACGTAAGCTAACAACGCTTAGTACAAAAGTATGAGTATACACATGTTATGAATGTTAAATGCAAATGATCGGGTACCGAAAATCTATCAAGGTAGAAACTCTTGATCAACAAATGGCGTCATGGTATGTAGCACACTAGGCCATCGCATCAAGAGGTACTCCCATATCATAAGAAATAAGTGGACTGTCTGGACCCAAATCCATGGCATCCATCAACAAAACCTCGGGGCTAAGTATATTAACTTGATTAGTAGTCGGGCTACTACAATTTAGAAGTTAGATTTTTGGTTTTTTTTTTCAATGTTTTCGTATTTTGGCATGTCACGTACCTGGCACGCCCACAACACATCCGCTCATCAATTTTTGTGTGCAAACAAAAACTTTTGAAGGAGTGCATAAAGAATTCATCAAAAAAAAAAAGAAAAAAGGTTGACCCCGAAGAGGATCACTAGTATCGTTGGACATAATTATTTTTCGGTTACCCTTTTTGGATAGTAATATATAACATATTTCAATTTAGCAACGCTATTTAAAATCAATTTATCTAAATTTATAAATTCAATCAAATTCTTCGATACAAATGCATCTTTGACATTTTCACATTAGAAATTTATCACTGATTAACAAAGGTTGATATAATCCATTAATTAAAAATATTTATGGACTGATGCTACATGTATATCAATTTTTACATCACAACAAATTCGATACAAAAATTTCACTTGTCAAAATTGCATGATGCATGAATAAAAAATATCATGATATATAATAGAAAAATCCAACAATATGATTGATGTAAATATATATGTACGATATACTGGAGATATAGTTAACATTATTCATATTAATATTATTAAGCACGAGTCATTCACCAACTAGTGTAATGATCTTTTTTTAAAAAATCATACACAATACGCCTATGTTCTATTCAATATTAAATACTGAAAATAAAGAAAAACACTTTATCATCATAAAATTATAGACACACAAAAATATTAAAATTTACTCAAATCTTGTTATTATCCCAGTTTAAGCAGTCATATCAATCTCCGTCCAAAAATTATAACATAAAACGCGTGATTTTTTGTGAAAAATATTAGAAAATATAAACTATTGTATTTAGTTTTCAACGTTGATATGATTTTAAATTGGATTAGAGAAAAATCATTTATTATTTAAATACACAAAATTTCAACACATGATTATTTTTTATCAAATGTATTTAATATATAAAACATTAATTATTACTATTTTTTGACGTAATTAATTATTACTATTTTAGTATAATGTGAACGTATCTTTTTCTGTTTATGATCTGAAGATTCTGAACACACCCAATGATGCTATTTGTTTGTATTTATTTAGGCCATTTTCAACTCATCACGCTATCTTGGTGTCACACTAACTTCAAGATAATGTAATTCCTACACCAAATACAAAATTCATCTCCAACACATTCACTCTAAACACTACACTAAAAAGAATATTCTTGAAATATTTTCTATTATTTTATTCACATAAATTAATTTATTTCACTAAATATTTTTAAAAACAATAATTAAATATCATTAATATTAAAAATAATAATTTATAAATAAATATTCATTAAAAATATTAATGAATTAAAAAATTTAACTAAATATATTTTAAGAATTATTTTAAAATTTTTAATTTTATTCGTTTTAATATGTGCATCCTACAAAACGTAGTAGGACGCCTTTATAATTTCAGTCTTTTTAAACAAATTTCTGTTTATTTAAAATGTATCATAACATTTTTTATGTAAGATTTTAATTAATATTTATATTACAATATTATTTTTTTATAATTAAAAACATAAATTTAGTTATTTATTACATAAATAAAGTTTTTAACTAATTTATTTCATAAAATATTTATAATTTATAAATTTATTATTATTTTATTGATTAATATAATATTACAAAAGAATAATTAAGTGATGTAATTATATATAAAAAAATTTAAAAAAAATTGTGCATTTATTAAAAATATAATCTGATTATTGAAATTTTAAATCAAAATATCTTAAAATAAACCATTACAACAAATATATTAAATTTAAAGATATGAAAATTTAAAAAAAAAAGATTAAAAAAAACCAAACGTATACAATTACAAAAAAGAAGGAAAAACAATTTAAAAGAAAAAAAAAGAAAATCCTACGCTATTTCTAGCGTGTTTCACCACTGTATCATTCCTCCAACATAGCGCTAAATATAGCGCTGGGTTGGAGGAATGAACCCAAGTTGGAGAAGCCCTTATAGTCTTTGTGAAGTTCAAAGGTCTTTAGGACTGGTCAATGATACCGTGTTTGCTACGTCGGGTCCACGCTGTCAAATACAAGTAGTAGATTCTCGAATTTCATTCGTCCAGTGGACAAATGACGTCATCTTTTGGTCCAAAAATTCATTTTTTGTTTATAATATTTTTGTTAATAGTAATTAATTTTTACAATTGTTGTTGCAAGAAGGTCTCAATTTTTTATAACATAAATCTCTAGAGTGTCAAAAGTCAAAATAAAGATGTGGAATGAGCCAATCAGCAATTCACCAAAATCCACGGTTGAAGGCATATTGAGTCATTGTCAACCCACCTATTTGGTGGTCTGACACGTCGTTTTGTCAACTTTTAGTTATATCTTAATTGGTTATAAAAAAATTATTAATTCAACCTACTTATTTGTGGAGTGGAACCAGACAGATGCAATTCACTTTGACAGCTTTATGGATTTCCAACCCGACTTGACGTATGAAAAATTTTATTTTTTATGTTAAATTATTAATTTTCACTATAGAAATTGATCATGTAGGTCCCTCTCACAAAGATAGATCTATAAGATTATTTCAGAAGATACATGTTCATTAATTTTTGCGTAGGTGTGTTAATTTATGTCTAAAATCGATTGAATAAATATCCTAGAAGTCCAATATATAGACTTGAGCAACCCTCTTCCTTGATATAGTTTTTGGGGTTGAGTTGGATCCAAGTCTTCTTAACATGATATCAGATTCCAGACCCGTCGTTATGTGCTCGACTGCCCATAATTAGGCTGACCATAGTTGGACCACCCGTCCTATATTTGAGTCACCTGTTAATATCTCCACACTTCGATCATTTAAATTAACACGTCAACACATTAAAAAAATATGGGAATCAGATTAAATCGGGAACTTTAAATTTGATATTTTTTTTAATTAAATGGGACAACCTTCAAATGGTTTTTTTTTAATTGGCTTACATTTCTCATAAAAATCCCCGGTTTTTTTTAAAATGAATTTACATGATATTGTAGGATTTAAAAAATAAAGTTTGAGTGACTTGAAGGCTACTCAAAATAATATTCTTGTCGATGTTTGCTTTTGTTTTCAATATTTTCTATAACGAGATTTCAAATTGTTTATCTAAGTAATTCATAATCAATCCAATATTTATATACATTTCGTAGCCATATTCGGCTCAAACTGCCATTGGATTCCAGATCTCGAGAGTATCTTTGACATCTCTTAGACGACAAGTCAATTCCTCGAAAACATTTTTAAGTCTTCGAGGCAGAGATCTGACCTTGTATTGATCTTCGCTCACCAATTTTATAATCTTTGTGGTAAACTTCTAATGAGCTTGCTTAAGTTTCTGCCTCAGCTGAAATTGGTGAAGTCTTGAGATCTACATGCAATATGTATCGTAGGATTAGCTTTACTGAAAACTATACTTAATGGAAAGCAAACACTACTAAAATTTCTCGATAACTTCGACGGTTTTTCCGTCGGTCGCAAATTGAATTTTGCGACGCTTTTGAAAGGCATCGAAAAACCTTCCGTCGAGACACGTTGCGACGGTTTTTGAAAAACCGTAGACATTTGCGACGATTTTTTTAAAAACCGTAGCAAAATTTTGTTATGGTTTATTTAAAATCGTAACAACATTTGGGACGGTTTTACAAAAACCGTAGCAAAACTTTGCTACGGTTTTTGAAAAATCGTTGCAAATGTAGCTACGGTTGGTAGCGCTTAGACGTGTCACGCCCAAATTAACCCAACTCAGATCAACTTAATAAACATGTAGTAGCCGATAGCGAGAGTAGAGATCATTCCCACGAGAAAGATGAAATTTATTGTGTTCTTAGAAATACTTAAAATAAATAAGGAATGAGGTTTTTATATTTGAAATTAATTTCTAATAATTGAAATCAAATAAAAATAAATTTTGTTAAGTTGCATGCAAGATTAAAATTGTAGCGAAAAAATTAATTAAACAAGCCTTGGTATCGGTCGACTACGCCCTTGAAGTTATTAACTCGATCATCGATTTTCTAAAAATAATTGAATTTAATTTCAATATTCATCATTGAAATATCAATTTCTATCCCACCTTAAGCTTAGTTAATTAGACACAAGCGTTCTAAATTAACCCTTACCAATAAATCAATCAAAAAGCAAGCTATAAAGATTTAAATCCAAAGTAGCATTCAAACTAGTGAGATTGATGAAACTAAACAACACAAACACAATTGGTTGTATTTAATCTAGTCAATCATTGTTGCTACGAATTAATAAATTCAAAAGCAGAAATTATTAACCATAGTTGCTTCAACAATTAGAGAAATCAAACAATTACGGATTTGATATCTAATTTAGCCTTAGATTGTATGAAAAAAATTATTAGGTGATCAAGCCAATAATCCAACTTACAAGCATAACAAATAATTCTGAACAACTCTTGATACTCAAATAAAAATTTTAACGATGAACGTGTATCAAAATCTCATGAGAAAGTAAAACTTCAAGGTATCGTTTTTCTCAACCAAGAATTAAAACTTAGCCACTAAAATTCATGAAATCTATAGAAAAATTGAAGAAAGAAATTAAATCTCAGAAGAAGAAAGAAAACCTAGCCGCCAAAGAGTTCTTCTCTATGTTCTCTCGTCCAAAAGATGACAAAGCTCCTAAAATTCGAGTGCTAGGAGTTATTTAAAGTCTAGAGTCCTTCCCAAGATTCTTTCCTCTTCAAAATTATTTTTTTCCTTATTTTCGCCGCGCTCGAGCGGCATAAATCCGCACTCGACTGCGAAACTCTCTGCCCAAGTAATTTTCTCGCACAGCAACAGCGCAGATGTTCTTCTTCACAACCGCAGAGGCGCTGATCTCTTTTTCTCTTCTTTCTGTGCAGAGGCGCACCAACATGCGCAGATGGGTGGCTCCAATACGCAGAAGCTGAAGATCATTGTTTACTCTTGATCCGCAGAAGCGTAACATATTTTGCAGAAGCCCATGTCTTCTATCCTCAAACACACAGAAGCGTGATATCTTGCGCAGGAGCCTTGCCCATCTTTTCCTAAGTTACTGCCTTTTCAACCGCATAAGTGCAAGATCTTCACGCTGAAGATTACTCCTATTTCTCCCCACCTACTGATTATCCAACACAGAATGTAGTGACCCGAATCCGTAATTAGCAATTAATGCGTAATTAATCGTATGTTCATGTTTAGATTAAGTCAAACATGATTAAGGAAATTCCAAATGGATTAACGGAGTCCGAAAATGGATTCAGAACACTCGAAAATAGTCGGAAAGATTCCGAGTCTTAGACAGGATCGGAGGCTCCGAACCTGAGTTCGGATGATTTGAATGTTGGTGATCGGTTAACTCGTGCCCAGAAACGCAGCGAAAATTTTAAAATTTTTAACAAAAGAGAACCGAACACTTGTGTAGCATTCAAAATCAAACAACCATAGGGTGTTTAGAAGTTTTACCTATCAATCTCAAAGATTGATTTATGGCTCCAACCAAGTTGATAAACAACTAGACTCTTGAAGTGGTAGACACTATCTATAAGCTTTCAAGAGCACACCTAGATCAAAATGGATTCAACACTTCAATCCTTCGAATTAGGTCCACGACTAGACGATCTAGATCCGCTCTAAATATGCACTAGAATATTTAGAGAATTTTGCATTGAGATTTTCCTTTTCTTCTTCCTCAAAAATTGAAAAAAAAAAAACTTGGAGAAAATTATGAGAAGTGTTCGGCCATCTCCTCTCCAAAAATGGAATGAATATGTGTGTATATAATTCATTATAATATAATAATGGTGAAAGATTAAATGATGCAATTAAAAACATGCATAAAAAAGCTAAAGGCTTGCATGAAAAATTGCATCCATCCTTTCAACCCTTCAATTACCTCACACATATATTTAACATGAATATATATATATATATATATATATAATATATATATATACATGTTTTTGAACTTATTTAATTAAACATTAAACTTAATCCCAATTAAGTTTAAATAATTAATTAAATATAACTTGAACTCATTCAAGTCCACTAGTATATAATTATTCAACACTTTATTAATTTGAGCTCTACTAGACTCAATAGTGTTTAATTAATTCAACACTTGAATTAATTTAATTATTTGTATATTACAAAGTTTACTAGTATTAAATTAATTCAACTCTTGAATTAATTAATTAAGTTCAAAATAATAGTTTAGAAAATCATCATTTTCATAAACTAATTATTTTAAGTCAATTTTTAATCTTGGAACACGTTCACAAATTAAAAGTTACTTTTTCATTAATTCTCCAATTTAGAAGTCAAACTTCTAATTTATTTTACTTATAAACTCCTTTATAAGTTGTTCAACACATTGAACTAATTTAAATCTCAACGGGATCTAAAAAGCTAGTACTTATGTGACCCTCAATGGTTCATTGATACAACTAGCAGTGGGTTCACATTTCAATGTGATTCGGGATCAACAAGTTTCTTATATGAGCATACCCTATATAGCTTCATTCTTATTGATGAACTCCTTGATAATAAGAACATCAGAAAACTCAAGTCTGATAGTACCCAACCAGTCATGTGAAACGTCTAGCAGCATCGCTTACATGACTCCCTAGATATCAAATGATAGTACCTGCAAGAACCAATCAATTATGGTTAGCATACAGTACAGTCCCTTCAACTCATATATCACGACCGATTCGACAACCATTGGTTTATCGAGAGTTGTCATTGAATCGATAACTATGTGTCATTTCGTAGTTGCATCGAATGTGTAATTCAAGAAACCTCTTTCTTAATTACCACCTACTCTGATCAGAGATTTCAAGCTACGTATGCATGAGAACACATAGGATATCCATACCCGTAGGTAAGCGATGAATCCCCGACTACAATGCATCGACTCCTATATGTTTCGTCACAACACCCAACATTGCCACCTGATGACCCCAGATGAGTCGGTAAACAAGTCAAAGTGAAGCACTAGTGTAAGGCTCGAAAATATTAAATTATTAATTATGGGATTTGAGAATTAAATTCCATATTAAGGGATAATATTGATTTGGGAAGTTATGGAAATGATAGATTTAATTTCCGAGCCGAAAATATTTAATTTGAGAATTTACGGATTTTGAGAATTAAATTCCGAGAATTCTTAAATTAAAAGAATAAATATTCTATTTGAATATTTATGGGATTTAAGATTAAATTCCATGTTTTGGGAATTAACGAAGATTAATTTTGAAGATACAACCCGATCAGGGATTGATTTGCAAATATCGAAGTTGCAAGGGCTAAAGTGCAAATGGCCGGGATTATTTAATTAATTCAAATTTAATTTATTTTAATCCAAGTATATTTAATTTGGGAATATTTAGAGTTTCGATTTTAATTCTAATATTCTTGAATTATTTTGGATTAAAATTGAATTAAAACGAAGGCCGAGGACTGAATTGCAATTACTGAAGACTTGAGGGACTAAATTGCAATTTATGCAATACATATCAGATTATTAACTTGATCATCAGCATGTCACGTGTATGTTTGTAAAGGAATTCAGAATGAGAACAGAGGATCTCGAACCCTCTTCCATTTCCTTTGTTTTTCGATTTTCAAACGTCGATAACTTTTGTTTCGCTCATTTGATTTCAATTCCGAAAGATGTTCTGGAATCCTTGCAAAGAGGGCTTCGATTTGATGTAAGTATTTTGTTATCTCGGCATGTTTTGAAGAATGAAATATGGCAGAGATCAGTTTATGAAACTATGTGTGTTTTTGAGTTCGTATGCCGTTCGATATCGCAGTCGGATTGAAAATGAATTAAGAAACGAACTTGTCATGGTTTCAGCATGTCTTTGACTTGTTAACATGTGATTATAGCTGCTGATATTTGAATTATGAATGATATGAAGTGATTAGAAGTTGATAAGAAGTTAATAATGAATTCGATACCGAGTCGGTTCCTGATTTTCAATCGCTATGCCGTCGGTTGATGTTTTGACATCGTTTTGATAGCCTATAACTGAGTTGCGAGAGTTGTTTAGATGTTATGAATGTTATGGCATTTTTATTCCTCGATTTCAGTTGAGTTTTGAAGGCTAACGATTCATGACTCCAAGTTATACCGAATAAGAAGAAGTTGAAGTTTGAAATAATGTTGATTGAATCTATATGGATGATTTTGATTCAATTCTAAAATGATTGAATAGAATGATGTTTGATATGCATGTTTTGATGATATGTTTCAAAGTTTAATAGGATACTATTGACTCAAGAACCTCAACTTGAAACCGAAGAAGAAGTGATCAAGATTGAATGTTATTTGAATGAGCAGATTTGCTATGAGTTGTTGTACTTCCTATCCAGATGTGGAACACGAAAAACTCGAGAATGAAAGGTATAAAACGATATCGAGATTCAGAACTATGATACTCAAGATTGATGAATCTTGAGTAGTCCGCCAAATCACATACTAGTTATGTTTATTTTGATTATGAACTTGTTATTGTTCTTTTCGATCCATCACAGGTAGTGGATCTTTATTGCTTTTGATATGATATGATGATATTGAATTGATTATAATGCCAAGGTCAGATGAACCTTATTTTCGAGTCTGATGAGACGACGATAGATGGATATTCATGTCAAGATCGGTTACGAATCTTGATGACAACGAAGTGATAAGAATCAATTCTTGAGTTAGCGCGCTATATAAATTGAAGTATTGATTTGAAGTTTGAGTCGAATTATGCGTTATATTTACTCTATTCTTGATTTGATATGTTTAGAGTTGATATGAATTTATTTAACGCAGTTATATGTCGATTATACTGAGAATGATTTCTCACCGGAGTTTATCCGGCTGTTGTTTTGTTTTGTATGTGTGCATCACAACAGATGGGGCAGAAGCTGGTCCGAGACGACATTGATAGCTCGGGAGAGAGATGTAGCAAGTGTGGACTCGGGTTTATAAGTTAAAGCTTGGTATAGTGATAGCATCAAACATAGCAAGAACTTAAGACTTTAAGTTGTTTATGCTATGTTGAATAGCTTGTAGTTTTATATCTTTTAAGCTATTCATTTGGTGTAATACATGCATGATTTGATGATAGGAACTTGGTATATGAAAGTATGCATGTTCTCAAAATTTATTATATGTTTAGACTTGAATTTTGTTGGTTGATTCATGCTATTATTCCAAGCTTGACAGCAGAAAATGTCTTCTGGTGTTTTCTGGAAATGGTGCCCTCTCGATCGAGTAAAGTTCACCGATCGAGCGAGGCCCTTAAATTGAAGGCAGAAAATCGAGCATTTTGGGCTCGCTCGATCGGTAGGTTTTGACCGATCGAGCAAGACCAAAAATGTGCAGACCCGAGACTTTTATATTTTTGCTCGCTCGATCGGCTGACTTTGCCCGATCGAGCGAGGCTCTGAACTTTTAAAAAAAAAAAAAATTTTGCTCTTGATTTATTATTATTTAATTGTTTGATTAATTGTTTAATTAATTATTAGCTGCCCTAAAACGAGATTAGCAACCCGAGGTCCCCACAACAGGTGGTATCAGAGCGCAGGTTCTGGAATGAAATAGAAGCTGAGCGGGGTAGAGAGAGTCACATGCATTTATAGTATTGCATGATTATGCAATATTTGATTCGATGATTTAATAAATTGCATGTGTTATTGATCTACTTGTGAAATTGAATTGATTAATTTACTGATTTGTAAATTGTTGAATTCTTATCGATGTTATTATAAGAATTTTTTCGGGTGATGTAAGCACCCCAGACTGATACTATAGTATGGCCAGACTGAACAGAATGGTATGGTCAGATTGAACAGAACTGTACTATTGCTCAGCTGAATGAAATATCTCTGATTGAACAGAACAGAACAGCATATCAACCAATGAATAGATGTTATGGCAGGTGGAAGTTGGCCTGAAAAACTTGATCAATCGTTCAGATACCTGAAAGATACAGATGAATGACATATCCGATCGATTGAATACCAACTTCGAAACCTAATCAGTTGATGAAGTTTGATGAAGAAATGATGAAAGAACAGAGGTATATTAATTTGTTGATAAGTGCTTAGAACATGAGTTTTGTTTATAGTTTTGTGCCACAACAGATAGAAATGATCAGAAAGACAAATATACCCATTAGAAGTCGAATATTTTGAATATTTGAATCTTGGAGAATGCCTTATTTGATTTTCAAGTTTACTACAATTCTTGAATTGTTGATGATGATGATGAAGAATCTCAACATTGAATTGTTAGTTGTAGCTTGGATTTGAGAATTATGTATAAATAAATGTTGATGACTGAAACATTTTATGAAAGACATAGATAAGTCTAAGAGAACTGAATTTGAATGATGAGGCAGAAAGAATGAAATTGTAGACATGCCATAGTGTGTGAGAGAAACACATATTTAGCTACAATTTCTATTCCAGAAGTATACAGAGAATCAGAATGAAATTGCACCTGAGAATAAAATTTCAGGTAACAGATTTATTTTGTTTTGACCTGTCTATTATTGGTGCAATAGATTCATGATAGCTGAAAGCTTATTATATGATCACCTCTGTATTAGAAAAGTGACTGTGTGAATTGAACTGAAGAATGGAACTATTGCTTCGATGAACTGAAACTGAAGATGATTTTGTTCGTATTGAAATATCTGTTTATATTGCATGATAGATGATGATGCAATAATTGAATACAGATGAGTAGAAGAATTGATGATAAGAAGCGATAAAATTAGATCAGCAAGAACATAACGTGTATATGAATAAGTTGATATGATATCGAATCTCGAATTAAGATTCTGTGATTTCGGTTTGATATATGATGTTTGATTATAGAAATATTCCGAAATCAGTATATTCGATGCACTAGATATGTTCAAGATCTAAACCAGCAGTGATAAGTATGCCAATGAATAGAGATTACAGAGATGTTCCAGTAATATTTTGACTTTAGAGTAAGTTGCGAACTGGAAGTCAATAGTGAATTGATGAATTAATGAATTACCGACGTGATGAGATTATGAACTGAATAGTGATTTTGAGGTTTAGAAGATAGATGATGATATGAAAATCAATTACAGATGAGTCTTTCCTTTGATTATGCTGAATCGATTACATCAACTGGAGATATAATTCTTGAATGATTGAATATTGATTGGCTCTCATGGCACATTGCTTTCGTTTAGAGCCTGTGTTGATTCACTCATTCTGAGTTGCGCGATGCAAGTGAGTTGTTTTCACTTTGCAGAGTTTGTTATCCAGACGAGTTGATTTTTGGATGACCTTGATTGAGAGATTTTCTCAATCTTGATTTATTTTTTTTGATTTTGAGAATTATTGATCCTTTGATGATATTTCAGCGTATTTTAAGATTGTTGGCTCGTAACTGATAGAAGAATTTGAATTTTATCCCTGAATTTTTGGATTAGATGATATGAATTGTCTGTACTTAGAGATAGAAATGAGGAATGGACTAGACATCCGATGAATTGATTTTAGATTTCTGTGTATTCTGATTTAAATATTCAGATGAATATATCCTCAATCAAAATGATTTTCGATTGGAAGTAAGCCAGAACTGTTCAGAGGATGAAATGAACACAGAAAGTAACTGAAGCAATGAGAATTCAGTGCAGAATGCCAGATTAAGATATGAATTGAAGCCTTAGATCAGAATGAATGAATTCTATTATGATTGATTATTTGATTGTGCCTGATATTTCCGAAAAGAGATATCAGAATTTGAAGAATTGCACAACAATGAATTCAATATTCATCCGATAATTATTTTATTAGACGATAAAGCAAATAGAAGTAACAGAATTAGTACGTTTTCGAAGTTAAACGTATAGAGAGTTTTCGATGAATTTAAAAATCGTTGACCAGATGCATTCAGTGATAGTTTAGAAACTTCAGAAGTGTTATGAGATCATGCTTTGGAAGAATATTGTGCGAAACTACCATGATGAAACAGTATAGATGAGGTAAACAGGTGGTAGTTATGAACAGATTTATTGAAATTACTATATACGATGATCTGTCTGTATGATCAAATCACTGAATTGTGATTAGATTCGTTGCAATAAGAACAGTAAGCTACGAAATAATGTTTCAGATTGAAACATTTGGTTTACTATTAAATTGTAATACAGATGACCCGAAGAATTTGAGTAATTTTTGAGGTAAAGGTACAATATGTTATCCTTGAATTGGAAGAATAATCAGAGAAGATGAATTGAATTTTGAGAATGAAATTTTATCTGATATGATACCGATTATCAACAGTTTTGAATATGTTGAAATCTGAGAATACAACATATTATACTCTGATTACTAGATAGTCCGATAATCAGATTTGTGGAATACACTGTATGAGATGTGAATAACAGCTATCGATTCAGATCTGTGAAGAAGATAGAGATATGATGAAATTACAGGAATGATTAAAATCTATTGTCAGGATTAAGACTTTAGATTTATTCGACAGTTGTGGCATCGATTGATTGATTGATGTTCTGAGAGTTGGTTATATGTGATTACATGATACCCTTGTTCGATTGATAGATTATCTGACTTGATTTTCCAGATTTTGAGATTATTCTCAGAACTTTAATACCTGATTCGGTATTATTTGTCTTGATGTGTTGCCACTTAATGATTACAATTCTTGTAACAGCTAATGAGTCGATTTTGAGATAATGTTATGATGATATGATGAAAGAAAATCCGATTTCTTTGTGTTGAAATGCTACTATTGAAGTATATGATATCAGATCAGACATGATTTGTTGACAGCAGATCAGATTTGATTTGAGGAACACAAGGATGATGAATATGAATCTGTATGGAATGAAAGCAGAGAAGATGAACCAGAATTAGTAATTGAATGATAGATATAATTTTTGAAGCTGAAATTGATTAGTTAAGTGGAAAAGTTATTCTTGAAACATCATTCAATTCCGAATAGAGAAAGAGCAGAGTTAATTTACAGATTCAGAATATGAAGTTGAATACTAATCTTGAAGCGATGAACTGAATAGCAGTGTAGACTTGATTTATGTTCTATACTCTGTATAGAATGATATAGAGAAAGAATCAAGTCATCACAAAGGATGAATTTCACTGAATGAACTGTCAGACATAATTGATGATTTCATTGACCGAATGTATTCTTTTCCTGTTTGATAAGTTCATTATCTAAGTGAAAGAAGTATCAATAGATTCTTCTTATGTACTTTATTCAGATGATATAGATATTGACGAGATTCTAAGTTAAGTTGATTATTCGACAAATCCTTGATTGAAGAAAGAAACAGTTCAGAACAAAGTTGTTTCAATGACTTAAAGTACAACTGAATAGATACTGATTACAAGAGAATACAAGCAGATTCGAAGTAATAATCTGACAAGAGATTGAAAGATGAAGTGAGATACGAAATTCAGAGTGGATAATTGAAGTGAGAATCACTTCAGATAATCATTCAGTCTATTAGATTTTATATTCTGGATGAATACGATTTCGAGGACGAAATCATTTCTTAGAGGGGAGGAATTGTAAGGCCCGAAAATATTAAATTATTAATTATGGGATTTGAGAATTAAATTCCATATTAAGGGCTAATATTGATTTGGAAAGTTATGGAAATGATAGATTTAATTTCCGAGCCAAAAATATTTAATTTGAGAATTTACGGATTTTGAGAATTAAATTCCGAGAATTCTTAAATTAAAAGAATAAATATTCTATGTGAATATTTATGGGATTTAAGATTAAATTCTATGTTTCGGGAATTAACGAAGATTAATTTTGAAGATACAACCCGATCAGGGACTGATTTGCAAATATCAAAGTTGCAAGGGCTAAAGTGCAAACGGCCGAGATTATTTAATTAATCCGAATTTAATTTATTTTAATCCAAGTATATTTAATTTGGGAATATTTAGAGTTTCAATTTTAATTCTAATATTCTTAAATTATTTTGGATTGAAATTGAATTAAAACGAAGGCCGAGGACTGAATTGCAATTACTGAAGACTTGAGGGACTAAATTACAATTTATGCAATACATATCAGATTATTAACTTGATTATCAGCATTTCACGTGTATGTTTGTAAAGGAATTCAGAATGAGAACAGAGGAGCTCGAACCCTCTTCCATTTCCTTTTCTTTTCGATTTTCAAACGTCGATAACTTTTGTTTCGCTCGTTCGATTTCAATTCCGAAAGATGTTCTGAAATCCTTGAAAAGAGGGCTTCAATTTGATGTAAGTATTTTGTTATCTCGGCATGTTTTGAAGAATGAAATATGGCAGAGATCAGTTTATGAAACTATGTGTGTTTTTGAGTTCGTATGTCGTTCGATATCGCAGTCGGATTGGAAATGAATTAAGAAACGAACTTGTCATGGTTTCAGCATGTCTTTGACTTGTTAACATGTGATTATAGCTGCTGATATTTGAAGTATGAATGATATGAAGTGATTAGAAGTTGATAAGAAGTTAATAATGAATTCGATACCGAGTTGGTTCCTGATTTTCAATCGCTATGCCGCCGGTTGATGTTTTGACATCGTTTCGATAGCCTATAACTGAGTTGAGATAGTTGTTTAGATGTTATGAATGTTATGGAATTTTTATTCCTCGATTTCAGTTGAGTTTTGAAGGCTAACGATTCACAACACCAAGTTATACCGAATAAGAAGAAGTTGAAGTTTGAAATGATGTTGATTGAATCTATATGGATGATTTTGATTCAATTATGAAATGATTGAATAGAATGAGGTTTGATATGCATGTTTTGATGATATGTTTCAGAGTTTAATAGGAGACTATTGACTCAAGAACCTCAACTTGAAACCGAAGAAGAAGTGATCAAGATTGAATGTTATTTGAATGAGCAGATTTTCTATGAGTTGTTGTATTTCCTATCCAGATGTGGAACACGACAAACTCGAGAATGAAAGGTATAAGACGATATCGAGATTCAGGACTATGATACTCAAGATTGATGAATCTTGAGTAGTCCGCCAAATCACATACTAGTTATGTTTATTTTGATTATGAACTTGTTATTGTTCTTGTCGATCCATCACAGGTAGTGGATCTTTATTGCTTTTGATATGATATGATGATATTGAATTGATTATAATGCCAAGGTCAGATGGACCTTATTTTCGAGTCTGATGAGACGACGATAGATGGATATCCATGTCAAGATCGGTTACGAATCTTGATGACAACGAAGTGATAAGAATCAATTCTTGAGTTAGCGCGCTATATAAATTGAAGTATTGATTTGAAGTTTGAGTCGAATTATGCGTTATATTTACTCTATTCTTGATTTGATATGTTTAGAGTTGATATGAATTTATTTAACGCAGTTATATGTCGATTATACTGAGAATGATTTCTCACCGGAGTTTATCCGGCTGTTGTTTTGTTTTGTATGTGTGCATCACAACAGATGGGGCAGGAGCTGGTCCGAGGCGACATTGATAGCTCGGGAGAGAGATGTAGCAAGTGTGGACTCGGGTTTATAAGTTAAAGCTTGGTATAGTGATAGCATCAAACATAGCAAGAACTTAAGACTTTAAGTTGTTTATGCTATTTTGAATAGCTTGTAGTTTTATATCTTTTAAGCTATTCATTTAGTGTAATACATGCATGATTTGATGATAGGAACTTGGTATATGAAAGTATGCATGTTCTCAGAATTTATTATATGTTTAGACTCGAATTTTGTTGGTTTATTCATGCTATTATTCCAAGCTTGACAGCAGAAAATGTCTTCTGGTTTTTTCTGGAAATGGTGCCCGCTCGATCGGGTAAAGTTCACCGATCGAGCGAGGCCCTTAAATTGAAGGCAGAAAATCGAGCATTTTTGTAGAGACCCTGCATGGAATCACCTATTAACTGGCAACTAATAGCATGCATTAAACTTAATACAGCAAAATACTTAACAAAGTAAAAACGTGCGGAAACTTAACCATAATTTACATATCAGCTTAGCAATATAATCCAGGCTTAAATCTGTAGTGATACAACCAAATCGAAATCTTAAATAGTAAACATTATACAGCTATATCGAATCCTGCTGTATAATAAAATCCTCAAGGCTCCTGCTCCCTAGTCCTGCCTTGAACTACCAGCTCCGTCCATCCTGCGACCTGCCCCATGGAATAGGGTGTCCAAGATAACAACTAGGACGTGAGCGCTAACGCCCAGTACATAGACATGAGTAAACATATGTATATAATGCATGCAACATGATGACTGGTAAAAGATCATCTGAAAAGTCATGCTCAGAACCGGCACCATATGAGTGCTGCCACCGCACGGATCAACCTCTGGGTGCAACCACATTCGTCTAGTACACCAGAGTAGATAGACATAAATACCCCCGCCGTCGCGGTACTCTCAGTGACAGACTATCGAGTATATAGATGAGCGGCTCTATAATCAGGTATAACAAAGAATAGGCTCAACGTGTATATGCACATGACATATGAGTATAGAAAACGGTAAATCATACATCATGTCATATAATAATGCCAAATAAATGAAACATATAAACATGTATACTCGCTGGCAATCTCAGTCAATGTGTACGTACCTCTAGGCTAGTTGAAGTAAAGTAGATCCTAGGTTCCAAGCCTATATTCAAAAGTTCACCGTATCACTACACAAATTCTATAAGCCTTAACTAAGCTAATAAGTACTCCCAAAACTTAAATAGATTTCCGAATCATACCTTCGTCCGAAGTAAGCCCTTTGAAGACGCTAGTCCCGGATGACTATAACCACAACTTGGTTATTCCAGAACTTCTATTATAACCGATAGGGCCCTCAAGTGTATATCTCACACTATATAACTGAAGAAGGAAACTCGGGAATTCGTAATTGAAAATGAACTCTGAACGGCCCTATTTATAGCCAAATTTCTCGGCCAGGATCTGAACTTCCGATTTCGGGATCGGAGCTTCCGATCCAGCTCATTGCGTGCATGTCTGCCACGCCAGGATCGGAACTTCCGATCTACGATCGGAGCTTCCGATCTGCTCTATGATCGACACTTGTCAAAACTCGCGACTGAGTCATCGATCATTTCTGGCAGCTGGGGATCGGAACTTTCGTTCCAGGATCGGAGCTTCCGTTCCGATCGGAGCTTACTATCCAGGATCGGAGCTTACTATCTGGGATCGGAGCTTACTATCCGACCCAAAATTAAAAAGCCCAAATTTTACTTCTGAAGTCCAATAACACTCCGAAATTGGTTAAATACCAACCCTTAATCATGTTTAACATATTATTATCTTAAAATGGTTTCTGGGTTACTACATTCTCCCCACCTTTAGATATTTCGTCCGCAAAATAACATCTAAAGACAAATCAAGATAACAATATGAAACATCAAACCATGTCTTATTACAACAACGGTAATTACATCTTACATGGTAATCAAAAATACAAAGCAAACAACTCAGGATATTCTGCTCGCATACGACTCTCAGTTTCCCAAGTTGCTTTTTCAACGCCTCGGCGCTGCCACTGTACCATCACAAGTGGTATAGTCTTGTTCCGAAGAACTTTCTCCTTCCTATCTAGGATACAGATTGGTCGTTCAACAAAAGTCAGATCTGGCTCTAGCTGAATATCAGTAGACTGAATCACATGAGATTCATCAGCTATGTACTGTCGAAGCAACAACACATGAAAAACATTGTGTATACTGGAAAGAGATGGCGGTAAAGCCAAACGATAAGCAACATCTCCGATCTTCTCCAGTATCTGGAAAGGCCCAATGTAACGAGGAGACAACTTGCCTTTCACACCGAATCTCATCACCTTCCTAAAAGGTGATACTCGCAGAAAAACATATTCACCAGGCTCAAACTGAAGTGGCCTGCGGCGAATATTCGCATAACTGGCTTGTCTATCTTGAGCAACTTTGATCCTATGCTTGATCAAATCTACCTTGTCTACAATCTGCTGCACCAATTCAGGACCCTCGACTTGCCGTTCCCCGACTTCATCCCAGAATAACGGAGTACGACACCGTCGACCATACAACGCCTCGAAAGGTGCCATATCAATACTACGATGATAACTGTTATTGTAGGCAAATTCAATCAAAGGAAACTGATCCTGCCAAGATAAACCAAAGTCCATGACAGAAGAACGTAGCATATCCTCCAGCGTACGAATAGTGCGCTCTGACTGCCCGTCAGTCTCCGGATGATACGCCGTGCTCAAACTCAGAGTGGTACCCAACGCCTGCGGAAAACTACCCCAAAAACGTGAAGTAAATCGTGGATCTCTATCATTGACAATACTCACTGGAATCCCATGTAATCACACAATCTCCTGGATATATAAGCGTGCCATGCGATCATAAGAATACTCCCGGTTATAAGGAATGAAATGTGCTGATTTTGTCAAACGGTCAACGACAACCCAGATAGCATCACACTGACGTGAAGTCATAGGCAAGTGGGTAACAAAATCCATAGTCACGTGCTCCCACTTCCATTCGGGAATCTCAAGATTCTGCAGTAATCCACCTGGTCGTCGATGTTTAGCCTTGACCTATTGACAAACCAAACATCTCGAAACAAATTGATACACACTTCGCTTCATCCCCTTCCACCAGAATCTAGTTCGCAAGTCCTTATACATTTCATACTTCCAGGATGAACTGATAATCGACTCCTGTGAGCTTGAGATAGAATATCATTCCTGAGCTCCGCAACATTAGGTACAACCACTCTATTGGATAGGCACAATAAACCATCTCCCTGAAAATGGAATCCAGATGTATTAACTCCATTGGCTAGACGTGCCAATCGCTGAGTCTTAACATCAGATATCTGAGCATCTCTGATCCGAGAATACAATGCTGGCTCAGATAGAATAGTATACAAACGAATCCCATTCCTCCCTTTCTTGTGCTTGAGCGTAAAACTCAATGAACAACACTCTTGAATCATATGAGATATTTCATTAGTCTGAAGTGCAGACAGTCTCACCTGCCGACTCAAGGCATCAGCAGTAAGATTAGCAGAACCTGGATGATATTTGATTTCACAATCATAATCCTTCAAGAGATCCATCCAGCGTCTCTATCGCATATTCAACTCTGCCTGAGTGAATAAATACTTCAAACTCTTGTGATCCGTAAATATCTCAAATTTCTCGCCATAAAGATAATGTCTCCAAATCTTGAGCGCAAATACAATGGCGGCTAACTCGAGATCATGCACTGGATAGTTATTCTCATGCGACTTCAACTGTCGAGAAGCATAGGCAATAACATGTCCATGCTGTGTCAAAACACATCCTAACCCCTGACCAGAGGCATCAGTATAGAAAACATAACCTCCTGATCCAGAAGGTAGAGCTAGCACAGGTGCAGTAGTAAGACGTCTACGCAGCTCGTGAAACGACTCCTCACAATCCGAGGACCAAATGAAGGCAACATCTTTCCGAGTAAGCTGAGTCAAAGGCCTGGCCAACTGTGAAAAATTCTCGATGAACCGACGGTAATATCCCGCTAGACCCAAGAAACTACGAATCTCAGCAACCGTCGTCGGTCGAGACCAGTTCAGCACTGCCTCTATCTTACTAGGATCAACAGATATCCCTTCATTAGAAATCACATGACCGAGAAATACTACCTGATCAAGCCAGAATTCACACTTGCTCAATTTCGCATATAGCTGCTTATCTCGTAATGTCTGTAGAACAATCCTCAAATGTTGTGCATGCTCATCCTTGTCATGAGAATAGAAAAGAATATCATCTATGAAGACGATGACAAATCTATCCAGATAATCTCGAAATACCTGATTCATCAGATTCATAAAGACTGCCGGTGCATTCGTCAAACCGAATGGCATCACCAGAAACTCATAATGCCCGTATCTGGTCCTGAAAGCAGTCGTAGATATATCTGAGTCTCGTACCCGCATCTGATGGTATCCAGATCTCAGATCTATCTTCGAATAAACAGAAGTACCCGGTAGTTGATCGAACAGATCATCAATCCGCGGCAAAGGATACTTATTCTTGATGGTGACACGATTCAACTGCCTGTAATCAATACATAATCGCATCGATCCATCCTTCTTCTTGACAAACAAAACAGGTGCTCCCCACGGAGAAACACTCGGACGAATATATCCCTTATCAAGCAGATCTTGCAACTGCTGTTTCAATTCCCTCATCTCTGACGGTGCCAGACGATAAGGTGCTCGGGATATAGGCGTAGTTCCTGGTACTAGATCAATACCAAATTCAACCTCTCGAACCGGAGGAAAACCAGGAATCTCATCAGGGAATACGTCAGGAAACTCGCTGAAAATCGGTAGCTGATCAATACCCGGACTACTCGCAGACATATCAACCGCATAGATGAGGTAGCCCTCCCCACCTGACTCCAAGACATGACATGCCTTCAGAGCCGAAACAAGTGGCATCGGAGGTCGCGCACCCTCATCATAAAAATACCAGATATCACCCTCAACGGGATGAAACTGTACCAGACGCTGATAACAATCCACAGTAGCGTGATACAAAGTCAGCATATCTATTCCCAAAATACAATCAAAATCTGTCATCGCTAATATCATCAAATTAGCTGCTAACACATTACCCTCAAACTCCAGAAGGCAACCCATCACTAGACGCTTAGTTACTACCTCCTGCTCCAACGGAGTAGATACAACTAAATCCATATCTAATGATACGTAAGGTAATCTATGTCTCTTAACGAAGCGACTAGAAATAAAGGAATGCGATGCTCCAATATCAATTAATACAAGTGCAGGAATACCACATAACAAGAAGTTACCTGCCAACATGCGATCGCTTCCCTCAGTAGCCTGCTCCTGAGACAGAGCAAACACCTGCCCTTGAGTCTGGGGACGAAAACCAGAAGAACTCTGTGGTGCTGGCTGCTGACGTGGAAAAGTAGAAGCCTGAGATCCAACCTGGGATCCTGATCCACTAGCAGAACCCATGCGCTGAGGACAATCTCTCCGCAGATGTCCCTGCTGACCACAAATATAACACGCACCATTAGCTCTCCGACATGAAGCTGCAGGATGCTTCCCACCACAGTGGCTACAAAACTCCTCCTTCTTCTTCTTCTTCCCAAAGCGGAAAGTACCTCGTGAACCACGAGAACCAGACGAAGTAGTAGGGGTAGAAGAAGACGTAGGTACAGATGACACAACAGATTGAGCTCGAGGCTCAACAAATCCACTAGGCTGTGCTGGCATCATCAACTGTCCACGCCTGTTGCTGGTCTCCACAAGACGGCAACGGTTCACCAAAGTCTCATAAGACACCGGGTCATCACAGACGACAACCTGAGAGTAGATATCTTGGTTCAAACCTTGTAAAAAGATATCATATTTCGACGCATCACTCTCATTGATATGGGGACTGAAAGGTAGCAGATCAAGAAATCGCTGCTGATACTGATCAATAGTCATTGATCCTTGCCTCAAAGTAAGCAACTCCATAGATCGTGCTTGGCGAACAGCCGGAGGAAAATACAATTTCTGAAACTCCCGACAGAAATCCCCCCAAGTCACCTGTCCTCTCTCAGTACGTGCCTGAGCAACCTTGGCATCCCACCAAAAACGTGCTCTATCCTCTAGAACAAATTCTAGAACTTCCAGTTTTTGCTCCTCAGTACACTCGAAAGCTCGGAACGTGCTCTCAAGTTTAGACATCCAGCTTCTAGCTTGTTCAGGATTCTCCCCTCCCACTAAGGGTTTCGGTCCTACCTGCATGAACTTATTAATAGTATAGCGACGTCGACCCTCATGAGGACGATGTTGATCATCCTGATGATGATGGCGACGATGATGATGACCACCTCCCTGGCCAACACTACCGTGACTCTCGTCAGCCATATCCTGAAAAAGAATTGCACATTAAAATCCCAATGCGCAAGAATTACTAGACTAAATCCCAAGTACTAATCCCAAAATCTATGCATGCTCTGATACCAAAAATGTAGAGACCCTGCATGGAATCACCTACTAACTGGCAACTAATAGCATGCATTAAACTTAATACATCAAAATACTTAACAGAGTAAAAACGTGCGGAAACTTAACCATAATTTACATATCAGCTTAGCAATATAATCCAGGCTTAAATCTGTAGTGATACAACCAAATCGAAATCTTAAACAGTAAACATTATACAACTATATCGAATCCTGTTGTATAATAAAATCCTCAAGGCTCCTGCTCCCTAGTCCTGCCTTGAACTACCAGCTCCGCCCATCCTGCGACCTGCCCCATGGAATAGGGTGTCCAAGATAACAACTAGGACGTGAGCGCTAACGCCCAGTACATAGACATGAGTAAACATATGTATATAATGCATGCAACATGATGACTGGTAAAAGATCATCTGAAAAGTCATGCTCAGAACCGGCGCCATATGAGTGCTGCCACCGCACGGATCAACCTCTGCGTGCAACCACACTCGTCTAGTACACCAGAGTAGATAGACATAAATGCCCCCGCCGTCGCGGTACTCTCAGTGACAGACTATCAGGTATAGAGATGAGCGGCTCTATAATCAGGTATAACAAAGAATAGGCTCAACGTGTATATGCACATGACATATGAGTATAGAAAACGGTAAATCATACATCATTCCATATAATAATGCCAAATAAATTCAACATATAAACATGTATACTCGCTGGCAATCTCAGTCAATGTGTACGTACCTCTAGGCTAGTTGAAGTAAAGTAGATCCTAGGTTCCAAGCCTATATTCAAAAGTTCACCGTATCACTACACAAATTCTATAAGCCTTAACTAAGCTAATAAGTACTCCCAAAACTTAAATAGATTCCCGAATCATACCTTCGTCCGAAGTAAGCCCTTTGAAGACGCTAGTCCCGGATGACTATAACCACAACTTGGTTATTCCAGAACTTCTATTATAACCGATAGGGCCCTCAAGTGTATATCTCACACTATATAACTGAAGAAGGAAACTCGGGAATTCGTAATTGAAAATGAACTCTGAACGGCCCTATTTATAGCCAAATTTCTCGGCCAGGATCGGAACTTCCGATTTCGGGATCGGAGCTTCCGATCCAGCTCATTGCGTGCATGTCTGCCACGCCAGGATCGGAACTTCCGATCTACGATCGGAGCTTCCGATCTGCTCTATGATCGACACTTGTCAAAACTCGCGACTGAGTCATCGATCATTTCTGGCAGCTGGGGATCGGAACTTCCGTTCCAGGATCGGAGCTTCCGTTCCGATCGAAGCTTACTATCCAGGATCGGAGCTTACTATCTGGGATCGGAGCTTACTATATGGGATCGGAGCTTACTATCCGGCCCAAAATTAAAAAGCCCAAATTTTACTTCTGAAGTCCAATAACACTCCGAAATTGGTTAAATACCAACCCTTAATCATGTTTAACATATTATTATCTTAAAATGGTTTCTGGGTTATTACAATTTTGGGCTTGCTCGATTGGTAGGTTTTGACCGATCGAGCGAGACCAAAAATGTGCAGACCCGAGACTTTTGTATTTTTGCTCGCTCGATCGGCTGACTTTGCCCGATCGAGCGAGGCTCTAAACTTTTTTTAAAAAAAAAATTTCTGCTCTTGATTTATTATTATTTAATTGTTTGATTAATTGTTTAATTAATCATTAGCTGTCCTAAAATGAGATTAGCAACCCGAGGTCCCCACAACTAGCATATAGAGTCTCCATGTTGTCCCGGGTCATAAGGACTAATGGTGTACAACCATAAACTAGGACTTCTCCACTCGACAAGTGAGAACTACTTGGAAAATCCTTTAGGGAGGGTTGTTCAGTGCACTCTACAAGGAGCACCTATTTGCATGCTTGTACATCTCCATGTCCCCTACCAATGAAACATGGTACTCACATCGCAAATACTAATCATTAAGCTCGAGCGGCCTTTATCCTTCTTTATGGTGGCTGAATCGACTAGGAACAGTTTAGAATATACAGTTTTCCAAATATGAGTTTCATGATAGTCATCACATGACCATCTCATATTCTTTCTACTATTTGTATAATCAAGGGCTTTATCTATGCAGCTCGCATGGGTATAAAGATAAAGATGTGCCAAATTAAATAATATCAAATATTAATAAAATAAAGATTTTCATACAAGAGTTCTCTCAAGGACCATCGACCAACACATTGGCATGACGGGCACTTACTCTAACAATCTCCCACTTGCACTAGAGCCAACCACCCATATTCTTCAAACCCATTGATTCGCGATTCTTTTCGAACAATGGTCCTTGTAATGACTTAGTTAGTGGATCAGAAATATTATCTGCGGAGGCGACTCTGTCTAACGAGACCTCTCCTCTTTCCACAATATTTCGGATGATGTGGTATTTTATCAGTACATGTTTGGATTTCTGATGAGACCTTGGTTCTTTTGCCAGAGTAACGGCACCGGTGTTGTTGCAGTACACTGGGACTGGATCAACTCCATTAGGAATAATGCCCAACTCTTGGATGAAATTCCTAATCCAAACAGCTTCCTTTGCAGCATCAGATGCAGCAATATATTCTGCCTCAGTAGTTGAATCCGCAGTGCTGTTTTTCTTGGAACTCTTCCAACAAACAACAGCACCATTGAGCATGAATACAAAACCGGAAGTTGACTTTGAATCATCAACATCGCTTTGGAAACTAGAGTCGGTATAGCCTTCCAATTTTAGTTCTCCACTCCCATAAAGCAAGAACATATTCTTAGTCCTTCTCAAATACTTGAGAATGTCTTTCATAGCTTTCCAGTGTGGAAAACCAGGGTTCGATTGATATCTACTTGTAACACTTAGTGCAAAGGCCACGTCAGGACGTGTAGATATCATCGCATACATGAGACTACCAATTACAGATGCATATGGAATGCGTGCCATTGCCTCTATCTCTGCATCATTCTTGGGAGACATGAACTTGGATAGAGACACGCCATGACACATTGGTAGATGTCCTCTCTTAGACTTATCCATCGAGAACCTCTTCACGGTGCTATCAATGTATGTGGACTGGGTGAGACCAAACAATCTTTTCGGTCTATCCCGATAGATTTGTTTTTCCAATACAAAAGATGCTTCACCCAAGTCCTTCATTGAGAACTTACTCGATAACCATACTTTAGTTGATTGCAACATTCCTAAATCATTCACAATGAGTATAATATCATCAACATAAAGTACCAGCAATGTCACAGCACTCCCACTGACCTTCTTATACACACATGGTTCATCAGGATTCTTATTAAACCCAAACTCTTTGATTGTACCATCAAATCTGAGGTTCCAGCTCCTAGATGTCTGTTTGATACCATAAATAGATCTCTGAAGTTTGCATACTTTATGCTCACTTCCGATAGATGTGAACCCTTCAGGTTGAGACATGTAAATTTCTTCCTTAATATCCCAATTAAGAAAAGCTGTCTTTACATCCATCTGCCATATTTCATAGTCATACCATGCGGCAATGGCTAGCATTATCCTAATAGACTTGAACATTGCGACTGGAAAAAAGGTTTTTTCAAAGTCAACTCCTTGCCTTTGAGTATAACCTTTTGCTACCAATCGCGCCTTGAAGGTCACCACCTTCGCATCCATCCCAAGTTTCCTCTTGTAAATCCATTTACACCCTATAAGAACAATTCCTTCAGGTGGATCCACAAGATTCCACACTTGGTTCGAATACATAGAATTCATCTCAGATTCCATAGCTTCAAGCCACTTGGATGAATCGGCATCAGATAACGCTTCCTTGAAGGTCTTTGGATCACATCCATGGTTAGCCTCATCTTGGCCCTCTTCAAGAAGCAGACCATACCTCATAGGTGGTCTCGAGATCATCTCGGATCTTTTAGGAGCTTGTATCTCCTCTCTTGGTTGTTCGGGTATGGGTTCTACAACCGTGGGTGTTTCTCGAACTTTTTCTAGTTCTATCATCTCCCATTTTCTATCCAATAGAAATTCCTTCTCCAAGAAGGTTGCATTCCTAGAAACAAACACCTTTGTTTATTTTGGATGATAGAAATAATATCCAACCGAATTCCTTGGATATCCCACGAAGTAGTATAAAATGGATCGAGCATCCAATTTATCTCCCACTTTCTGCTTCACATAAGCAGGGCACCCCCATATTCTAAGATAAGAATACTTTGGAGGTTTTCCCATCCATATCTCATATGGTGTCTTATCAACTGCCTTTGAATAGACATTGTTCAACAACAGTTCCGATGTTTCAAGCGCATATCCCCAAAAGGACGGCGGCAACTCCGTGAACCCCATCATAGACCGGACCATGTCCATCAAAGTTCGGTTACGACGTTCTGAAACACCATTCAACTGAGGTGTACCAGGAGGAGTCCACTGCGAGAGAATCCCATTCTCCCTAAGATACTCTTGGAATTCAGCACTCAAGTATTCACCACCTCGATCCAATCAAAGTACCTTGATTCTTCGTCCCAACTGTTTCTCCACTTCATTTCTGAATTCTTTGAACTTTTCAAAAGCTTCAGATTTGTATTTTATCAAATACACATATCCATACCTAGAGAAGTCATCGGTAAAGGTGATGAAGTAGAAATGTCCATGCTTAGTGGTGATGCTAAATGGACCACACACATCTGTATGGATCAAATCCAACAGTCCATTGGTTCGCTCCACATGGCCCTTAAAGGGAATTTTGGTCATCTTTCCTTTTAGACAGGGTTCACAAGTATTAAGTGAATTAATATCAGAGATATCAAACATGCCTTCTTCCACTAGCTTGTTCATCCTTCTTAAAGATATATGACCTAATCGAGCATTTCATAAGTGTGCTGGATTTAGAGTATCTTGTTTTCTTTTGGATGTTGTTGATATCTCTTGGACGGTTTAGTACATGCCGCCTGTAGGGTACTACCCTGCGGGTGATGTGTAATTCCATGATTGGTAAAAATTAGTGGGTCCCACGTAGAGCCCACTGATTTTAACCAATCATGAGCTGCCACGTCACCCGCAGGGCACTACCCTGTGGGTAGCATCTACTCAACCATCTTGGACATTATACATATTAATATCTTTCAATTTTAAATTATAGATATCGTTTTCCAATTTTCCTGTACCAATTAAACATTCATTCTTGTAAATACTGCAAACACCTTTGCCAAATAAACAAGAATATCCATCTTTATCAAGCATAGAAATGGAAACAATGTTTTTCACCAAATCTGGTAGAAACAAAACATCTCTCAAAATTAACTTAAAATCATTGTCCAACAATAAGTAAACATCTCCAATAGCTTTGGCAGCAACTCTTTCCCCATTGCCCATCCTCAAGAAGGTCTCACCATCCCTGAGTCTCCTACTTCTTGCCATCACCTGCAAATCATTACAGAGATGTGAGCCATAGCCGGTATCCAATACCCAAGAAGAAGAGTTAAGTGAAATTTTTACTTCAATGTAGAACATACCTTTTCCAGAACCAATCTGGTCAAGATATTCCTTGCAATTATTATGCTTTCAATGTCCAGGTTTCTTGCAGTGATGACAAACATCATTAGTCTTGTTAGCCTTAACTGGTGTGGCTACCACAACGGGACTCGGAGCTTGCCTCTTCAAGGGCACATTATTTTTGGGAGCATGGAAAGAATGCTTCTTTCCCTTCCCACGTGGTCTATTCTTTGAATCAGATGAAGATCCCACATAAAGAACCGACTTCTCTTTCTTGATTGTGGATTCAAACGTAACAAGCATGTTAATCAACTCCTCAAGGGTCGGATCTAACTTGTTCATGTTGAAATTCACCACAAAAGGGTCAAATGAGCTTGGCAGTGACAAGAGCAACACGTCTCTGGTCAACTTAGATGCTAGCACAAGATCCATGCTAATGAGTTTCTCCACGAGCCCAATCAACTTCAGGCCATGCTCATGGACCGAAGCCCCATCTCGCATGCGCAAAGTGATCAGCTCCTTGATAGTCGCATGTCAAAGCGGACGTGTTTGTTCACCAAAGAGATATTTGATATAAATTATTTAATAAGATATAAATTATGGACTTTAACTTTATAAATTTTTACTCCCACAGTTTTGACATTTTCACTACCCTCTAGTGAAAACGGGAAACTCCTTTCCTCAGTAGGTACATAAGGTCCAATTAGCCTATGAGGACCTCGAGTTGCTAATCTCGTTTTAGGGAAACAAATGATTACTTAAACAATTAATCAAACAAATAAAGAATAATAAATCAAGAGCAGAAATTTTTTTTTTTTTAAATTTCAGAGCCTCGCTTGATCGGGCAAAGTCAGCCGATCGAGCGAGCAAAAATATCAAAGTCTCAACATTGGCCTCGCTCAATCAGGCAGAAGCTACCGATCGAGCGAGCAATAAAAATCGAATTATCTGCCCATGAAAAATAGGCCTCGCTCGATCGGTAACTTTTACCCGATCGAGCGAGCCATCTTTTGCTCGAATTCTGCTGCTGATCTATTGCTGTCAAAATTTTAGTACAAGGTATATATTCTCATCCAAATCAATTCTAAGCATGTTATAAAATCTGAGAACATGCATAAATTAATATACCAAGTTCCTATCAACAAATCATACAATTTAATACATCAAATGAATAGCTTAAGAGATATAAAACTACAAGCTATTCAACATAGCATAAACAACTTCAAGTCTTAAGTTCTTGCTATGTTTGATGCTATCACTATGCCATGCTTTAACTTATAAACCCGAGTCCACACTTGCTACATCTCTCTCCCGAGCTATCAATGTCGTCTCAACCAAGCTCCTGCCCCTCCTGTTGCAATGCACACATAAAAACAAAGCAACAGCCGGATAAACTCCGGTGAGAAATCATTCTCAGTATAATCGACATATAAATGCGTTAAATAAATTCATATCAACTCTAAACATATCAACTCAAGAATAGAGTAAAAATAACGCATATATCGACTCAACTTCAAATCAAGACTTCAATTTATATAGCACGCTTATCTCAAGAATTGATTCTTATCACTTCATTGCCATCAAGATTCGTAACCGATCTTGACATGGATATCCATCTATCGTAGCCATTCCGGGCTAAAAAATAAGGTTAACCGCAATCTTGGCATAGAATCAATTCAATATACAATCATATCGAATCAAAATCAAAGATCCACTACCTGCGATGGATCGACAACATCAAACATAATCAAAACATCTCAAGTATGTGATTTTCGCGGGCCAACTCAAGAATAGTCGTTCTTGAGTTTCCAAGTCCCTAACTCGTGATGTCGTCATTATACCTTTCATTCTCGAGTTTGTCATGTTCCACCTCTGGATAGAAAGTACAACAACTCATAGCAAATCTGCTCATTCAATATCAATCAATTTTCAATCCAATTCACTTCAATCTTGATCACTTCTTCTTTGGTTTCAAGTTGAGGTTCTTGAGTCAATAGTCTCCTATTAAACTCTGAAACATAGCATCAAACATGCATATCAAACTTCATTCTATTCAATAATTTTAGAATTGAATCAAAATCATCAATATAAATTCAATCAATATCATTTCAAACTTCAATTTCTTCTTATTCGGTACAACTCGGAGTCGTGAATCGTTAGCCTTCGAAACTCATCTAAAAATGAGAAATAAAAATGCTATATCATCGATAACATTTCAAACAATGTCTTATCTCAGTCATAGGCTATCAAAATAATCCAAAAACACGAATCGACGGCGTAGCGATTAAAAATTGGTAACCGACGAAATATCGAATTCGAAGCTAACTTCTTTATCTTCTTACCAACTTCTAATCAAGTCATATCATTCATACTCCTCATATCAGCAGATATAATCTTATGCTAACAATACAAATACATGCTGAAATACTCAGAAGTTCATATAACAATAAATCATCGTTCCGGTCTCGACAACGAAACACATATAAGATCAAGAACATGAAACGATATCAAAGTACTGATCTCTGCAAAATTTCGTTCTTCAAAACATGCCGAGATGATTAAATACTTACATAAAACCGAAGGCTTTGTCGCAAGGATTTTAGAACTCTTTTCGGAATCGAAATCGGACGATCGGATCAAAAGTTACGGGGTTTTGAACAAATCAAAATCAAAAGAAATGAGAAGTGTCGACTTGCTCTGTTCTCCTTCCCTTCCTTTCTTTTCTACTTGCACGTAAGTGTTCTGAGTAATCCATTTTCAATTTAGATAATTTCAAACAATATTGCAATTTATTCCCTCAAGTCTTCATTAATTGCAATTCAGTCCTCGGCCTTCTTTTCATTCAATTTCAATCCTAAATAATTTAAGAATATTAGAATTAAAATCGAAACTCTAAATATTCCCAAATTAAATAGACTCGGATTAAAATGAAATAAATTCAGATTAAATCAATAATCCCGGCCTTTTGCACTTTAGCCCTTCAAACTTTGATATTTGCAAATCAACCCCTGATCGGGTTTCATCTTCACAATTAATCTTCTTTAATTGCCGAAATATGGAATTTAATCTCAAATTCCATAAATATTCAAATCGAATATTTATTATTTTAATTTATGAATTCTCGGAATTTAATTCTCAAAATCCGAAAAATTCTACATTAAATATTTTCGGCTCGAAAATTAAATCTATAATTTCTTTCACTTCTTAAATCAATATTAGCCCATAGTATGGAATTTAATTCTCAAATCCCATAATTAATAATTCAATATTTTCGGGCCATACAATTCCTCCCCTCTAAGAAATGATTTCGGCCTCGAAATCACATTCAATCGAACTATTCAATCTGATAGACTGAATGATTATCTGAAGTGATTCTCACTTCAATCATCCAACTCTAATCTTCGTATCTTATCTCTTCATCTCTTCCTTTGTACTTTAATTCACTGAAAAGAATTCTTTTTGAGTTGTTTCTTTCTTCAATCAAGGATTTGTCAACTAATCGACTTAACTCAGAATCTTTTCAATATCTATCTCATCTGATTAAAGTGCATAGGAAAAAAAATCGAATTGATACTTCCTTCACTTAAATATGTGGAACAAATCAGATCCATCATATCAAGCTGACCAAGAACATCATCAATTCTGTCTACCATTCAGTCAGAGAAATTCAACTTCATTGAAAACTTGTTTTTCTTTGAATATCATTCGATGTTCTGTATAGAACATATATCAAGTCTACGCTGTCGTTTAGTTCATCGCTTCAAGATCAGTATTCAACTTCATATTTTGAATCTGTAAATTCAACTCTGCTCTTTCTCTATTCTGAATTGAATGATGTTTCAAGAATAACTTTTCTACTTAATAAATCAGTTTCAGCTTCAAAAGTTATATCTATCATTCAATTACTGATTCTAATAATTCTTCTCTGTTTGCATTTCATACAGATTCATCTTCAACATCTTTGTGTCTCTCAAATTAAATCTGATCTGATATCGACAAATCATGTCTGATCTGATGTCATATACTTCAATAGTATCATTTCAATACAAAGAAATCGGATTTCTTTTCATCATATCATCATAGCATTATCTCAAAATCGACTCATTAGCTGTTACAGGAATTGTAATCTTCAAGTGGCAACACATCAAGACAAATAATACCGAATCAGGTATTAAAGTTCTGAGATTATTCTCAACATCTGGAAAATCGACTCAGATAATCCATCAATCGAAAAATGGTATAATGCAATCACATATAACCAACTCTCAAAACATTAGTCAATCAATCGATGCCACATTATGTCGAATAAATCTAAAGTCTGAATCATGATAATAGATTTTACTCATTTCTGTAATTTCATCATATCTCTATCTTCTTCACAGATCTGAATAGATAGTTGTTATTCATATCTCATACAGTGTATTCTACAAATCTGATTAGTCTATTCGGACTATCCAGTAATCAGAGTATATGCTGTATTCACAGATTTCAAAGTATTCAGAGCTGTTGATAATCAGTATCATGACAGATAAAATTCATTTTCGAACTTCGATTCATCTTCTCTGACTATTCTTCCAATTCAACAATAATATTTTGTACCTTTACCTCAAAACGTACTCAAAGTCTTCTGATCATTTGTATTACAATTTCATAGTAAACCCATTGTTTCAATCTGAAACATTATTTTGTGGCTTACTGTTCTTATTGCAACGAATCTAATCACAATTCAGTGATTTGATCATACAGACAGATCATCGTATACAGTAATTTCAATAAATCTGTTCATAAATACCACCTGTTTACTTCATCTATACTGTTTCACAAATTACTCTTTCAAATCATGATCTCATTTCAATTTTTGGAGTTTCTAAACTATCACTGAACTCATCTGGTCAATGATTTTCAAATTCATCGGAAACTCTCTGTACGTTTAACTTCGAAAACGTACTAATTCTGTTACTTCTATTTTCTTTATCGCCTGATAAAACAATTATCGGATGAATAATGAATTCATTGTTGTGCAATTCTTCAAATTCTGATATCTCTTTTCGGAAATATCAGGCACAATAAAATAATCAATCATAATAGAATTCATTCATTCTGATCTGAGACTTCAATTCATATCTCTATATTGCATTCTGTATTGAATTCTCATAACTTCAGTTTACTTTCTGTGTTTCTTTTATCTTCTGAACAATTCTGGCTTACTTCCAATCGCAAATCATTCTGATTGGTGATATATTCGTCTGAATATTCAAACAAAAAGACACAGAAATCTGAAATCAATTCATCAGATGTCTATTTCATTTCTCATTTCTATCTCCAAATTACTGACAATTCATATCATCTAACCCAAAAATTATAGATCATATTCAAATTCTTCTATCAGTTACAAGCCAACAATCTGAAAATACGCTGAAATATCATTAAAGGATCAATAAGTCTCAAAATCAAAAGAAATAAATCAAGATTGAGAAAATCTCTCAATCAAGGTCATCCAAAAATCAAAACTTCTGAATAACAAACTCTGCACAGTGAAAACAACTCACTTGCATCTCATAACTCCGAATGAGTGAATAATTCAGGCGCCATGAATACTCAATATCAAATATTTCAAGAATCATATCTCCATTAATGTATCGATTCAGCATAATTAAAGAAAAGACTCAATTGCAACTGATTTTCATAACATCTTCTATCTTCTAAACCTCAAGATCAATATTCAGTTCATAATCTCAAGTCGGTAATTCATAAATTCATCAATTCATCAATTCGCTACTGAGTTCCAGTTCACAACTTCAACTAACATCGAAAAGCTTACTGGAATATATCTGTAATCTCTATTTATTAGCATACTTATCAATGCTCATTAGCGCTTGAACATATCTAGTGCATCCAATATACTGATTTCAGAATATTTCTATAATCAAACATCATATAGTAAACCGAAATCACAGAATCTTAATTCGAGATTCTATATCATATCATTATATTCATAAGCACATTATGTTTTTACTGATCTAATTTCATCGCTTCTTCTCATTAATTCTTCTGCTAATATGTATTCAATTATTGCATCATCATCCATCATGCAACATAAACAGATATCTCAAATACGAACACAATCATATTCAGTTTCATTTCTTCGAAGCAAGATCATGTTCAGTCTTATTTCATAAATTCAGTAGTTCTATTCTTCAGTTCCATTCACAAATTCTCTTTTCTGATACAGAGGTGATCATATCATAAGCTTTCAGCTATCATGAATCTATTGCACCAATAATAAACAGGTCAAAACAAAATAAATCTGTTATCTGCAATTTCATTCTCAGGTGCAATTTCATTCTGATCCTCTGTATATTTCTGGAATAGAAATTGTAGCTAAATATGTGTCACACACTATGGCATGTCTACAATTTCATTCTTTCTGCCTCATCATTCAAATTCAGTTCTCTTAGCCTTATTTATGTCTTTCATAAAATGTTTCAGTCGTCAACATTTATTCAGACATAATCCTCGAATCCAAGCCACAACTAACAATTCAATGTTGAGCTTCTTCATCATCATCATCAACAATTCAAAAATTGTAGTAAACTTGAAAATCAAATAAGGCATTCTCCAAGATTCAAAATATTCAAAATATTCGACTTCTAATGGGTATATTTGTCTTTCTGATCATTTCTATCTGTTGTGGCAAAGAACTATAAACAAAAATCATGTTCTAAGCACTTACCAACAAATTAATATACCTTTGTTCTTTCATCATTTTCTCCGTCAAAATCTATCAGCTGGTTGCTAGGTCTTGAAGTTGGTAGACAGTCGATCTGATACAATATTCATCTGTATCTGTCAGGTATTTGAACAACTGATCAAGTACTTCAGACCAACTTCTACCTGCAATACATCTATTCATTCGCTGATATTCTGTTCTGTTCAATTAGAGATACTTCTTTCAGCTGAGCAATAATACAGTTTTGTTCAATCTGACCATACCATTATGTTCAGTCTGGCCATACTATACTGTCCGTCTGGGGTGCTTACATCACCCAAAGAACACTGTTCTCTTCGAGTGCTTACATCACCCGGGAAATTCTTATAATAACATCGATAAGAATTTGAAAATTTACAAATCAGTAAATTAATCAATTCAATTTCAAAATTAGATCAAGAGCACATGCAATTTATTAAATCATCGAATCAAATACTTCATAATCATGCAATACTATAAATGCATGTGACTCACTCTACCCCGCTCAGCTTCTATCTCAGTCCAGAACCTACGCTTTGATACCACCTGTTGTGAGGACCTCGGGTTGCTAATCTCGTTTTAGGGAAACTAATGATTAATTAAACAATTAATCAAACAAATAAAGATAAATAAATCAAGAGCAGAAATTTATTTTTTTTTTAAATTTCAGAGCCTCGCTCGATCGGGCAAAGTCAGTCGATCGAGCGAGCAAAAATATCAAAGTCTTGGGTCTGCACCAACATTGGCCTCGCTCGATCGGGCAAAAGCTACCGATCGAGCGAGCAATAAAAATCGAATTCTCTGCCCATGAAAAACAGGCCTCGCTCGATCGGTAACTTTTACCCGATCGAGCGAGCCATCTTTTGCTCGAATTCTGCTGCTGATCTATTGCTGTCAAAACTTTAGTACAAGGTATATATTCTCATCAAAATCAATTCTAAGCATGTTATAAAATCTGAGAACATGCATACATTAATATACCAAGTTCCTATCAACAAATCATACAATTTAATACATCAAATGAATAGCTTAAGAGATATAAAACTACAAGCTATTCAACATAGCATAAACAACTTCAAGTCTTAAGTTCTTGCTATGTTTGATGCTATCACTATACCATGCTTTAACTCATAAACCCGAGTCCACACTTGCAACATCTCTCTCCCGAGCTATCAATGCCGTCTCAACCAAGCTCCTACCCCTCCTGTTGCAATGCACACATACAAAACAAAGCAACAGCCGGATAAACTCCGGTGAGAAATCATTCTCAGTATAATTGACATATAAATGCGTTAAATAAATTCATATCAACTCTAAACATATCAACTCAAGAATAGAGTAAAAATAACGCATATATCGACTCAAATTCAAATCAAGACTTCAATTTATATAGCGCGCTTATCTCAAAAATTGATTCTTATCACTTCATTGCCATCAAGATTCGTAACCGATCTTGACATGGATATCCATCTATCGTAGCCATTTCGGGCTAGAAAATAAGGTTAACCGCAACCTTGGCATAGAATCAATTCAATATACAATCATATCGACTTAAAATCAAAGATCCACTACCTGCGATGGATCGACAACATCAAACATAATCAAAACATCTCAAGTATGTGATTTTCGCGGGAAAACTCAAGAATAGTCGTTCTTGAGTTTCAAAGTCCCTAACTCGTGATGTCGTCATTATACCTTTCATTCTCGAGTTTGTCATTTTCCACCTCTGGATAGAAAGTACAACAACTCATAGCAAATCTGCTCATTCAATATCAATCAATTTTCAATCCAATTCACTTCAATCTTGATCACTTCTTCTTTGGTTTCAAGTTGAGGTTCTTGAGTCAATAGTCTCCTATTAAACTCTGAAACATAGCATCAAACATGCATATCAAACTTCATTCTATTCAATCATTTCAGAATCGAATCAAAATCATCAATATAAATTCAATCAACATCATTTCAAACTTCAACTTCTTCTTATTCGGTACAACTCGGAGTCGTGAATCGTTAGCCTTCGAAACTCATCTAAAAATGAGAAATAAAAATGCTATATCATCGATAACATTTCAAACAATGTCTTATCTCAGTCATAGGCTATCAAAACGATCCAAAAACACGAATCGACGGCGTAGCGATTAAAAATTGGTAAACGACGAAATATCGAATTCGAAGCTAACTTCTTTATCTTCTTACCAACGTCTAATCAAGTCATATCATTCATACTCCTCATATCAGCAGATATAATCTTATGCTAACAATACAAATACATGCTGAAATACTCAGAAGTTCATATAACAATAAATCATCGTTCCGGTCTCGACAACGAAACACATATAAGATCAAGAACATGAAACGATATCAAAGTACTGATCTCTGCAAAATTTCGTTCTTCAAAACATGCCGAGATGATTAAATACTTACATAAAATCGAAGGCTTTGTCGCAAGGATTCTAGAACTCTTTTCGGAATCGAAATCGGACGATCGGATCAAAAGTTACGGGATTTTGAACAAATCGAAATCAAAAGAAATGAGAAGTGTCGACTTGATTTGTTCTCCTTCCCTTCCTTTATTTTGTACTTGCACGTAAGTGTGCTGAGTAATCCATTTTCAATTTAGATAATTTTAAACAATATTGCAATTTAGTCCCTCAAGTCTTCATTAATTGCAATTCAGTCCTCGGCCTTCTTTTTATTTAATTTCAATCCTAAATAATTTAAGAATATTAGAATTAAAATCGAAACTCTAAATATTCCCAAATTAAATAGACTCGGATTAAAATGAAATAAATTCAGATTAAATCAATAATCCCGGCCTTTTGCACTTTAGCCCTTCAAACTTTGATATTTGCAAATCAACCCCTGATCGGGTTTCATCTTCACAATTAATCTTCTTTAATTGCCGAAATATGGAATTTAATCTCAAATTCCATAAATATTCAAATCGAATATTTATTCTTTTAATTTAAGAATTCTCGGAATCTAATTCTCAAAATCCGGAAAATTCTACATTAAATATTTTCGGCTCGAAAATTAAATCTATAATTTCTTTCACTTCTTAAATCAATATTAGCCCATAATATGGAATTTAATTATCAAATCCCATAATTAATAATTCAATATTTTTGGGACTTACATAGCCAATCATGATCCCGAATAATATCAGCCAATCACAATTCCTAAAAGGTAGTTTCCAATTGCATCTCCATGCAACCCTCAGGTAAACTTTTGTCTCACGCTTGATTAGGACCCAATAATATGACGTCGTTCATCATTACGTGTCAAGAATTACCCATCGATATCGAACCTTAATGGACGGTCTCCATGAGTTCCCCAATAATATGAGCCGAAGTCATGGGAGTTCCATGTAGTTCACATCACCATGTCAATGGATTTCACAGCTTTCCGGCATCCAAGCCCCCCCCCCCCCCAATAAGCCGAGCATTGAATACGCGTAGCGTTCATCATGCACCCATTGTCGATGGAAGACATGGAAATTATAAACAAATTTATAATTCCCATTTTCGGGCTTGATATAAATTTTGAATCTAATTCAAAATGAGGGTTTTTAATTTTGACAAGGTCTCATCATTAATTTTAAAAGTTTTGCCATGTTTGTTCGTATGTTTGCCGGATTCATGCAATATTGTTATTATAAAATAATAACATACATGAAAGAGTGGGTGCCCGGTGAGCCAACTTGTGGAAAAAGGCTTTGATGACTCTTTGTATGAACAATCTTTTGTTTGATATAATTTACACTTTTATTAATGGAAATGACTTTATCTTTCTTCATATTGTTATATTGTGATATACTATTGTTGTTTTGATAAAGACCTTGAATATACTATAGTGTATGTAAGATGTGGTAGTGCATGGGGATGACTATCATGAAACACATCTTATAGTCACTGTATATTCTAAACGGTTCCTAGTCGATTGAGCCGTCCGTTAATAAGGATAAGGATCGCTCGAGATTAAGACTAGCATTTGCGATGCCGAGTACCACGTTTCATTGGTATGGAACATAGAGATGTTCAAAGCATGCAAATGGATATTCATATGATGAATGATCGAACTACCCTATCCGGACTTTCCAAGTGGTTATCACTTATCGAGTGGATAAAGTCTGCGGTTTTGGTTGTACACCATTAGTCCTTACTACTTGAAACATCATTGAGACTCTATATGCTAGTACTGTGCTTTGACTCGTTTACCGACTCTATTGGGGTCATCAGGTGTCGGGATTGGGTATAGTTATGACACATATAGGATTCGATGCTTTGTTGTCAAGGATTCACCACATACTTTCTAGTGTGGATATCCTATGCAATCTGAGGAGATATTAGTGTGACGAATCTCTGGCCAGAGTACATGATGTGTTTTTTGAAATGGTTTCTTAGTAGCACATGCGATGTCACTATTTGATCTTCAAGATGTATTGCATAGTTATCGAATCTCGAACGACTCTCGATTTACCAATGGTTGTTGATTCGATCGGGATATATGGATGAAGGGACCGTACTGTACGCTAACCAAAATCTATTGGTTCTTGCAGGCACTATCAGTGATATCTAGGGAATCATGGGGCGATGTTGCTAGGCGATCTTACCATGATTCGATGGGCAAGTCGGAAATTGTTGTTTCGAGTCACAAGGAGTTGTGAGCCCACGGCTAGCTGTATCCCTGAACCATTGAGGGTCACACAGAGTAATGGATTTTTAATCCCCGTTGAGATAGTTAAATTTAAAGAGTTAAATTTAATGAACAAAGAAGTGGGACTTTTTATTTAAGAGTAGAGGAGTGAGATTTCCTAAAATGACATAGGGATGGGCATTTTTGGAAATCACTGAATTCGGATTCAGAAAATTTATCTTGACTCTAAAAGATGCAGAAATGGTTTCTGTGAACATTGGTGAAATTGGTTTATCAATCTGAGTCACGATGAATTTTATATTAATTTCTGAGCATGCGGGCTTTGCTTGCCAGGCTTGAACTTATGACTAATGGGCCCTAAGCTGTTAGCAGCCCACATTATAAATAAGTTATTGCAGTACAGAAATTACACAACAGAGGTCACAAAATATTTTCGAAAACCCTAGCCGTGTTTTCTCTAAGTGGCCGCCCCCCTCCCTCTCTCTGTCGGGAAAATCCAGCCTGTGAATTTTGAATTTGCAGTCTGGTTTAACGGATCAAATTCGTTAATTCTCTTCGTAGAAACTTTTGATAGATTTTCTAGTGCAATCTATAAGAGGGATTAAATCTCTGTTCATGGACCTGATTGAAGACAGTTCGTCCATCAGTTCCTGGGATATACAACAAGAGCAGAGTAATCTGTTGGTGTCCATAATCTCGATTCGAGATTGGAGGTAAAAATTTATAATTGTTATTTAATTTTTACACGCACAATTTAATCGTAAAGTTTTGATACCCATTATGGAATCGTTCCATATAAAATTTTTAAACTTCCGCTGCACCGGGTATCAATCCTGATTGATCTGATCACCGTTCTACAACAGTGGTATCAGAGCCAGGTTGCTCAGATCAAGCGATTAAATCAATCGATTGTACAAAAAAAAAATTTTTAAGCCTCGGTTTTTGAAACAAAATAAATTTTTTAAAATAAAAAAAAAAAAATTTCGGGCAAAACACGGGCAGCGATTGGATCGCTGCCCATGGGCGGCGACATGATCGCTGCCCTAGGGGCAGCGACGGGCTGCCCGGGAGCGTCCCGAGCGGCCCGCGAAAATTAATTTTTAATTTTAAAATTAAAATTTTAATATATTAAAATTCTATTTTTGGTCCGATCGAAAATTGTTTTTGATTGGTCCACGAGGCATCGGATCGAATTGTTCGAGTCCGAAAATTTTAAAATTGATTTTTGGATAAATTTGAATTTTTGGAAAATCTATAGATTTTATCCGTTAAATCAGATTTTATGAAATTAATTATTTTTGGTACAATTGATGATAAGATATGATCTTATGGAAATATTAAGTAAAATATGATTTTATGTATAAAATTGGATTTTATATGTAAAATATGATTTTATTTGATAAAAAGATAAAATATGATTTTGTATGTAAAATAAGATTTTATATATGGAATATGATTTTATCCTTTTAATTTAAATTGCCGTTGCATGTTATCCAATAAATTAATTTTGAATTAAATATTATTGGATAAGGATGATCGATTGCCATGACCAATTTTGTAGGTGTATGTTAGGAATTTACATTTGTTTTTATTGTTGTTGGATTTATTAATGGGCCTGGTTTATCGCCCAATATGAATTGTCATATGTAATAAAAGTGGGCCTGGTTTATGGCCCGTTCCCACCCCTTAAAATGTATCCCCTACTTGTCATGGTTATTTATTGTAAATACATTAGACTTAGTGGGAGATGAAGATTTGAAGACGGAGGTGGGCCCAGCAGACAATAAAGACTGAAGAAATGTAAATTGGAAGCTCAATGAAATAGGATTGCATTGCATACCTGCATATTACCTAGGATTGGACTTAGACTCGTGATTGGCAACCACGGGTCGATTAGAAATGGAATCGATCATCCTATATAATATATGATATTATAGTTGTATGCATGTTTTAGACAAAATTGTATGAATCCCGCAAGCATACAAATTTTAAAATGATGAGACAAATTTTCAAAATTAAAATCCCTCATTTTAAATATGATTTAAAATTGATATCAAGATAAATAAAGAAAATTTAAAATTGTTTAAATGTTCCTACCTTCCATCAACGATCAATGTATGAGATGCTACCCGCGGATACGGTCCGGCTCATATTATTGGGGGGGCCCGTTCGTCGAAAAGCTGTACATTGGATCGACACATGTTGTAAGTTGGGTGGAACTCCCATGGGATCGGCTCATATTATTGGGGGATCCACATGGCTACCGTCTATCACAACTTAATATTGATGGGTCATCTTGACATGTCACAATAAACGGCGTCATATTATTGGGCCCTTATTGGACATGAGGTAAAAACGTGGAGGTTGCTTTGGAAGCAATTGGGCTCTACCTTTTGAAAATTATGGTTGGCTAATATTATTCGGGACCATAGTTTGTCAATTGGACTCCATGTTCCCACTAAGGAAAACAGTTTTCCGTTTTCACTAGAGGGTAGTGAAATCGTTAAAATAGTGGGAGTGAGATTCATAAAATAAATTTTGCCTATTTTATGTCTTAGTAAATTAATTAAACAATCACTGATTATTGTCTGTTTCTTTTCAGTATTTCATTAAGATGAATTCGCGCAATCCACTATTCTCTATCCTCGAACAAAATAAATTGACTGGCGCAAACTATACGGAATGGTTCCGTAAGTTGAAGATTGTCTTGACTTCGGAGAAGATGCTCTACGTGTTAGAAAAATCTCCTCCGAAGGAAGCACCAGCTGATGTAAGTCCGGAAGAGTTGGCCAAACTTGATACATGGTGGGACCATGATATCAAGGCCAAATGCTATATGAAAGCCTCGATGTCTGATGAACTCCAGAGGCGATTTGAGGATACCGTGAATGCTGCTGACATTCACGTACAACTCAAAGAACTTTTTGGGGCTCAATCGAGAGCTGAAAGGTTCGCTACTATAAAAGAGCTAATGACGTGTCGCATGCGTGAAGGGACTTCGGTCCGTGATCATGGGGTACGAGTGATTTGGCTCATACAGAAGTTGGTAACGCTTGATTTGGTGTTGGAGCATGAACTCAACGTGGACTTATTACTTCTATCTCTTCCTTCTTCGTTTGACGGATTTGTGGTGAATTTCAATATGAACAAGATAGAGGCCTCCCTTGAAGAGATGGTCAATATGCTTGTAACATATGAAGCCACTTTAAAGAAAGATAAACCGGCTTTCTTGGTGGGCTCCTCTTCTTCTGCTAAGAAGGGGCCAAGTACAAAGGGTAAGAAACGTTCTGCCCCACCCAAGAAAACCGAACCCGAGAAAAAGTACAAGACAAAGGCTTCAAACATGGAAAAGTCCAAGGATGTTTGCCATTACTGCAAGAAACACGGTCATTGGAAACGTAACTGCAAGGAATATCTAGAGCAGTTGCGAACTGCGAAGGGTATGTTCTATATTGAAATAAATGTTTCACTTAATACTACTTCTTGGGTATTGGATACCGGATGTGGATCTCACATTTGCAATGATTTGCAGGTGATGACAAGAAGTCGCAAGCTTAGAATGGGTGAGACCCAGCTGAGGCTCGGAAATGGTTCTAGAGTTGAAGCTAAAGCTGTAGGAGACGTTTATTTAATTTTGCAGAATGATTTTAAGTTACTTTTGAGAGATGTTTTATTTGTTCCAGATTTGATTAAAAACATTATTTCTGTTTCTATGCTTGATAGAGATGGTTTTTCTTGCAATTTTGTGAATGGGATTTGCAATATTTACAAGAATGAATGTTTGATTGGAAATGGACAACTTGAAAACGATCTATATAACTTAAAATTAAAAGACGTTCCAATAAATTATGTTGATAAACCGGTAACAACAAACAAAAGGAAAATCGATAGTCAAAACCCGGCAAACCTTTGGCATGCTAGGTTAGGTCATATTTCCTCAAGGAGGATGAACAAGCTAGTGGGAGAGGGTATGTTTGATATGTCTGATATTAACTCTCTACCTACTTGTGAGTCCTGCCTGAAAGGAAAAATGACTAAATCTCCTTTTAAGGGGAAACCTGAGCGTAGTCAAAATCTGTTGGATTTGATCCATACAGACGTTTGTGGTCCATTTAGAATTGGTACTCAATATGGCCACACCTACTTCATTACCTTTACTGATGATTATTCTAGGTATGGGTATTTATATTTAATGAAATATAAGTCTGAAGCATTTGAAAAGTTCAAAGAATTCAAGGCTGAAGTAGAAAACAAGCTAGGTAAAAGTATTAAAGCACTTCGATCGGATCGAGGTGGAGAATACTTAAGTACCGAGTTTTTGGACTATCTGAAAGAGAATGAGATTCTCTCTCAGTGGACTCCTCCTATGACACCACAACTGAATGGTGTATCGGAGCGTCGTAATCGAACTTTGTTGGACATGGTTCGATCCATGATGAGCTTCACTGAGCTTCCACCTTCGTTTTGGGGCTACGCGCTTGAAACGGCGGTGTTGTTGTTGAACAACGTCCACACCAAAGCAGTGGACAAAACACCATACGAGTTATGGAATGGCAAAGCTCCTAAGTATTCGTACTTGAGGATTTGGGGATGTCCTGCTTATGTGAAGCAGACAGTGGGAGATAAGTTGGATAGTCGATCCACCTTATGTTATTTTGTAGGGTATCCGAAGAATTCAATCGGATATTATTTCTATCATCCTGCTGAAACAAAGGTGTTTGTTTCAAGGAATGCCACCTTCTTGGAGAAGGAGTTCTTATTGGATAAGAAAGGCGAGATGATGGAACTCGAGGAAATTCGAGAAGAACCCGAAATACAAAATAATGATCCTACACCTCAGGAACCATTGATAGACACGCCTATACCTAGAAAATCCGAGAGGACTTCTAGACCTCCTATTCGATATGGTCTTCTTCTTGAAGGGGATCAAGATGAACCCGACGTTGGATGTGATCCAAGAAACTTCAAGGAAGCAATTTCTGATGCGGATTCAAATTTATGGCTTGAAGCTATGCAGTCGGAAATAGATTCGATGCATACAAACCAAGTTTGGTCTTTAGTAGATCCTCCCGATGGAATTGTTCCAATAGGGTGTAAATGGATCTACAAGAGAAAGCTTGGGCCTGATGGTAAGGTATTGACCTACAAGGCACGATTGGTGGCGAAAGGTTATACTCAAAGACAAGGAGTTGACTATGATGAAACCTTTTCACCAGTTGCAATGTTCAAGTCCATAAGAATCCTTATTGTCATAGCTGCTTGGTATGACTATGAGATATGGCAAATGGATGTGAAGACTGCATTTCTTAATGGAAACATTAAGGAAGAGATCTATATGACGCAGCCTGAGGGATACACATCCATGGGAAGCGAGCATAAGGTATGCAAGCTTCAGAGATCAATCTATGGTCTAAAACAAGCATCAAGAAGTTGGAACCAGAAATTTGATAAAACAATAAAGGATTTTGGTTTCATCAAGAACCCGGAGGAACCATGCGTGTACAAGAAAGTAGTTAAGGATGCTGTGACATTCTTAGTACTTTATGTTGATGACATCCTACTCATTGAGAATGACGTAGGGATGTTGCAGTCAACAAAGATATGGTTATCAGGTAGATTCTCGATGAAGGATTTGGGTGAGGCATCCTATATTCTAGGGATACAGATCTATAGAGATAGATCTAAGAGAATGATAGGACTCACTCAAGCAACCTACATCGACACCATATTGAAACGGCTTTCAATGGATGGGTCCAAGAGAGGACATCTACCTATGTGTCATGGAGTTTCTCTATCCAAGTCTATGTGTCCCAAGACTGATGAAGAGATAGAGAAAATGACACATGTACCATATGCGTCAGCCATAGGTAGTATCATGTATGGGATGATATCTACCAGACCGGATGTAGCATTTGCTCTAAGTGTCACGAGCAGATATCAAGCTAATCCCGGTCAAATGCATTGGAAAGCCGTGAAAGACATTCTTAAGTACTTACGAAGGACTAAGAGTATGTTCATGGTATATGGAGGAAGAGAACTAAAATTGGAAGGCTATACCGACTCTAGCTTCCAAAGTGACGTGGATGACTCGAAGTCAACCTCTAGATTTGTGTTCATGCTCAATGGCGGTGCTGTCTCTTGGAAGAGTTCCAAGCAGGACACCACAGTGGATTCCACCACTGAGGCAGAATACATTGCAGCATCAGCTGCTGCTAAAGAGGCTGTTTGGATGAGGAATTTCGTCCAAGAGTTGGGCGTTATTCCGGAAGTTTTTGGTCCAGTCCCGGTGTACTGTGACAACACGGGTGCCGTTGCTCAGGCAAAGGAACCAAGGTCTCATCAAAGATCCAAACACGTACTGAGGAAATACCACATCATCCGGGAGATCGTGGAAAGAGGAGACATCACTGTCGAAAGAGTGGCCTCTGCAGACAATATCGCTGATCCACTTACTAAGCCCTTGCCAGGACCATTATTTGACAAACATCGCGAAGCAATGGGTCTACGTAGTATGACTAGTTGGCTTTAGGGCAAGCGGGAGATTGAAAGAGTGGGTGCCCGGTGAGCCAACTTGTGGTAAAGAGCTTTGATGACTCTTTGTATAAACAATCTTTTGTTTGATATAATTTACACTTTTATTAATGGCAATGACTTTATCTTTCTTCATATTGTTATATTGTGATATAATATTGTTGTTTTGATAAAGACCTTGAATATACTATAGTGTATGTAAGATGTGGTAGTGCATGGGGATGACTATCATGAAACACATCTTATAGTCACTGTATATTCTAAACAATTCCTATTCGATTGAGCCATCCGTTAATAAGGATAAGGATCGCTCGAGATTGAGACTAGCATTTGCGATGCCGAGTACCACGTTTCATTGGTATGGAACATAGAGATGTTCAAAGCATGCAAATGGATATTCATATGATGAATGATCGAACTACCCTATCCGGACTTTCCAAGTGGTTATCACTTATCGAGTAGATAAAGTCTGCGGTTTTGGTTGTACACCATTAGTCCTTACTACTTGAAACATCATTGAGACTCTATATGCTAGTACTGTGCTTTGACTCGTTTACCGACTCTATTGGGGTCATCAGGTGTCGGGATTGGGTACAGTTACGACACATATAGGAGTCGATGCTTTGTTGTCAAGGATTCACCACATACTTGCTAGTGTGGATATCCTATGCAATCTGAGGAGATATTAGTGTGACGAATCTCTGGCCAGAGTACATGATGTGTTTTAAGAAATGGTTTCTTAGTGGCACATGCGATGTCACTATTTGATCTTCAAGATGTATTGCATAGTTATCGAATCTCGAACGACTCTCGATTTACCAATGGTTGTTGATTCGATCGGGATATATGGATGAAGGGACCGTACTGTACGCTAACCAAAATATATTGGTTCTTGCAGGCACTATCAGTGATACCTAGGAAATCATGGGGCGATGTTGCTAGGCGCTCTTACCATGATTCGATGGGCAAGTCGGAAATTGTTGTTCCGAGTCACAAGGAGTTGTGAGCCCACGGCTAGCTGTATCCCTGAACCATTGAGGGTCACACAGAGTAATGGATTTTTAATCCCCGTTGAGATAGTTAAATTTAAAGAGTTAAATTTAATGAACAAAGAAGTGAACTTCTTATTTAAGAGTAGAGGAGTGAGATTTCCTAAAATGACATAGGGATGGGAATTTTTGGAAATCACTGAATTCGGATTCAGAAAATTTATCTTGACTCTAAAAGATGCAGAAATGGTTTCTGTGAACATTGGTGAAATTGGTTTATCAATCTGAGTCACGATGAATTTTATATTAATTTCTGAACATGCGGGCTTTGCTTGCCAGGCTTGAACTTATGACTAATGGGCCCTAAGCTGTTAGTAGCCCACATTATAAATAAGTTATTGCAGTACAGAAATTACACAACAGAGGTCACAAAATATTTTCGAAAACCCTAGCCGTGTTTTCTCTAAGTGGCCGCCCCCCTCCCTCTCTCTGTCGGGAAAATCCAGCCTGTGAATTTTGAATTTGCAGTCTGGTTTAACGGATCAAATTCGTTAATTCTCTTCTTAGAAACTTCTGATAGATTTTCTAGTGCAATCTATCAGAGGGATTAAATCTCTGTTCGTGGACCTGATTGAAGAACAGTTCGTCCATCAGTTCCTGGGATATACAACAAGAGCAGAGTAATCTGTTGGTGTCCATAATCTTGATTCGAGATTGGAGGTAAAAATTTATAATTGTTATTTAATTTTTACACGCACAATTTAATCGTAAAATTTTGATACCCATTATGAAATTGTTCCATATAAAATTTTTAAACTTCCGCTGCACCGGGTATCAATCCTGATTGATCTGATCACCGTTCTACAACAATACATACTTATTATTTATAATATATCATGCATATATTATAAACATTAAATTAACAAGGATGATCAATCGCCCAATACTATTTGGCCCGTGTGAGCCAAACACGGGCCTAGGTCCAATCCTAGGGAATGCATGGGATGCAAATACAACAATTACATAAGCTTTCAATATTTTCATGTCTTGGATCTTCATAATTCATCATGATCCATCATCTTCCAATCTTGATCTTCCACTATCAAATATTTTTACATTAAAATATTCATGGCAAATAGGGATACATCTCATGGGATGCGAACGGGCCATAAACCAAACCCAATTTAAATTTGATAATTATTACAACCATTCAACACAAAATATCATAACATACACCTAGCAAATTGGTCTTGGGCTTTTGATCATCCTTCATGCATAATATCACATATCATACACCATCAATTAATTATCACAATAATTAATTGATTAAATATTATATTTCTTGGTCCAATCACTAATCACCACAATTATAAATTAAATTAACAAAATAAACAAACAAATTTGTTTACTTTCTAATTAACTTATTTATAATCGAATTTCTTGTAAATCACCATTTGCTATATATAATCAAAGTCCCACTTTAATTATTTATTTTATGAGAAAATACACAATTTTTAAAATTTCAATTTTTTATAAAAATATCAATTTTTAGAATCTCAACTTAGGGCTTATGACACTTGGATATCCCAAAACACCTTTTGGAAACCAAAGTCGTCAGAGTCGTTGTTGAAGCACCGTCGCCGGTTTTCGGCCAACCCAAATTTATTTTTTTTAATAAAAGTGGGATGCCCCTGCTGCCCGAAATGGGCAGCAACATTTTATAGAAAAACATTTCCCAAAAATAGCCCCAAATTGATAGATCTTGATTTTCTCATGCGGTTAGAAATTGACCTCAACATAATATCCAACAAATGCTACACAAAAGAGTAACCTGGCTTTGATACCACTGTTGGTGATCGGTTAACTCGTGCCCGAAAACGCAGCGAAAATTTTAAAATTTTTAACAAAAGAGATCCGAGCACTTGTGTATCATTCAAAATCAAACAACCATAGGGTGCTTAGAAGTTTTACCTATCAATCTCAAAGATTGATTTATGGCTCCAACCAAGTTGATAAACAACTAGGCTCTTGAAGTGGTAGACACTATTTACAAGCTTCCAAGAGCACACCTTGCTCAAAATGGATTCAACAATTCAATCCTTCGAATTAGGTCTACGACTAGACAATCTAGATCCGCTCTAAATATGCACTAGAATATTTAGATAATTTTGCATTGAGATTTTCCTTTTCTTCTTCCTCAAAAATTGAAAGAAAAACTTGGAGAAAAATTATGAGAAGTGTTCGGCCATCTCCTCTCCAAAAATGGAATGAATATGTGTGTATATAATTCATTATAATATAATAATGGCGAAGGATTAAATGATGCAATTAAAAACATGGATGGAAAAGCTAAAGGCTTGCATGGAAAATTGCATCCATCCTTTCAACCCTTCAATTACCTCACACATATATTTAACATGAATATATATATATATATTTCGAAAAAATATATATATAATATATATATATATATATATATATATATATACATGTTTTTGAACTTATTTAATTAAACATTAAACTTAATCCAAATTAAGTTTAAATAATTAATTAAATATAACTTGAACTCATTCAAGTCCACTAGTATATAATTATTCAACACTATATTAATTTGAGCTCTACTAGACTCAATAGTGTTAAATTAATTCAACATTTGAATTAATTTAATTATTTGTACATTACAAAGTCTACTAGTATTAACTTAATTCAACTCTTGAATTAATTAATTAAGTTCAAAATAATATTTTAGAAAATCATCATTTTCATAAACTAATTATTTTAAGTCAACTTTTAATCTTAAAACACATTCACAAATTAAAAGTTACTTTTCCATTTATTCTCCAATTTAGAAGTCAAACTTCTAATTTATTTTACTTATAAACTCCTTTATAAGTTGTTCAACACATTGAACTAATTTAAATCTCAACGGGTTCTAGAAATATAGTACTTGTGTGACCCTCAATGGTTCATTGATACAATTAGCAGTGGGTTCACATCTCAATGTGATTCGGGATCAACAAGTCCCTATATGAGCATACCCTATATAGCTCCATTCTTATTGATCAACTCCTTGATAATAAGAACGTCATAAAACTCAAGTCTGATACTACCCAACCAGTCATGTGAAACGTCTAGCAGCATCGCTTACATGATTCCCTGGATATCAAATGATAGTGCATGCAAGAACCAATCAATTATGGTTAGCATACAGTACAGTCCCTTCAACTCATATATCCCGACCGATTCGACAACCATTGGTTTATCGAGAGTTGTCATTGAATCAATAACTATGTGTCATGTCGTAGTTGCATCGAATGTGTAATTCAAGAAACTCCTTTCTTAATTACCACCTACTCTGATCAGAGATTTTAAGCTACGTATGCATGAAAACACATAGGATATCCATACCCGTAGGTAAGCGGTGAATCCCCGACTACAATGCATCGAATCCTATATGTTTCGTCACAACACCCAAAATTGTCACCTGATGACCCCAGATGAGTCGGTAAACAAGTCAAAGTGAAGCACTAGCATATAGAGTCTCCATGTTGTCCCGGGTCATAAGGACTAATGGTGTACAACCATAAACTAGGACTTCTCCACTCGACAAGTGAGAACCACTTGGAAAGTCCTTTAGGGAGGGTTGTTCAGTGCACTCTACAAGGAGCACCTATTTGCATGCTTGGACATCTCCATGTCCCCTACCAATGAAACATGGTACTCACATCGCAAATACTATTCTCAAGCTCGATCGGCCTTTATCCTTCTTTATGGCGGCTAAATCGACTAGGAACAACTTAAAATATACAGTATTCCAAATATTAGTTTCATGATAGTCATCACATTACCATCTCATATTCTTTCTACTATTTGTATAATCAAGAGCTTTATCTATGCAGCTAGCATGGGTATGAAGATAAAGATGTGCCAAATTAAATAATGTCAAATATTAATAAAATAAATATTGTCATACAAGAGTTCTCTCAAGTACCATCGACCAACACATTGGCACGACGGGCACCTACTCTAACACCGAAGTGTCCAAGTTCGGAGGGCCTGAGAATGTTCGGGAGGGTGAAGTTCGGACGATCCAAAGAGGGATCGGATGGTCCGATCTTCATCAGATAAGATAAGATAAGGAAATTATGTGGTTGGCCAAAACTAAAGTTCGGACGACCCAAAGTCTCGGATCGGACGATCCGAACAGTAGTCCAGCCAGGTGTCCGAAGGAGTGATGTCAGGAGTGACGTAATATCGGGATTGGACGATTCAAAGTCCCGATCAGACGGTCCGAAGTGCTATCAGGTGACACTTGTCACACATGTAGAGTTTGTACGGTCCGAAGGCAGGATCGGACGGTCAGAACGTGTTCTATAAATATGAGGTCCGAGCTCCTCATTTGTGCGAATTCCGAATTCCTCTTCGTCGCCAACGTGGCTCTATTTTAGGGCTTTGGTTAATCTTATTTTAGAGTTGGAATAGGGTATATATTCTAGCATAGTCAGATAGTGTCTGACATAGTAGCAGAGCCGTGCTCGAGGCTGTGGAGCTGCAACAGGGGTGTGCCCCTAGTTGCGGGATAGTCGCCATCAGCGGGCTGACGACTTACGCAGGTATAGCTATGGTCTCTTTAAATTATTTAGGAGTATGCAATAGCTTAGTTAAAGCTTTTAGAGCTTAATGAATGATGCATGGGTATTTGTATTGTAGAGCTGATGATAGGCTTGGAACCTAGAGTGGGACTACTAGGACTGCCTGTATTAAGTTATGTAAGTACTGACTGAGATGGCCAGCATGATATATATTGTATGTGTTTCATGAGTATGTGCTACTTATTTTATATGTTTTACGGCTTTAGCACATGCATGTTTTTACGGTAGACTGCATCTGGTATGATGTGAGTCTAGATAGTTTCCATCGGTGATGAGTTACTCCTTATGGATTCGTGTCTGGGGACACTCATCCCCTGGGTTTTGCTATCACTAGGAGCGACCACGACGGTGGGGCAGACGCTATAGTTGGTAGGTGAATATAGGAGCGGCACTGCGGACTTGCTATCCGATATTGCCTTGTATATTCATGGCGCCTCTGAGTACTGTTTTTACCCTTGTTTTAAATACACTTATGTGCTGCGTATATTATATATATCATTGCTTATGTATTGAGCTTAGAGCTCACGTCTAGTATTTTCTGTATGTCTAGACACCCCATTCGGCAAGGCAGGCGTAGGTGCAGGATTGAGCACCAGGAGCTTGGAGTAGCCAGTGACCAGTGAAGACAGCAGGATTACCTGTAGGTCTTTACCCTTAGGATTATTTGTAATTCGATTGGGTTGTATATTGGTTTATTTAATCGGTTGTATTCTGCCGGTCTGCTTATATTTAAGCCTTCTGCAGCAATTTATTTTTTAATGTATGCTTAATTATGCTCTAACTCTGATTAGGTAGTGGATCCGGGTTGGGTCGCTACATTTATTGGTATCAGAGAGGCATGCAAGAGACTTGGGATTTAATAATGAGACTTTTGGGTCCTTGTAGGATTGGTGAGACCTAACGAATGATGATTTGATTCTTCATTGCCGAGGTTTGTGGCAGAAGTCTTTACTATAAGGAATGCAACAGTGATGATAACACCAGTAGTAGCATATCGATAGATAGGTTGACTGATGTGGGCGGTTCATCATTCGGTGCATTGGGATGCTGATCAAAGAACATATGGATTCCCGCCAGGGAAGACTGGAAGAGAAGAACAAGTATATCGCGTCAGATACCTCTGAGAACTTTTTGGAACGAATGGTGTGTAATAACCTATGTGGTTTCAGTCCGAGGAGATTATCCACTCCTAGTTGAAGAGATTGTCATAAAGACCTTCACCAGGGAATGTCTCGAGTGGCTAAGGCATGACCGGTTATGAAAATAAGGTCATTAAACTCATGCAGAACATGGTTTTTCCGGTATGCATGTATCGATGATTTCGGTAGGCACACGGGAAACTTCATGTTCAAAATCATGATATGAATACAAGAAGAACGCTGACGGTAAATTATGAGCAGAAGAAGTCGACCAACAGGCACTGATGCAGAGCATAGCTGGTTAGAGAGCTCGAGTTATTTCTTCGAAATTCATGGCAGGACGAGATGCCGAGAGATATTGGGCCGGATTACGCTTGCATTGATGCATGTGTCGATTAGAAGCTTCATGCTCAAAGAAACGAATACTAGTACGATGATTTTAAATATTGTATTGTTGTAGTTGTAAACAGTATTTCAGTTGTAATGAATCATCATTCTTTGGTTGTATCATTTCAAGTTAATGGTCGTACATTTTCATTGTATTTTGAATACTGTATGTATTACATGGGATTGTAATAAAGAAATTGTACATAACTTGAAGTAATGATACGTGTATTAATTATCCAGCAATTATGAATGATTGCAAGTAATTTTGCTAAGATTGGCATTGTGCTAGTTGATTAGTGTTCAACTATTGTAGCTCATGAGTTTTGAGTAAGCTAGCTTTAACTGTTTAACTTGTGGTTAGTCTAGGCTTTTCCTAGGATTGACCTAATTAATCAACAGGCTGAGTTAGTGCCAGTGATGAGGTGATTCATCTGGAGGCATGGGAATATTGTTTGGTTTGGAACTTTGAGTTTTGTTCTAGGTTGTTTCCTTAGAATAGTAGTATGTTAACCTTCGTAGGTTGAGACTTTGTGATGATTAGTTTTCATCAGGAGTCCAGGTCGAGTACATACCGAGAGTTGTGGACTATGACCATGACTAGACGTGATGGGGCGCGACCCTATGCCAGTATTACTCTGGGAGTCTTTGTACTTTAGAGGGTGCCTGGGAACCTTCGTGCTCCAGGATCGGCGGTGGGAAGGCTACTCGGTCTAGAGTCTTGGTAATAGTCACGACGGGGCATGACTTTGGATTGGATGCCTAGTTTGGTATCATGATTTAGATATCGTCTGAATATTTTCAGGGATATTGGTTTGAGTTTCTGCCGTGAGGATCAGTCTTGGAGAGATTTCTTGATAAGTGTGTACTCTGAGCATATAGGTTTTGACCTATGAGATACTGCTAGACTAATGGTTCTAGTAGGTAGGAGGATTTATACCAGCGATGACTAGGGGTTGTCATCAGAGTTGTGGTTAGGGTTTCCCTGTGATAGGAGAATTTCTTCATGATGATTAATCTTATCATTAATGGGATAATATCAAATGTTAAAGACTGTATAAGACTATTTAAGGTGCGAAGGAAGCATGGCCTATACCCGTGAAGCCTTGGTGGTTGTCCAGGTGGGTTATCGTGGTAAGTTTCCTCAGTCTTAAATTGTTGCATAGTCTTAGCAAGGGATATAATCAGGAGCGTGTCCAAAGATTTTAGGAATCTTTGGGATTCATTAGATATAATTCTTGGACTCGACGATGGCGTTCAATTTGAATGAATGAGGTAAGGGATATTGAGTCCAATTGTTGCGCTAAGTACTGTCTGATATTTTCAGAGGTTGAGCGTAAGATATTCCATGAGATGGAAATGATCTAGGTTGATAGGTCACGAACAATTCTTGGGCTTAGTTCGTCTTGATGTTCGCCTTGGGTGAACAAGACAACAATTAGTAGTGCTGATGTGGCACGGGATTTGTGCTAATGAATACTAGTGGCAATTGTCTGACTCTGTCAGAGTTAGAGTGATTAAGTCCAGTGTACGAGGCAACTGTCAATATTAAGGCACGAGATTGTGTCGATAGACTACTAATAGCTATTGTCTGGTTATCAAGTATGGGTGTGTTGAAACCAGAATGATTTGGGTATTCCAAGTGTTGGGAATAGCATAATTGTGGCAGCCGAGTCAAGAGTATTGATTGAGCCACATAGGTGTTGATGATCAGTGGTAGTCCGATTTGAGTTTTACTGTCGAGCTAAGTGTGAGCCACAGTAGAATCGATGGGGTCGATTAGTTGAGCCAATCAGTGAGTGTAGCAATTAAGTAATACTTGGATAGTATTTTGTCGCGTAATGCTTAAGGGAATGTGTACTTGGTACAATTTCAGAGCAGTCGACGATTTGGGTAATTTAGGATCTCTAGGGTTGCCAGAGATAGACCTTTTAGGATTGTTGTAATCAGGGACGATTGCATTTGGACTTGTGAGGTCAAGTTAGGCGATAACTTGACAATAGAGAAAAGAAAGGGAAATTGATTCCAGCAATTGCATAGTGATAGTAATCGCATGCTTGGGTGAGTAATGGAAGGGATCGAGATTTTTTCTTCGTGTGAGAGTTGTCCACTAACAAGATATTAAGGGTGTCAACCGAACATTTTGACGGAGTGTTCTCGTGTTGAATTGTTGCGTTGAATCCGAAGAGCGTTGGAAAAGTTAATGGACATTAGCTAGGATCTAGTTCTCGAGATCTAGCAGGATATGTCACTAGTTTCCAGCATAAGGTGCGTGTTGCTGCTGATATAGTCGATGATCGACTTAGTAGCCAATGAGGTTTGTCTTTGGGATCGAAGATTTCGCAAGATCGGGACGAATTGAATTCGTTCTTTCCAGTCAGTGAGTCACATCCATGCAGACTGTTTGTCAAGGATATTGCATTTTAGCAATGGACAATGATCGGATGAGTGATAGGTATCTAGTGATGATGGTGTCATCAGAGACTCTGAGGTGAGTTATACCAGGTGCAATTACTGTCGAGTTTCGAGACGGAATAGGAAGCGTTTCCATATGTCTGTGCACTATGGAATGTCCCAGTCGAGCATATTGGTGGGAGCTTGTCTTAGTCTTGATGTGTGTACAGTGATTGCGAGTATGTATAACTATCAGGAGGATGTCCATTGATTGAAATTCATAGGTGAGTAATCTGTGGTCGAGATGATGTAGATCATCAGAGACGCGATGATTGTCATTGCGGCATATGCATATGACTTCGCAGACCAATGATTTAAGGGAGGATTTTGTGACATGATTGTCATGTGATGAGAGTTCCTTCAAGACACAGTGTTGGGATCGGTACTTCCTGACTAGAGGTGTTATGCACTAAGAGCTTTTGGAACCATTACATTGGTTAAATTCAGTTAGTGATTCGATGAATGTTGTAAGCCAGTCAGGTTATGACTTGGTCTTTGTCAATCTAAGGTTTTCCTTGGGATGATGATCTCGATCAAGCTGGTGTTTGTATCCTTCGTGATCAGTGAGATCATGGTCAGGATGGAAGATATATCAGTGTTGTGATACACAAGTTCCAAGGAAGTTGGACATTCGTATAGTAGCACAGAAGCTTTCAAAATTCACTATGGAGTTTGAGGAATGTTGAAAGTGGTGAAACGTTAACGAAACTTGTAAGAGTTTGAGTGTGTCTAAAGCTATTCGACCAAGCATGCAAGTGAGGGTTTTAATACGTTCTGAAGGTTTTACCTTAGATTTCGAGGACGAAATCTTTTAAGGGGGGGGGGGGAAGAATGTAGTGACCCGAATCCGTAAATAGCTATTAATGCATAATTAATCGTATGTTCATGTTTAGATTAAGTAAAACATGATTAAAAAAATTTCAAATGGATTAAGGGAGTCCGAAAATGGATCCAGAACACTCGAAAATAGTCGAGAAGATTCCGAGTCTTAGACAGGATCGGAGGCTTCGAACCTGAGTTCGGATGATCCGAAGTGTCCAAGTTCGGAGGGCCTGAGGATGTTTAGGAGGGTGAAGTTCGGACGTGAAAGAGTGGGTGCCCGGTGAGCCAACTTGTGGCTAAGGGCTTTTATGACTCTATGTATAAACAATATTTTGTTTAATATAATTTACACTTTTATAATGGCATTTACTTTATCTTTTATCATATTATTATGTTGTGGCATACTATAAGATGTTTAGATGAAGACCTTGAATATACTATAGTGTATGTAAGATGTGGTAGCACATGGGGATGGCTATCATGAAACACATCTTATAGTCACTGTATATTCTAAACAGTTCCTAGTCGATTGAGCCGTCCGTTAATAAGGATAAGGATCGCTCGAGATTGATATTATCATTTGCGATGCCGAGTACCACGTTTCATTGGTATGGAACATAGAGGTGTTCAAAGCATGCAAATGGATATTCATATGATGAATGATCGAACTACCCTATCCGAACTTTCCAAGTGGTTATCACTTATCGAGTGGATATAGTCCGCGGTTTTGGTTGTACACCATTAGTCCTTATTACTTGAAACATCATTGAGACTCTATATGCTAGTACTGTGCTTTGACTCGTTTACTGACTCTATAAAGGTCATCAGATGTCGGGATTGGGTACAGTTACGACACATATAGGAGTCGATGCTTTGTTGCCAAGGATTCACCGCACACTTGCGAGTATGGATATCCTATGCAATCTGAGAAGATATTAGTGTGAAGAATCTCTGGCCAGAGTACATGATGTGTTTTAGGTTACTTGGTTTTCTAGTAGCACATACGATGTCACTATTTGATCTTCAAGATGCATTGCATAGTTATCGAATCTCGAACGACTCTCGATTTACCAATGGTTGTTGATTCGATTGGGATATATGGATGAAGGGACCGTACTCTACGCTAACCAAAATCTATTGGTTCTTGCAGGCACTATCAGTGATACCTAGGGAATCATGGGGCGATGTTGCTAGGCGCTCTTACCATGATTCGATGGGCAAGTCGGAAATTGTTGTTCCGAGTCACAAGGAGTTGTGAGCCCACGGCTAGCTGTATCCCTGAACCATTGAGGGTCACACAAGTAATGGATTTTTAATCCCCGTTGAGAAAATTAAATTTAAAGAGTTAAATTTAGTGAATAAAGAAGTGGGACTTCTTATTTAAGAGTAGAGGGAGTAAGATTTCCTAAAATGATATAGTGATGGACATTTTTGGAAATAACTGAATTCGGATTCAAAAAATTTATCTTGACTTTAAAAGATGCAGAAATGGTTTCTGTGCACATTGGTGAAATTGGTTTATCAATCTGAGTCACGATGAATTTTTTATTAATTTCTGAACATGCGGGATTTGCTTGTCAGGCTTGAACTTATGACTAATGGGCCCTAAGCTGTTAGCAGCCCACATTATAAATAAGTTATTGCAGTGCAGAAATTACAGAACACGAGGCATAATTTTCGAAAACCCTAGAGATTTTCTCTCTAGTTTCGGCCGCCCCCTTCCCTCTATCTTTGAGATTTTTCAGTCTGCAAATTTTGAATTTGCAGTCTGAATTAGCAGATCAAATCTGTTATTTCTCTTCGTAGAAACTTCTGATAGACTTTTTAGTGCAGTCTATCAGAGGGATTAAACTTCTGTTCGTGGACCTGATTGAAGAAACGTTCGTTCATCAGTTCCTGGGATATACAACAAGAGCAGTTTAATCTGTTGGTGTCCATAATCTCGCTTCGAGATTTTAAGGTAAAATTTACAGTGTTTAAATTTTATGTTATCAATTTTAATCGTAGGAATTTATACCCATATGGAATCGTTCTATATAAAATTTTAAAACTTCCGCTGCAACGGTTATCATTTTTTTCGATCCGGAGAACGACCGTGTTCCAACAGTGGTATCAGAGACAGGTTGTTCTCGGATTTTACGATTAAAATATTGTTCAATTGTACAAGCCTCGATTTTTCAGAAAAATAAAACGAAAAAAAATTTTTTTTTTTAAGTTTCCAGGGGCTGCCCGCTTCCCGAAAAGGCAGCGGGCAGCCGCTGCCCTGCGCCCAGCGGCCCAGCGAAGGGCTGGGCCCCCGGCCCGATTGTCGGGAACTGCCCGGGATCGTCCCGGGCAGCCCAGAAAAATTAAAATTTTATTTTTTTTGAAATTTTGAATTTCAGCCCGTTAATTGTTATCGGGCCCAGTTTTTGGTCCGATTGAAAATTATTTTTGATTGGTTCACGAGGCATCGGATCAAATTGTTTGAGTCCGAAATTTTAAAAATTGATTTTTTGATAAATTTAATTTTTTGGAAAATTTATAAATTTTATCCATTAAATTTGATTTTATAAAATTAATAATTTTGGTACAATTGATAATAAAATATGATTTTATGTATAAAATTGGATTTTATATGTAAAATATGATTTTATGGATAAACTAGATAAAATATGATTTTATATATAAAATAAGATTTTATGTATGAAATATGATTTTATCTATTTATATTTATTGCCATTGCATGATATCCAACAAATTAATTTTTGAATTAAATATTATTGGATAAGGATGATCGATTGCCATGACCAATATTATAGGTGTATGTTAGGTTGTTTACATTTGGTTTTAATTATTGTTGTTGGATTTATTAATGGGCCTGGTTTATGGCCCAATATGAATTGTCATATGTAATAAAAGTGGGTCTGGTTTATGGCTCGTTCCCATCCCTTAAATATGTATCCCCTGCTTGTCATCGAAATTTATTGTAAATTTTAGACTTAGTGGGAGATGAAGATTTGAAGACAAAGGTGGGCCCAGCAGACAATAAAGACCGAAGAAATGTAAATTGGAAGCTCAATGTAATAGGATTGCATTGCATACTTGCATATTACCTAGGATTAGACTTAGACTCGTGATTGACAACCACGGGTCGATTAGTAATGGAATCGATCATCCTAAAATAATATATGATATTATTGTTGTATGTATGTTTAGACTAAATTGTATGAATCCCGCAAGCATACAAATTTTAAATGATGAGACAAATTTTTCGAAATTAAAATCCCTCATTTTAAATATGATTTAAAATTGATATCAAGATAAACAAAAGGGCATTTAAATATTGTTTAAATGTTCCTATCTTCCATCAACGGTCAATGTATGAGATGCTACCCGCGGATACGGTCCGGCTCATATTATTGGGGGGCCCGTTTGTCGGAAAGTTGTACATTGGATCGACACATGTTGTAAGTTGGATGGAACTCCCATGGGATTGGCTCATATTATTGGGGATCCACATGGCGACCGTCCATCACAACTTAATATTGATGGGTCATCTTGACGTGTCACAATAAACGGCGTCATATTATTGGGCCTTTATTGGACATTAGGTAAAAACATGGAGGTTGCTTTGGAAGCGATTGGGCTCTACCATTTGAAAATTATGGTTGGCTGATATTATTTGGGACTATAGTTTGTCAATTGGACTCCATGTTCCCACTAAAGAAAATGTTTCTCGTTTTCACTAGAGGGTAGTGAAATCGTTAAAATAGTGGGAGTGAGATTCATAAAATAATTTTTGCCTTATTTTATGTCTTAATAAATTAATTAAACAATCACTGATTATTGTCTGTTTCTTTTCAGTATTTCATTAAGATGAATTCGCGCAATCCACTATTCTCTATTTCTGAACAAAACAAACTGACTGGCGCAAACTATACGGAATGGTTCCGTAAGTTGAAGATTGTCTTGACCTCGGATAAGATGTTCTACGTGTTAGAAAAATCTCCTCCGAAGGAAGCACCAGCTGATATAAGTCCAGAAGATTTGGCCAAACTTGATAAATGGTGGGACCATGATATCAAGGTCAAATGCTATATGCAAGCTTCGATGTCTGATGAACTCCAGAGGCAATTTGAGGATACCGTGAATGCTGCTGACATTCACGCACAACTCAAGGAACTTTTTGGGGCTCAATCGAGAGCTGAAAGGTTCGCTACTGTAAAAGAGTTAATGACGTGTCGCATGCGTGAAGGGACTTCGGTCCGTGATCATGGGGTACGCGTGATTTGGCTCATTCAGAATTTGGTAACGCTTGAATTGGTATTGGAGCATGAACTCAATGTGGACATATTACTTCTCTCTCTTCCTTCATCGTTTGACGGTTTTGTGGTGAATTTCAATATGAACAAGATAGAGGCCTCCCTTGAAGAGATGGTCAATATGCTGGTAACTTATGAAGCCACTTTAAAGAAGGATAAACCGGTTTTCTTGGTGGGCTCCTCTTCTTTTGCTAAGAAGGGGCCAAGTACAAAGGGTAAGAAACGTTCTGCTCCATCCAAGAAAACCGGACCCGAGAAGAAGAACAAGACAAAGGCTTCAAACGTAGAAAAATCCAATGATGTTTGCCATCACTGCAAGAAACCCGGTCATTGGAAACGTAACTGCAAGGAATATCTCGAGCAGTTGCGAAATGCGAAGGGTATGTTTTATATTGAAATAAATGTTTCACTTAATACTACTTCTTGGGTATTGGATACCGGATGTGGATCTCACATTTGCAATGATTTGCAGGTGATGACAAGAAGTCGGAAGCTTAGGATGGGTGAGACCCAGTTGAAGCTCGGAAATGGTTCTCGAGTTGAAGCCAAAGCTGTGGGAGACATTTGTTTAATTTTGCAGAATGATTTTAAGTTATTTTTGAGAGATGTTTTATATGTGCCAGATTTGGTTAAAAACATTATTTCTATTTCTATGCTTGATAGAGATGATTTTTCATGCAATTTTGTGAATGGGATTTGCAATATTTACAAGAATGAATGTTTAATTGGATGTGTACAACTTGAAAACGATCTATATAACTTAAAATTAAAAGACGTTCCAATTAATTATGTTGATAAACCGGTAAAAACAAATAAAAGGAAAATTGATAATCAAAACCCGGCAAACCTTTGGCATGCTAGGCTAGGTCATATTTCTTCAAGGAGGATGAACAAGCTAGTGGGAGAGGGCATGTTTGATATGTCTGATATTAACTCTCTACCTACTTGTGAGTCCTGCCTCAAAGAAAAAATGACTAAATCTCCTTTCAAATGGAAGCCAGAGCGTAGTCAAAATCTATTGGATTTGATCCATACAGATGTTTGCGGACCATTTAGTATTGGTACAAAATTTGGTCACACCTACTTCATTACCTTTACTGATGATTATTCTAGGTATGGGTACTTATATTTGATGAAATATAAGTCTGAATCATTTGAAAGGTTCAAAGAATTCAAGGTTGAAGTAGAAAATAAAATATGTAAGAGTATTAAAGCACTTCGATCAGATAGAGGTGGAGAATACTTAAGTACCGAATTTTTGGATTATCTAAAAGAGAATGGGATTCTCTCTCAGTGGACTCCTCCTATGACACCTCAGCTGAATGGTGTTTCGGAGCGTCGCAATCGAACCTTGTTGGACATGGTTCGATCTATGATGAGCTTCACTGAGCTCCCACCTTCGTTTTGGGGCTATGCTCTTGAAACGGCGGTATTGTTGTTGAACAACGTCCACACTAAAGCAGTGGACAAAACACCATACGAGTTATAGAATGGCAAAGCTCCTAAGTATTCGTACTTGAGGATTTGGAGATGTCCTGCTTACGTGAAGCAGACAGTGGGAGATAAGTTGGATAGTCGATCCACCTTATGTTATTTTGTAGGGTATCCGAAGAATTCAATCGGATATTATTTCTATCATCCTACTGAAACAAAAGTGTTTGTTTCAAGGAATGCCACCTTCTTGGAGAAGGAGTTCTTATTGGATAATAAAGGCAAGAAGATGGATCTCGAAGAAATTCGAGAAGAACCCGAGATACAAAATAACGATCCTATACCTCAAGAATCATCACAAGACACGCCTATTACTAGAATATCCGAGAGGACTTCTAGGCCTACTATTAGATATGGTCTTCTTCTTGAAGGGGATCAAAGTGAACCCGACATTGGATGTGATCCAAGAAACTTCAAGGAAGCAATTTCTGATGCGGATTCGAATTTATGGTTTGAAGCTATGCAGTCGGAAATAGATTCGATGCATACAAACCAAGTTTGGTCTTTAGTAGATCCTCCCGATGGAATTGTTCCAATAGGGTGTGAATGGATCTACAAGAGAAAACTTGGGCCTGATGGAAAGGTACTGACCTACAAAGCACGATTGGTAGCAAAAGGTTATACTCAAAGACAAGGAGTTGACTATGATGAAACCTTTTCACCGGTCGCAATGTTCAAGTCCATAAGAATCCTTATTGCCATAGCAGCATGGTATGACTATGAGATATGGCAAATGGATGTGAAGACTGCATTTCATAATGGAAACATTAAGGAAGAAATCTATATGATGCAGCCCGAGGGATTCACATCCATGGGAAGCGAGCATAAGGTATGCAAGCTTCAGAGATCAATTTATGATCTCAAACAAGCATCAAGAAGTTGGAACCAGAAATTTGATGAAATAATAAAAGACTTTGGTTTCATCAAAAACCAGGAGGAACCATGCGTGTACAAGAAAGTAGTTAAGGATGCAGTGACGTTCTTAGTGCTTTATGTTGATGACATCCTACTCATTGGGAATGACGTAGGGATGTTGCAGTCAACAAAGATATGGTTGTCAGGTAGATTCTCGATGAAGGATTTGGGTGAGGCATCCTATATTCTAGGGATACAGATCTATAGAGATAGATCTAATAGAATGATAGGACTCACTCAAGCAACCTATCTCGACACCATATTGAAAAGGTTTTCTATGGATGAGTCCAAGAGAGGACATCTAACTATGTATCATGGAGTCTCTCTATCCAAGTCTATGTGTCCCAAGACTGACGAAGAGATAGAAAAAATGACACACATACCATATGCATCAGCCATAGGGAGTATCATGTATGGGATGATATCTACCAGACCGGATGTGGCATTTGCTCTGAGTGTCACGAGCAGATATCAAGCCAATCCAGGTCAAATGCATTGGAAAGCCGTGAAGGATATTCTTAAGTACATGAGAAGAACTAAGAATGTATTCATGGTTTATGGAGGAAGAGAACTGAAATTGGAAGGCTATACCGACTCTAGCTTCCAAAGTGACGTAGATGACTCGAAGTCAACCTCTGGATTTGTGTTCATGCTCAATGGCGGTGCTGTCTCTTGGAAGAGTTCCAAGCAGGACACCACAGCGGATTCCACCACTGAGGCAGAATACATTGCGGCATCAGCTGCTGCTAAAGAGGCCGTTTGGATGAGGAATTTCGTCCAAGAGTTGGGCGTTATTCCTGAAGCTGTTGGTCCAGTCCCGGTGTACTGTGACAACACGGGTGCCATTGCTCAGGAAAAGGAACCAAGGTCTCATCAAAGATCCAAACACGTACTGAGGAAATACCACATCATCCGGGAGATCGTGGAAAGAGGAGACATCACTATCGAGAGAGTGGCCTCTGCAGACAATATCGCTGATCCACTTACTAAGCCCTTTCCAGGACCATTATTTGACAAACATCGCGAAGCAATGGGACTATGTAGTATGACTAGTTGGCTTTAGGGCAAGTGGGAGATTGAAAGAGTGGGTGCCCGGTGAGCCAACTTGTGGCTAAGGGCTTTTATGACTCTATGTATAAACAATCTTTTGTTTAATATAATTTACACTTTTATAATGGCATTTACTTTATCTTTTATCATATTATTATGCTGTGACATACTACAAGATGTTTAGATGAAGACCTTGAATATACTATAGTGTATGTAAGATGTGGTAGCACATGGGGATGGGTATCATGAAACACATCTTATAGTCACTGTATATTCTACACAGTTCCTAGTCGATTGAGCCGTCCGTTAATAAGGATAAGGATTGCTCGAGATTGAGACTAGCATTTGAGATGCCGAGTACCACGTTTCATTGGTATGGAACATAGAGATGTTCAAAGCATGCAAATGGATATTCATATGATGAATGATCGAACTACCCTATCCGAACTTTCCAAGTGGTTATCACTTATCGAGTGGATAAAGTCCACGGTTTTGGTTGTACACCATTATTCCTTATTACTTGAAATATCATTGAGACTCTATATGCTAGTACTGTGCTTTGACTCATTTACTGACTCTATTAGGGTCATCAGGTGTCGGGATTGGGTACAGTTATGACACATATAAGAGTCGATGCTTTGTTGTCAAGGATTCACCGCACACTTGCGAGTGTGGATATCCTATGCAATCTGAGGAGATATTAGTGTGACGAATCTCTGGCCAGAGTACATGATGTGTTTTAGGTTACTTGGTTTCCTAGTAGCACATACGATGTCACTATTTGATCTTCAAGATGCATTGCATAGTTATCGAACTCAAATGACTCTCGATTTACCAATGGTTGTTGATTCGATCGGGATATATGGATGAAGGGACCGTACTGTACGCTAACCAAAATCTATTGGTTCTTGCAGACACTATCAGTGATACCTAGGGAATCATGGGGCGATGTTGCTAGGCGCTCTTACCATGATTTGATGGGCAAGTCGGAAATTGTTGTTCCGAGTCACAAGGAGTTGTAGCCCACGGCTAGCTGTATCCCTGAACCATTGAGGGTCACACAAGTAATGGATTTTTAATCCCCGTTGAGATAATTAAATTTAAAGAGTTAAATTTAGTGAATAAAGAAGTGGGACTTCTTATTTAAAAGTAGAGGGAGTAAGATTTCCTAAAATGACATAGTGATGGACATTTTTGGAAATCACTAAATTCGGATTCAGAAAATTTATCTTGACTTTAAAAGATGCAGAAATAGTTTCTGTGCACATTGGTGAAATTGGTTTATCAATCTGAGTCACGACGAATTTTATATTAATTTCTGAACATGCGGGCTTTGCTTGTGAGGCTTGAACTTATGACTATTGGGCCCTAAGCTGTTAGCAGCCCACATTATAAATAAGTTATTGCAGTGCAGAAATTACAGAACACAAGGCATAATTTTTGAAAACCCTAGAGATTTTCTCTCTAGTTACGGCCGCCGCCTTCCCTCTGTCTTTGAGATTTTTCAGTCTGCAAATTTCGAATTTGCAGTCTGAATTAGCAGATCAAATCTGTTATTTCTCTTCGTAGAAACTTCTGATAGACTTTCTAGTGCAGTATATCAGAGGGATTAAACTTCTGTTTGTGGACCTGATTGAAGAAACGTTCGTTCATCAGTCCTGGGATATACAACAAGAGCAGTTTAATCTGTTGGTGTCCATAATCTCGCTTCGAGATTTTAAGGTAAAATTTACATTGTTTAAATTTTATGTTATCAATTTTAATTGTAGGAATTTGATACCCATATGGAATCGTTCTATATAAAATTTTAAAACTTCCTGCAATGGGTATCATTTTTTTCGATCCGGAGAACGACCGTGTTCCAACAGGATGATCCGAAGAGGGATCGGACGGTCCGATCTTCATCAGATAAGATAAGATAAGAAAATTATGTGATTGGCCAAAACTAGAGTTCGGACGATCCGAACAGTAGTCCAGCCAGGTGTCCGAATGAGTGACATCAGGAGTGACGTAATATCGGGATCGGACGATCCAAAGTCCCGATCGGACGGTCCGAAGTTCTATCTGGTGACACTTGTCATGCATGAAGAGTTTGGATGGTCCGAAGGCAGGATCGAACGGTCCGAACGTGTTCTATAAATATGAGGTCCAAGCTCCTCATTTGTGCGAATTCCGAATTCCTCTCCTTCGCCCACGTGGCTCTATTTTAGGGCTTTGGATACTCTTATTTTAGAGTTGGAGTAGGGAATATGTTCTAGCATAGTCAGACAGTGTCTGACATAGTAGCAGAGCAGTGCTCGAGGCTGTGGAGCTGCAGCAGGGGTGTGCCCCAAGTTACGGGATAGTATCCATCAGCGGGCTGACGACGGACGAAGGTATTGATATGGTCTATTTAAATTATTTAGGTTTATGCAATAGCTTAGTTAAGGTTTTTAGAGCTTAATGAATGATGCATGGGTATTTGCATTGTAGAGCTGATGATAGGCTTGAAATCTAGAGTGGGACTAATAGGACTACCTGTAGTAAGGTACGTAAGTTCTGACTGAGACGGCCAGCATGATATATATTGTATGTGTTGCATGAGTATGTGCTACTTATTTTATATGTTTTACGGCTTTAGCACATGCATATTTTTACGGTAGACTGCATCTGGTATGATGTGAGTCTAGACAGTTTCTATAGGTGATAAGTTACTCCTTATGGATTCGTGTCTGGGGACACTCATCCCCTGTGTTTTTCTATCACTAGAAGTGAGCACGACGGTGAGGCAGACGCTATAGTTGGTAGGTTAATATAGGAGCGGCATCGCGGAGTTGCTATCCGATATTGCCCTGTATATTCATGGCGCCTCTGAGTACTGTTTTTACCCTCGTTTTAAATACACTTATGTGCTGCGTATATTTTATATATCATTTCTTATGTATTGAGCTTAGAGCTCAGGTCCAGTATTTTCTGTATGTCTAGACACCCCATTCGACGAGGCAGGCGTAGGTGCAGGATTGAGTACCAGGAGCTTGGAGTAGCCAATGACCAGTGAAGACAGCAGGATTAGCTGTAGGTCTTTACCCTTAGGATTATTTGTAATTCGATAGGGTTTCATATTGCCTTATTTAACCGGTTGTATTCTGCCGGTCTACTTATATTTAAGCCTTTCGCAGCGATTTATTTTTTAATGTATGCTTAATTATACTCTAACTCTGATTAGGTAGTGGATCCGGGTAGAGTCGCTACATAGAAGCTCAAGATCTTCACGCAAAAGCGCATAATCAAATTCCCTGTTCTTCTACTCTTTCTGGCATTTTTCTTCACTTCAACTCTTTTTTTTCACCAACTTATGAATATTTCTACATGCACATAAACAACAACAAAACCGCATAAATCCGCTCGAAGCAAAGAAAAATTTAATTAAAATCATAAACAAATTAAGTGCATAAAATGCACATATTAACGATTTTTGAAAAACCGTAGCAAAAACATTAATATTCTTTTTTTAAAACATAACCGTGCAAGATAATACACACGCACACACACAGAAGTACACACATACACACATTGAAATACACACGACACACAAAAAATATAGACGCACACACACTAAATACATATGCACTAACGGATATACACACACACATGAAATACACACACCCACACACTTTATACACGCACGAACAAACGAAAATACACACGCACACACACATTGAAATACATGCACACACAAAAAATACACACACGCACACATTAAATAAACACACACACAGCACAATACACACGCACACACATAGAATATACACATGCACATAAACACCCACGAGCGATAAAAATATGACATATATATACCAAAATGTAGATCTCGTCGAGAGCTTTCCGGATCTAAATTTATTTCCAAAATAGGATCAACAAACGAGGAGATCGACGGCTATTGGAATCGGAGGTGGGAGAGGCTCGAGTGGTAGAATCCGGGTGGAGAGGACGAAATGAGAGAGAAAGAGTATTTTTGTGGAAAGAAAAGCTTAATTTGCGACGGTTGCGACGGTTTAAAATAAACCGTTGCACCATATATGTTATATATTCAATAAATATGTTAATTAAGGAAATAGAATCGATTTTTATTCTATAAATATGTTAATTGACCTTTTTACCATCTATACGATTACAAATAATATATACCCTTCAATATATAAACTTACCATCTGTATAAAATTTTCCACGAATACAAATATATATGTCTGTTTTAATATATGTATATATGTATTTATATATATTATATATATGTATGCATTTGTGGCGGTTTATTTGTTGCAACGGTTCTACATAAACCGTCGCATTTGCAACGAGGTTTGTTAAACCGTCGTAATATGCGACGAAACCATCGCAAGTGCTCCGTTTTTTTTTTTTTTTTTTGTAGTGAAATATTTTGAATTGTATGGAAGTTACAAGTGCACGCGTGGATCTATATTCTGACTCTTAATAGGAGTAAGTCTAACACCTAAACAATAATCTTTCCAGTAATTGCATTCTTACAATAAATGATAATTAAACACGTGATTCTTTGATGTCAGTTGTAGGATCAAGCATGTGTTGCTTTATCAAAAAAAATATAATTAATGATAACGATACAACAATCCAAACATCGGATTAATGAGATCCTATACTAAAGGTAATACCCAAATCATGCATTCAATGGTTTGTATTTTACACATAGGCGTAATTAATGAGATATTGTTGACGTAGCAAATCATGGGACATTAGATCTATCATTGAGGTAATACCTGTAAGGTCCAAAAATATTAAGCTATTAATTATGAACTTTGATATTTAAATTTTGAATTTGGGAAAATACTAATTGGAGAAGTTATGGAATTATACATTTAGATTCCGAGTCGAAAATATTTAATTTGAGGGTTTACGGATATTAAAATTTTAATTCCGAAATTCTTAAATCAAAAGAATAAAATATTTGAATTGAATATTTGTGGGATTTAAGATTTAAATGTGGAGTTTGGATATAAAAAGGATTTAATTGAATATTTATGGGATTAAGTTGAGCAGGGACCGATTTGCAATTATGGAAAAGTTTAGGGACCAAAGTGAAATTAGCCAAGAAAAGTGGGAAACACATGGCAAGCATATATATTTATACGTGTATCACCATTTCCCACCAGCCAAGAATCGAGAGCCATGGATGAAATCATATTCCAAGCTTTTCCTTTACTTCAAAACCCGATTAAAATTGATTTGCTCGGTAGAATTCAAGATTGATCGTATATTTGAGATCACGGCTTCGAGTGCTATGTTTTGATTTAAGTTTGATTAAGTTATACCAGGTTTAATTTTTAATATGTGGTTAGAATTAAGATTTGATGGTTTAAAAGTGTTCTAATATATACGACGATAGCATATCTAAGTCGGATCAAGAAAAGATCGTCGTTTGAACAGGTTTATGATTTTTTTGAATATTTTGTGAAATTCTGAAAATATGGGGCTGCTAGTTTCGTGGAGTAAAGATTGAAATGAGATTTGTTTTAGTTGAATTGGATGGTTATAATGAGGTTTATGCCTTTGGAATTATCGATTTCGAGTCGTTACACCGTCGAATTAAGTTTGATGAATTTATGGAAATGTATGTTGTTGATTTCGAAATTCATGTAATGAGATAATATTGATATGAGTTATATATCAATGTTTAGATGATGTGTGAGTTGATAGAATTTTCGGTTCGAAATCGTTATACCGTCAGTTTGAATTCCGGTTGAATTATCAAGCCATGAGTTGTTGAGCATTGGTTTGAGCTGATTAGTGTTCTTGGTGAGTTAGAATGCTATATTGAATGATTTGTTATGAATTTCAGATTGATCAAGAGCACATCGAGTTCGAGTTCGCACCGATTCGAATCAATTGAATATTGATCAAGGTTTGAGTTTCTAGCCTTGAGATTTCTACCATTCTAGTTAGTGAGTTGATACAAGTTTGGTGTGTCGTAGCTTGAGGATTGGAGCTACTTAGCTATCAAGTTTGACAGGTATGATTCGACGATGATCGACTTGGGGATGAACGTCGAGAAGAGTTTGATTTCTCGATCCCTTAAAATCACACAATGAAATTCTTTATATGTTTATGTGTTTTGTATGAATTATTTGATTCATGAGATTTATGGCATGAATTGTGTTGCTACATGCTCGATTATATTCGATGCTTCTATTCATGCTATGTTAGGAATCAAATAATGTTGTTAGGTTATGGTATGGGGTGATTGTGTATTGTATCATTTCATTGTGCATTTTGAGCCTATCTTTTCTTTCAGAGCTATCCTGATATCGTTGATGAGTTATAAGCATCGATATCGAGTATCAGTTGTAAGGTCCAAAAAGTCCACTAGCTTAATCACGATAAATTAATTAAATTATGTGAGTTATTGCATGATATTTAGAATATTTAATTATTATGTATAATTATGTGATTTATTTTAACGCCTGAAATTTTTTGTGATGTGATGTGATTTTTAAAATTTTCAGATTGGTATTTAATTTTGGGTTGTAGGGACGAGTTTAGCCTTCGAGAGAATTAAGAAAATGTTTTAATTAAATAAGTTTAAGTTGATGCAGTGTATTTTTTTATTCATTGGGAGAGTTGAAATTTTAAAGACTTTTAAGTGTAACTAATGGGCCGTATAGGGAGCCCATTCGTCACAAAACAATTCAAGCGTTCAAAGTTCTTTTCTTTTCTCTAATCTGAACGCCTCTTACTCTCTCCAAATTTTCTTTCTTCTCGTTCAAACGCTGCATCCAAGGCTAGGGTTCTTTCTTCTTGAGGTTAGATCGTTCCGCAGTCCAGGTTAATTCCAATCAAACGATTCAGGCAAGTTTTTACTGTTTTGAAACCCATTCATGAATATAGATGTGAGGACCTCGGTTCCAATCATCTACACTAGAATAAACCAATATAAAAGCATACAAGAGTCAAGATTTAAAAACAATAAAAAAATGTTTTTTCCTGTGAACAGTACCTCGCTCGAGCGGCAAGAAACGCCCGATCGAGTGAGCAAAACTCTGCTCGGCACCCTGGAAAGGTCTCACTCGAGCGGTAAGAAACACTGATAAGTGTGTTTAGTATGCATTATTTTATAGCATTTTTTGTTTAGTTTGCATGCATTTAGGTTAATTTCGTAAGTTTTATTAGTGTCTTTTGTTATGTGTTTGCATTAGACTTACCTGGTTGAATTTTGTAGGAAATTAAGCAAAAAAATGGGAATTATGTTCGTCCAAGGCACGCGCGCGTGCCAGACCCTTCCCGCGCGTGCGCCGGAGGAAAATCCAGAGGCAAGCAAGAAGATGCGCGCACACGCGTGTGAGCCACTTGCTCGCGCGTGCGCAGAAGAGAAATTCAGAGCACTAATAGAAGAGGCGCGCGCGGGCGAGCTCAAGCCCCGCGCGCGCGCCGAAGAGATGTCCAGAGAGTTACAGAGAAGCAACGCGCGCGCGAGCTCTATCGCGCACGCGTGCGAGACAATCGAGGTTGTACTGTTTGTTTACGTTGCGCGCGCGCGAGATTTCCTAGGTGCGCGCGCGTGTCCGCATAACCTAATTTCGAGTTTTTTTTAAGTTTGAAAAGGACTCTAATTGGCGCGGTCGTATAAATAGAATTTTTATACTCTTTCCATGGACTTCTGATCTTTTTGGAGTACGGGCAAAGCTTACGGCGGCTGTAGAGCGAATTTCTTCAGAATTTCTTCTATTCTAGTATTTTTATTTTATGTTTTTAAACTTGATTTATTGAATCATGTTTGTTAGTGAGTAGTTTCTTTACTTCGATCAAGGCCACGTGATTGGGCCAGACAGTTTATGTAAAAACTTGATTTGTTTATTTGAGATTTTCAGACTTAATTGATTTTATTGATTATCAAATTTATCTTCGTCTTACAAATTTCTTGGCCAGTTATTTGTTTGCTTGTTAATCGAGTCTAAGTCGACAGAGAAGGTCTCGAATTCGATCACTTTGATTTTCAACATAGTGTAAAGCTGACTAGAAATAGAATTCGGTTTCATTATGCGGTTTAGGTGTCTACTGAATTTTCACGGTGATTTATGCATTCAAATTTGATTAGAATTACGAAAGATTAGTTCATCAATATTTGAATAGGTTTGATTGTTCTAAAAATAGACCTTCGAATAAATTAGGAAAATTCTCGTAAATTAAGATTAAGTCTGATATCTTAGATTGACTACTTGTTACATGAATTGTCTGGTACCTACGTGAGTCCTTGATCGAGCTTTTCCCAAATTTGATTTAAATCTAAAATTTCCAGCTGTGTTTTATTTAATTAAATTTTAATTGCAACTTTTTATATTGAGTTTAAAATCTGAAATCATCCTTTTCATTAGTCTATATTAAGTAGAAATAAATAGATTTTGGTAATCATATTTTTACAGTCTTTGTGGGTTCGACATCTGGACCTTTGTCCATTTTATTATAATTTGACCTGGTTCGCTTGCCAGTAGAATTTATTCATACCGAAATAACCGGTCAAGTTTTTGGCGCCGTTGCCGGGGACTGTGTTGATATCAGAATTTTTATTTCGCTTGAGATTAGACATTACTTATCTTCTGAATTTCTGACTGTAATTTCTTGGTGATTTTCAGGTACTTTCTGTTGTGCATGCATAGAACTCGATCAAGGAAAATACTACCACTTGATTTGGAGATCGAGCGCACACTTAGCAGGATCCGAAAAGCCAAGAAATCTTTCAATCTTGAACTAGAGTCAGAATCTGAATCTGAAGTAGAGATGGCAGACAACCGTACTGTATGGGATATCATACGTCCGCCAACTGAAGGTTATGGATCTAGCATAGTTCGCCCCGCTGTTGAGGCGAACAATTTCGAGCTGAAGCCCTCTACTATTCAGCTGATTCAATTGCAAGCTAGATTCGGGGGCTCATCTGTAGAAGACCCCTACGCTCATCTGGAGCATTTTCTGTCGATCTGCGACACGTTCAAAGTGAATGGGGTAACATCTGATGCAGTACGACTGCGGTTATTCCCATTCTCTCTACAAGGAGAAGCTGCTGAATGGCTAGATGATCTGCCTGCTGGGTCTATTACTACATGAGATCAAATTGTTCAGACCTTTCTGAATAAATATTTTCCTCCCACAAAGATGGCGAATCTGTTCTCAGATATCATCTCATTCAGGCAGAAGGAAGCTGAATCTTTAAATGCTGCTTGGACTCGATTCAAAAAGATGTTGAGGATGTGTCCTCAACATAATCTCACTCAGAGCCAGCAGACTCAGACTTTCTACAATGGGGCTGATCAATCTGTCTGATCCATGTTGGATTCCGCTGCTAACGGAAGTCTATTCAGGAAGACACCAGCAGAGGCATGGGAAATCATTGGAAATATGGCTGAAAGCAACATTGGATGGCCAGATGCTAAAAAGGAAAGAAAAGCTGGAGTTGTAGAAGTCGATGCACTAACATCACTTAATGCCAAGATCGATGCACTTACTCATCAGATGGCGGTTATGCAGACATCTTCAGCCAATCAAGTGCAAGTCCAACAGCCTGACGAATAGCAAGTATTTGAAGTTGATGCTGCGAACTTTATGGGAAATCAAGGGAGACAGCAGTACAATCCCTACAGCAACACTTACAATCCTGGCTGGAAGAACCATCCAAACTTCTCTTGGAAAGCTGCAGATCCTACAGCTAATACATCGAAGCCAGTAGAGAAGAAGCCCTCCTTTGAAGAAATTATGATGAAATGTGTAGCTGGTACTGAGACCCGTCTACAGAATCAGGAGGCAATGTTGCAGAAGTTAGAGACACAGATGAGCCAGATAGCAACACAGCTATCAACTAGGCCAGCAGGATCGTTGCCTAGTAATACTGAGAGGAATCCAAAGGATGTCAATGCTATTCTGGCGGTAACTAGATCGCAAGCAGATACTAAAGCAAACAATACTGAGGATGAAGAAGTAAGTGAGCTAGTCAAGGAAAAAGAGCTGGAGGAAGCATCAAAGCCGTCAGACTCGACGCCTATGGGCAAGAAAGGTAAGTCATCTCACCCTGTTATTAATGAAAATATTGACTTGAGTAAACTTCCCTTCCCCCAGAGAGCAAAGCAACTGCAATTGGACAATCAATTTGCAAAATTCCTGAAGATTTTCAAAAATCTTCATATTAATATTCCCTTTGCAGACGCTTTAGCTCAAATGCCTAGTTATGCAAAAATTTTAAAAGGGATTTTGTCTAACAAAAGAAAACTGGTGGATTTTGAAACTGTGAAGTTGTCGGAGGAGTGTTCTGCCATTTTACAAAATAAACTCCCTCCGAAACTTAAGGATCCCGGTAGCTTTTCAATTCCATGCACTATTGGAAAATCATTTTTTAATAAGGCTTTATGTGATCTAGGTGCAAGTATTAATCTTATGCCTTATTAATGTTTTGAAAAGCTAGGAATTGGTGAAGTTAAGCCAACTACTATCTCCTTACAATTAGCTGATAGATCTATAAAATATCCAAGGGGGATTGTAGAGGATGTGTTGGTAAAAGTTGATAAGTTTATATTTCCAGTGGATTTTGTTGTGCTTGATATGGAAGAGGATCGTGAGATACCTCTTATTTTGGGTAGACCGTTTTTAGCCACTAGAAAGGCATTGATTGATGTGCATAAGGGAGAGTTGATATTGCGTATGAATGATGAGAAAGTAATTTTTAATGTTTTTCATGGCATTCGATATCCTGCAAACAATTCTGATTGTTTCAGAATTGATGTTACTGATGATTTGGTTGAGTGTTCTCTGCAGGAACAGTTGTCGGTGGATCCATTAGAAGTATGCTTGGCAGGTACAACTGATGAAGAACTTGTTAGTGAGGAAGTTCATGAAGTAGCACGGTATTTGGACTGGAGTATACCCTTTGACAGACTCATCAATACCAAGATGGGGGAGCTCAACCATACTCCAAAACCGCTGAAGCCATCCACCGAAGAGCCCCCTACTCTTGAACTTAAACCACCTCCTTCTCACTTAAAAAATTTGTATTTATTAAAGAACGATAAACTGCCAATAATTTGTTCATCTTCTTTGACAGGTTGCGAGGAGGAAAAGCTGTTGCGAGTGATTCGAGAACACATAAGAGCCATAGGATGGAGCTTGGCCGATATCAAGGGGATTAGTCCAACCATGTGCATGCACAAAATCTTGATGGAGGCAGAGCACAAGACATCGACTCAACCAAAAAGGCGACTCAACCCAGCAATGCAAGAGGTAGTGAAAAAGGAGGTAATCAAGCTCCTTGATGCAGGTATTATCTACCCTATATCTGATAGTGAATGGGTTAGTCCAATTCAAGTAGTGCCTAAAAAGGGAGGGATAACTGTTATTAAAAATGCCAATGATGAATTAATTCCGACGAGAACTGTTAAGGGGTGGCGGGTTTGCATTGATTATAGGAAATTGAATGATGCTACCCGAAAGGATCACTTTCCCCTTCCCTTTATTGATCAGATGGTTGAGCGACTTGCATGGCATGCATTTTATTGTTTTTTGGACGGTTATTCCGGATATATGCAAATTCCTATAGCACCTAAGGACCAACACAAAACCACTTTTACTTGTCCTTATGGTACTTTTGCATATAAACGGATGCCGTTTGGTTTGTGTAATGCACCTGCTACTTTTCAGCGTTGTATGATGGCTATTTTTCATGATATGGTTGAAAATTTTATAGAAGTGTTTATGGATGATTTCTCTGTGATTGGATCGTCATTTGATGCATGTTTATTAAATTTGAAAAAAGTGTTGCAGAGATGTGAGGAGAGCAATCTTGTGCTGAATTGGGAAAAATTTCATTTCATGGTGAAAGAGGGCATTGTTTTAGGACATAAGGTATCTGAGGTAGGTGTGGAGGTGGATAGAGCAAAACTTGAAGTAATTGAAAAACTTCCACCTCCCACGAATTTGAAAGGAATTCGAAGTTTTCTTGGGCATGCGGGTTTCTATCGGAGATTTATTAAGGATTTTTATTCTATTGCTAAACCCCTTACTAATTTGTTAATCAAAGAGGTGCCTTTTAATTTTTCTGCTGAGTGCTTGCAGGCCTTTCAGATTTTAAAGCAGAAATTAACAACTGCACCAGTGTTAGTAGCGCCTGATTGGAATCTACCGTTTGAATTGATGTGTGACGCCAGTGATACTGCATTGGGAGCCGTGCTTGGACAAAAGAGGGACAAAATACTTCATGTGATCTACTACGCTAGTATCACCCTGTCAGCCGCTCAACTGAATTACGCAACAACTGAAAAAGAGCTTCTCGCAGTCGTGTTTGCCTTGGACAAGTTCAGATCTTATTTAGTGGGAAGCAAAGTCATAGTTCACACAGATCACTCGGCATTGAAATATTTGATGACCAAAAAGGATGCTAAACCCAGGTTAATTCGTTGGGTTTTACTGTTGCAAGAATTTGATTTAAAAATTGTTGACAGGAAAGGTGCGGAGAATCAAGTTGCAGACCACCTTTCACGCTTGGAAAATCAAGGAGCTTAAACGCAAATAATTCATGATGATTTTCCAGATGAGCAGTTGTTTGAGGTAATGAAACTACCATGGTATGCTGAAATAGTAAATTACCTATCAAGTAAGTTTCTTCCCTCACACTTAACTTATCAACAGAAAAAGAAACTTTTCGCTGAGTTGAAATATTTTTTGTGGGAAGACCCTTTTCTGTTTAAGATATGTGCAGATGGCATAATTCGTAGGTGTATTCCAGCGGAGGAGGTAAGCCCTATACTCTCACACTGTCACACAGGTCCGACTGGAGGTCACTTCGGCGCGGGTCGTACTGCCGCTAAAGTACTTCAGTCGGGATTTTATTGGCCTTCATTGTTTAAGGATGCGTATACCTATGTACTTGCATGTGATGCTTGTCAGAAAGTGGGTAATATTTCTAGGAGACACGAGATGCCCCTTAATAATATTCTTGTGTGTGAAGTTTTTGATGTATGGGGTATAGATTTCATGGGACCGTTTCCTGTGTCTGAAGGGAACAAGTATATTTTGGTTGCAGTCGATTATGTGTCTAAATGGGTTGAAGAACTGGCTTGTAGAACGAATGACTCTAGGGTAGTTATAAAATTTTTGAAAAAATTCATATTTTCTAGATATGGAACCCCAAGAGCCATAATCAGTGATGGAGGAACCCACTTTTGTAACCAGCAATTTGAGAAGCTTTTGACAAAGTATGGGGTCACTCACAAGGTGGCAACACCTTATCATCCCCAGACTAGTGGGCAAGTTGAAATTTCTAATAGGGAGTTGAAAAGAATTATGGAGAAAACTGTGAATGCAAACAGGAAAGAGTGGTCGAATAAATTAGATGATGCGTTATGGGCCTATCGAACTGCTTTCAAAACACCTATAGGAACTTCTCCCTTTAGGTTGTTATATGGTAAAACATGTCATCCTCCTGTTGAACTTGAGCATAAAGCACTATGGGCTACTAAATTTCTGAATTTTGATGTGCAGGCTACAGGTGAAGAACGGTTGCTACAATTGAATGAACTTGAAGAGCTTAGGTTGGAGGCTTATGAAAATGCCAGAATCTACAAAGAAAAGAAAAAGAAGTGGCATGATCAGCGCATTGTCTCACGTGAGTTCGAGGTAGGCCAGGCTGTTTTATTATATAACTCATGCTTGAAGCTCATGCCAGGAAAGCTTCGTTCGAGATGGTCAGGACCGTATACTATTAAACAAGTGATGCCGTATGATACGGTAGAAATTTTTAGTCCGGCCACAGGAGCATTCAAAGTTAATGGGCAAAGAATAAAAGTCTATCGTGGTGGTATCGTGGATAACACACAGACCACTGTCTACTTGCAAGACCCATTAAATTAAAAAGGGAGGTACAGTCGGGCTATAGACTTTAAATTTAGCTCTGGCTGGGAGGCAACCCAGCATTTATTTTTATGATTTATTTTTTTTAGTTTGGCTTTGTTTTTTGTTCGTTTGGTTTTTGGTTTTGTTTTGCAGATAATTCATCTGTTCGAATGCACTGCGCCCGCGCGAGGGTCCCTCCTCGCGCGTGCACAGGCTTACTCTCCAGTGAGGCAAAAGGAAAACGCGCGCGCGCACGAGTCCCTAGCTCGTGCGTGCGCAAGTCAAGCATCCAGAGCCCGCACTAAAGCCGCGCGTGTGCGAGCTTCCATCTCGCGCGCGCGCGAAAGGCGCAGATGGAATAAAAAAAAAAACGGGACTTTCTCCTTCTTTTTTCTTACTTTCTTCTCCTTCTTTTCTCCTTCTCCCCTCTAAACCCTAAATTCCCAAATTTTTCGCCTCCAATTTCTACATTGATTCTTGATATTCTTGCTCTTAAATTGCAGATTTGTGGAGTACATCATCGCACTTTCATTTGGGTCCGTCAATTTCTGTCGAAATCCTCCATTTGTGCACTCCTCCTTGCATCGCCGCCGTTCACCACCGCTTGCCGCCACTGTTCCGGTCGACCACCAACATGCCAGCCAAGAGATTCCGTTCTTCCGGTCCTATCGTCGCTAGCTCCTCGTCCTCCGCTGAATTCTCCAACAAGTTCGTCTCTCGGAAAGCCCAAGAAAGGTACGAACATGCTCGACTAAATCGAAATCCTATTGCTGAACGTGTGATTACTATGGATTGTAATGAATTTGTTTCCTTGGGGATTATTAAGAGGAAATGGTCTGTGTTTTGTCAAGTGCCCGAACCCGCCATTATTCCGGTGGTTCGGGAATTTTATGCTAATGCACCTTCCCGAGAGGATTTAAAAGCTTTTGTCAGAGGCAAACTGGTATCATATGATGCAGATACATTGAATAGATTCTATGATACTCCTGCTGTGGATGACAGTAAATTTAGGTTTTAAGGCTAATCCGGATTATTCTTTGATGTTGAGAGAGTTGTGTTACACGGGAGTTCATTGGCATGATCCTCTCCGGGTCACTCATTTTTCGGAGAGATTTCTGAAACTTGAGCCGGAATTATGGTATGCTTTCATTGCCCGACGACTTCTACCCGTGCTCCATATTGTTGACGTGCAAGCCGATAGGGCTATACTGGTTTATGCTATCACGAAGAGGTGGCCGGTTGATGTGGGCACCCTTGTCCACGATTTCATTCAGTATTCGATGATGAATCCGATGGTGGGTCTCTATTTTCCCCACACCATCACAACCCTATGTTGCCAGGCAGGTGTACCGATTAGTTCTGATGAGGAGTGGCTCCCACCTTTCAAGACCGTCGACGAGAAGCTTGCTACATCTAAGCAAGAGAAGCGCAATTTGGAATTTTGTAGCGGTCAGCCTCATTGGGGAGCTCTTCTAGCAGTCGACCACCGCCTCAGGCCTCTCCTCCTAGCCGCACCACGCATGACATGGCCATCGAGATCTCGGCTTTTGATCACTATGTCATGAGTTATTTTCAGGCTACTTCCACTCATCTACATAATGTGGAAGACATTATGCGTAGCATGGCGACGCAATTGGGACTTGATACTTCAGGCTTTCGAGCGTCTCCGCATTACCCACCTCCATTCCCATTTCAGTCCACCGTACCACCTCCGTATGCTTCGGTCACCCCACAGGATCCATCCATTCCCGATGAGGAAGACGACGACTAGTCACCAGGGGAGTCTATTTTTATGTTTTTTTCATTTTGTGTTCTGTTTTGCATTATCGTTGTTCGTATTTTCTTTGTTGTTTTTGTGTTTTTGTATTTCTGAAGCATTGAGGGCAATGCTTTGGATAAGTTTGGGGGGTGTCTAATTATTTTTTTGTATTGTCGTGAGTTGTGTTCATTCTGTTTGCATTCATTTTGTTTCGTTAGTTGCATCTAGTTCGTACATAGCATATCATTTTGTTGCTAGTGTGTTGAGTCAAGAAAGAATTGGATAGCATGGCCAATGATGACACAGTTTGATCTGTTTTGAAAACTATAATCCATGACCGTCTGCCTGTCTGACCAATTTGAACTGGTGAAACCAATTAGATGAATGATCTCTAATATACTCGGTGACTTGTGCTAGAATCTGAGTTTGAAAAATGCAAACATAGAGATGAATGAGGCATCGTTGTGAATCTTGGACCTAATTTTCTTTGAATTCATTATCTCTAGTTGCCCCTTTGAACTATACTTATATGAGTACGTGAGGTACATTTTCTGAATTTGTCAATAATCATCATTCACTGTTGATGATTGGTTGTTTCTGCACTGATTGAATTTGTATGAGTTGATGGTGAATTGAAACGTGTCTAGAACTAGTTCGAACACTCTTCGAGGCGCAATACGGGCAAAAACTGTGATTAGGGATGATTTAGGAAATTTTTCTATGAATCGATTGAGCCTTTCAAGCTACCCATTGATACATTCTATCCCTAGTACCTTATTTGAGCTTTAATGAAATCGAATGGCATGCGTGAACACGTGTGGTAGAACCCATTCGTCATCTTTTCACGAACCTACATTCACTACCAACTACTAGCTTAAACACTAATTCCCACCTTAAAAGGAGTAACTTGCATGTGTAAATGATATCTCCTCCTGTGTTTGAATTTGAAGAGTGGAGTAGTGTGAAAAAAAAATAAAAAAAAATGTATAGTTGTGAAAAAGAGAAAAGAGAAGAGAATTGATAGAATGGGTGGAAAAGAGAAATCGGAAAATATGTGAATCAATGGTTTAATGAGGTGATTTAAAATGAAACAAGAAAAAGGAGGTGAATAAAAATGGTGTAGTCACAATTTACTCCTTGCTTTGAACTGTTGTCCTTCATTTGTAGCCATAAGCCAGGCCTAACGTTACAAGCTTATTAAGTCCTCTTGACCGAGTCACAGTTGCCCAATATACTAGTGGAGAAGAGTTGTGAGAATTTAGCATATGGACCATTGACAGACACTGTTGATAAATATGAATTTGTGATCAAAACATGCACGCACTATTTTCTTGGTATTAAATTGCTTATGAGTGTGTTTATTTTATCTGTTTGATCCCCTGTTTACCTTTAAGAAGTCCTCATGATTTAGGAATGTATGGATTGAATTTGGATGAAGGTACTTTGGAACATGAGTTGAAGAATTATAAGTTTATGCGGTGAACTAGTTTATTTATAAATTTTACGTGTTAGTTGGTTTGATGGGATTGGATGTGAATTTTTGTTTAAATTTTTTTTTTCTTTTTTTCTGAAGCCATTGCTCCATAGTAATTCTTGATTCTTGTGTGTGTGTTATTTAATCTTGCTCGAGGGCGAGCAAGGTTTAAGTTTGGGGGTGTTGATAAGTGTGTTTAGTATGCATTATTTTATAGCATTTTTTTTTTAGTTTGCATGCATTTAGGTTAATTTCGTAAGTTTTATTAGTGTCTTTTGTTATGTGATTGCATTAGACTCACCTGGTTGAATTTTGTAGGAAATTAAGCAAAAAAATGGGAATTATGTTCGTCTAAGGCACGCGCGCGCGTGAGACCCTTTCTCGCGCGTGCGCCGGAGGAAAATCCAGAGGCAAGCAAGAAGATGCGCGCGCGCGCGTGCGCAGAAGAGAAATTCAGAGCATGAATAGAAGAGGCGCGCACGGGCGAGCTCATGCCCCGCGCGCGCGCCGAAGAGATGTCCAGAGAGTTACAGAGAATCAGCGTGCGCGCGAGCTCTGTCACGCACGCGCGTGAGACAATCGAGGTTGCACTATTTGTTTACGTTGCGCGCGCGCGAGACTTCCTAGGCACGCGCGCGCGTGTCCGCATAACCTAATTTCGAGTTTTTTTTATGTTTGAAAAGGACTCTAATTGGCGCGGCCGTATAAATAGAATTTTTATACTCTTTCCATGGAATTCTGATCTTTTTGGAGTACGGACAAAGCTTACGGCGGCTGTAGAGCGAATTTCTTCAGAATTTCTTCTATTCTAGTATTTTTATTTTATGTTTTTAAACTTGATTTATTGAATCATGTTTGTTAATGAGTAGTTTCTTTTCTTCGATCAAGGCCACGTGATTGGGCCAGACAGTTTATGTAAAAACTTGATTTGTTTATTTGAGATTTTCAGACTTAATTGATTTTATTGATTATCAAATTTATCTTCGTCTTACAAATTTCTTGACCAGTTATTTGTTTGCTTGTTAATCGAGTCTAAGTCGACAGAGGAGGTCTCAAATTCGATCACTTTGATTTTCAACATAGTGTAAAGCTGACTAGAAATAGAATTCGGTTTCATTATGCGGTTTAGGTGTCTACTGAATTTTCACGATGATTTATGCATTCAAATTTGATTAGAATTACGAAAGATTAGTTCATCAATATTTGAATAGGTTTGATTGTTCTAGAAATAGACTTCGAATAAATTAGGAAAATTCCCGTAAATTAAGATTAAGTCTGATATCTTAGATTGACTACTTGTTACATGAATTGTCTGGTACCTACGTGAGTCCTTGATCGAGCTTTTCCCAAATTTGATTTAAATCTAAAATTTCCAGCTGTGTTTTATTTAATTAAATTTTAATTGCAAATTTTTATATTGAGTTTAAAATCTGAAATCATCCTTTTCATTAGTCTAGATTAAGTAGAAATAAATAAATTTTGGTAATCATATTTTTACAGTCTCTGTGGGTTCGACATCTAGACCTTTGTCCACTTTATTATAATTTGACCTGGTTCGCTTGCCAGTAGAATTTATTCATACCGAAATAATCGGTCAAACACCCGCTCGAACGAGCAACACCCTGAACCAAAAATCTGGGCTTTTCTCTAAAAACCAATCTCCAACTCAAAATCCATTCAACATGCATAAAAGCTTTAGTTCAACAAGATACAACATAAAAGTCTAGAGTTGAACATTCAATCGATCCAGAAGTACATGCAACGATTCCAGTTTACAAAATTACTTAAAACAAGTTCAAGTACAAACTAAGTTCGATTACATAATCAACTTCTAAAACACCAAGTCCTCACTCTATCTTCATATCCCAACTATCCATGCGATCTCTGACTCGATTCTGCCCCACCAGTTGCCAAGCACACATACAAAGATAAGACAACAACCGGATAAACCGGTGAGAATAATATTCCCAGTAAAAGAGACAAGAATGCTATAACAAATAGGCATCTCAAAATGAAATACATCAACTTCCAGATATTAAAAATGAGAGTAAATGAATGCATGACTTCAAAAGTCTAGATTATCAATCCGGATAATCAAAAGGTAAAACTGTTCCTCGATTCTTTGGTTGGGATTCCGAGGATGAAATATCACAACAATCACACCGTCTTCCCCTTTCAAGGTGGACGATGTATACTTCAATTCTCCAGATTCCGGAGCATTCAATAGAGAGTTGATCGGTTACTGTAGTAAATCGCCTACCAGTGCCACTCGACTATAATCCCCAGATTTTCTAATTCAAATGAAACGAAACATTCGGCTCAATATGAATGCATATGAAAAACTATAACATTAAACCATGTAATTCAAGTAATTCACATAGACATGCAAGTATGTGATTTCTCTAGGATACTCGAATCAATCCGGATTCGAGTTAATCGTCATATTCCATCCAATGTCATCTTATACCTTTCTCGAATCAGTTGATGCTCCAAATCTGGAAAACAACAACGATAATCAACAATGATCCAATCAATCTCATAATCAAACTAGGTAAAACTCATTACCAACTTTGTCTCTTCTTCTACGATTAGAAATTATGTCGACTCTAATTCCAACGACCTTCAATCAATCTGAAATGAAGCCACAAAGATCAATATCAACATTCAAACTTTAATCAATACACGGTTTGATCAATTCAAACAAAACGATATCCAAAACTCAAACCGGCGGCATAACGGCTATAAATCGACTAACCGAAAACACAGACATCAATAATATATCTCATTCAAATCAATATCAATATCAATTCATCAACTTCAACTCAAATCCAGCAAATCTCAAAACCCAAATCTCAAAAATCATCAATAAAATCATAACAATTCCGAACGATGTTCTATCTGTGATCCGGCTGAGAATAAACGATACAAGCTATCTCAAGCATGACATCTCCAAAAATAAATCGATTGTAAAAACCTTCAAAAATCCAAACATCGTAGAAATAAGAGAAACTTACTTCAGAACGGAGCTCTTAATGCCGTGATCGCAAATATATCTACAGATTGAAATTCTATCGGATGGATCAAGCAAAACCGAGAAATCCAAAGCTCAAAGACACGTTTTGCTTAAACAATGGAGGAAGAAGGCGTGTGGGAGGGATGAAGAATGAAGGAGAAGAAGTTAAAGCTTGCTTAAATATCTAACAAATTCAATATTTGCATTCTAGTCCCTAAAAATTCCAAAAATTTCAATTCAGTCCCTGAACAAATACAAATCGATCCTTGAATTCTATAATTGCCGATTATCTCAAATAAACTCAATTAAGATAAATCCGGGGCGTTACAATAGATATATTCTAGGTAAAACCTCAATTGTTTGATTGACGATCTATGCATGTTTTCTTGAAAAATTTATGAGTATGTTGCTTGATTATGATACGTGAAGCATTCCTGATGTGTTCGGTTCAAGTTTATTGAGTTTTGAATGATTTGAAGAAAAGAAATCAGAATTTTGGGGAAAAGTTTAAGGAAGGTTTTTTATTCAAAATCTTTGAAATCGTTAGGTGTTTTGGTATGAATTATTTTGAAGATTTTATGGTATTGTATGGTATTTTGATGGAAGAGTGTTTCAAAACATCGTGGAATTTGAAAAAGTGCAGAAACGAAGAAGTTTTCGGAAAAGAAGTTGCGACGGCGCGCCCGCGCCTGAGCTGCGCATTTCTGTGCACCGGCTGCGCGCATATCTGCGAGCGGGCTGCGTGCCCGCGCTACAGAGGCAGCGCGGCCGTGCCGCAGGCTCGACTTTCCCACCCCTATTTACGTGTTTTTGGGTCCTAACAATCATGTTTTTTAATATTTTCATGTATTTTAATTATTTTTAAGAATGTTTATGGAGAAGTTTCAAGTTCAAGGTCCGAAACGGACGGAATGCCTCATGTGGATCGGTCAAGTTATGTATTGCATGTTATGTGACTTTCTCTTGAAAAACTAAATTCTCATGAAATGGTTTGAAGTTTGTAAGCATGTTAAGATCATGAGAAGTTTTACGAGCATAATTTTATGATGATATGAAACTTTATGACATGATAAGATGAATGTTATGTTGCATGAAAATGATTTGATGTTGTATGTGAATTTGTGGTGGCAAAACGGTACAGAAGATACAGGGTTTTGGATTTTCGGGATGAGCTCCGAAAGTGCTTTCCCAAAATATGTGCTCAAAGATACAGGGTTTTGGACTTCCGGGTTGAGCTCCGGGAGTGCCTTCCCAAAACATGTACTCAATGCAGGGTTTTGGATTTTTGGGATGAGCTCCGAAATTTCCTTCCCAAAATACGTGCTCACACGGTGGTTGCCACAGATTCATGTATTTCATCACTTAAGATGCTAAGTTTTACTATGTGTTTATGTTATGTTATAAACTTTGAATTTCAAGTTTTTATGAAAATTTTTTATGCATTTCTTGTTGAGTCTTTAGACTCACTATACTTGAATGATACAGGTAACGATGATGTTGATGCATTCATTGATGACTATGTGGGCGGGCATAAAGAGGAGCCGAGGGTCGGTCCATCGAACGATGCATGAGTGCGAGGCTTATGGATGAGAGTTGTTTAGAAAATTTTACGTTTTGATGGAAAAACAAGTTTGATTATTTCTTTGATGGTCATGTTTGGAAGAGTATTTGAATGTTATTTTCATTATTTTGTGCACTTTTAACACTCTTATTTAATAAAAAATATGATGCTTCCGCAAAATTTTTATTTTTTCCAAACTTTTAAGTATGTACGTTGAGTAATGCTCTGATTGGAAATTGGGAGGTTAAATCAGTGGTGAGATTCTAGCATTGATACTTAGACTCTGGGTACAACATCAATGATGAGTTCAAGCATTGATGATGAGTTGATGCGTTCTAGCATCTAAGCCGGTGTCGCCTTTGAGCTTTATTATTTTCTAGCCATTTATGTTTTCTTGCATTTCATAAGGTGTCATTTATGATTTGAAATGCATTGTTGTGGCTATATGTGCATATTTCATATGTTTTCGTCATTCATACTAAGTTTTATACTTACCGGTTTGTTCAGCTGTTGCTTTGTTTTTGTGTGTGGATTGCAACAGATGATTCAGGACCAAGTTATAGGAGGCCATGAGCGTTTGAGAAGAGTTTAGAAGTGGAGACTCGGGTTAAGAAGTAGACTTGTTGTCAATTGCATGTTAGAAGGTGTTAGTTTAGTTTGAGATTTGTAAACTTAGAATTGAGTTTATTGTATTGGACTTTTAAAAGTATGTATGAAGTTTTTATACTTTGCAATGCATGTTCTTCCTGGAATCAAGTATTTAGACCATTATAGAATTGATTTTGGATGATTGAATGTTGAAACTATGTTTGAAATGGTATATAGGACAACACAAGAGCAAGTTTCAGATTTTTGGGGCAGCACAGAGCTCACTCGAGCGCACTTTTGCGCGCTCGAGCGAGGCCGAGCATGGCTCGACCCGAGTCCTGCTCGCTCGAGCGCAGGTAGGCGCGCTCGAGCGAGGCCCATTTTTTTTAAGGATTACACCTCTTTTGGTTGCTTATTTATCCAATTGATGCTGATTGTGTTTAAGAATTGAGATTAGCACCCGATGTTCCCATAATACTCATATGCTAGGTTGAACTCTATCCATCGTAGGGTGATAACTCTCCTTAATTATAGGACCCAATAGACATAATCCGAGTCATAGGTTTATAAAAAAATTTATTATAAATTTATAAAAATCCAATCCAAACTATAAAATCACATTCCTAACAACAATATATTTTATAATTTATTAGTATTATATACTATTTCCTAGACTTCAAATTTTATTAATCCCTCCATATTAATTATATATATATATATATATATATATATATATATATGTATATATATGTATGTATGTAAACTGGATTATATATTAGAGAAAAATGAAAAAAGACATGCAAATTTTATATTCGATTGAGATGTAGTATAATAAAAGAGAAGGTCTCTAGTGATATGATTTCACAGATCTATTTTTGTGAGACGGATCGATTCGATTTATAGAGTGAAAATTAATATTTTAAGCATATTCATTTGATCCGAACAGAAGCAAAACAAAAATCATCAAAAATCCGAACTTAACGGTTCGGTTCAGTTAAAAATAGAAAATTTTCGGTTTAACCAAATTTTATTTTTTATAATAAATAATTTACTTATATATTATTATTCATAAAAAAGTATAGCAAAAAAAAAAAACGAATTCAAAAGCTACAAAAATGATTAAAAAAATTTAGAAAGGAAAATGTCGGTTCGGCTAAAAGAGGAATTTACATTTCAATTTTCAGTTCAAACCAAATTTTTAATTGTGGTTGGATTGGTACAGTTAACCAAACAATCTATTACTATATAGTATATATTATGTAAGAGCAAGTGGTCTCTTGGTATGGATATCCTCTTGATTTTTGACTTTCAATGGTTATGTAATTACGATTATGCTATTTTTATTATATTTTTTGTCATTTCATGAATTGAATTTACAAAAAATGTCATTTTTTAATTTCACTATTTATTATTTTATTATCAATTAAAAAAATAGACAATAGAAGGCACGCGTTTCCGATACCAGTAAACATAATATCTCCGTGGGCTACACCCTCTGAGATGAGCGCGTAGATCACTGTAACCCGAAAAGCAATAAAAGCGAAGTCTATCTTGAAACAGCTACGAATATTCGTCGTGGCGTCGAACGGGTAATCGAACGCCGATGCTGGTCACAGGTCACGACAGACGTCATCACCCCGTCAACTTCTATACGCAACATCCGTACACTCTCTTAACCGCCGTTAATCTCGCCGTTAACCTGTGGTTCACATGCAACCCACAACCTCTCCTCGGGTCAGAGCTATATATACGAAATTCCCCAGTTTATTTTCACCAAATCTTAAAATTCTTCTCTTGGACTTTGAAGTTCTTCGTGTAGATTTATGTATTCCCATATTTTATAGTTTTTCGTTTCATGAGTTGAGGGTCTGGAATTCGAGTTTTATGAACGAGCAAGATCAGGTACTTCATTTTCTTGCGGATCTCTGTTTCTGGGATTTCTGGGTTTCTCTTTAAAAGCTTAATCTTTGTTGTTTTCTTTCGTGTTGGTTTCCGATGTTTAGAGATTTTGTGTTTATTCTTGGAACTTTGAGGACAAATTAGTTAATAGAAGTAAAAGGGTTTGTTTCTTTTGTTGTGTGTGGACAAATTCGAAGCTTTTTTCCGTTAGTTTCTTGTTTCTGCTCGTTTTGTTGCCTTTGCAAGACCAAAAGGTCTTTGTTTTATTGAATGACGACGAAAGGGTGTAGAAATGAAAACAATGGGTAATTTACCACTTTTTCCCCACCAAATTTGCGTAATTCGCCAATTAATGTTTCGATGGTACTACTTTTCCTTTGTTGCTTCTGTTTAAGATAAAGCTAGTGATTTTTAGTTCACAGTTCCATAGTTTTTTGTTTGTTTTTTCCTGGGTCACTGTTTGATCCATATTTTACTTTCTTCGGTCCATGGTTTCACGGAGATTGAATTAAGAATTAATGATGATTTTCAAATTTTTGCCGTTAATTCCCAGTTTATTTTCACCGTTTGTTGCTGATCATGTGAAATCAGGGAAAAAATAAAAACTGGTAATACATTTTACTGATTTTCAGGTTGTTTCCTGTTTTAACACGCAGCGGAGAATACTTTTTAGTTTTTAGATAATAATTCTAGAAAAAATAAGTTCTCTTGCTTTGGTTTTTGGTGGAAGTAGTTTTTTTAATGATTTGACGTTTCTCATTTTAATCTATAGAATTTAATTGATATTATTTATGTTATTGTTGAAATAAAAGAAATATTCTTAAAATTCCATGAAAAAGTTTCAAGATTGAAGGTTTTAGTTATCAAAGTAGTATTTTTGAAAATCGAAAAATTATACCAATAGAGACCTCCACGACTCCTGTAGTTAATACAATAGTAGAGATTAAAGTTGATGTGCCAAGTAAAGAGGGAAAGATCACTCTGCTGATTTGCTTTTGGAATAATTGTGAAGGTGGATATTATTGCAAAAGGAGGAAAGCTATAAGTTTCAATAAAAATAATGACTTTATGTGAGTTAAAAGTTGGGAAAACCAGTTCTCGAATTTGATGTATTTACTGTTTTTATCCCTTTTGCAGGTACGTATTTATCCTCGAGGAACCTGAATATTGTGTTGTGAACTCGATATTGCTTTACAAGAATCTCCTGTATTTGCAGGTGTGAAACAACTTATGCTTGTGTTGTCGAATGGACTTGAATTCTTTCAGAAGTGGTGGCACCAGTGCGGACTTATCCAACTCTTCTTACCCTACCGGTTCCTCTATACCATCTAGGCTATTTGAATCCTTGAAATTCGATCCAAGAAACTCACCCAATTCGCATTTCTTCACTCATTTTGATACCGAGAATCTCACTCCATACTTTGATAGCCAAGAGCAGCTCAGTTCGACAGATCATATTTCGTGTAATTCTACGCTGGATAGTCATTTGATTCGTTCTGGTGGATCTTTTGTCCAGAATTTAAATTATAATCGGCACATAAGAAATGCTCTGCAGGAATTGGAGACAGCTCTCATGGCTCCAGATGATGAGGAAGTTACGACATCAGAAACTTTTTTAGGAGAAAATAGTGAATCTGGAGGCAGAGGCCCCCGGCCAAGGACTAGCAACCAGGAATCCCAGGAGTCTCATTCACGTCAATCCCAAGAGTCTCATAATTCCAGGTTTGGAAACTCAAGAAACGAACCTAATTCTGAGAGGCGCCGCAAAGACATGGAGGATTTTGCATTGCAGGGTTTCCCGCCAAACAACCTCAGACAGCTGCTGATTGCTTGTGCTAAAGCGCTTTCCGAACATAAGTTAGATGAATTTGAAAAACTGGTGTTGTATGCTCATTCTGTTGTGTCTGTCAGTGGAGATCCGATTCAGCGTCTTGGTGCTTACATGATAGAAGGGTTAATAGCGAGAAAAGAATTGTCTGGCACAAATATTTATCGATCTCTGAAATGCGACAAACCAGATGGCAAGGACTTGCTCTCCTACATGCACATCCTTTATGAAATATGCCCTTATCTGAAATTCGGTCATATGGCTGCCAATGGAGCTATTGCAGAAGCATGCAAAAACGAGGACCGCATCCACATTATCGATTTCCAAATTGCACAAGGGACACAGTGGATGACTCTCTTGCAAGCACTTGCAGCACGGCCCGGTGGTGCTCCTCACGTCCGAATCACTGGGATTGATGATCCCGTTTCACAACATGCTCGAGGAAGTGGTCTAGCAGCCGTAGGAGGACAATTTGTGGCCGTTTCCGAGAAATTCAACATACCTATAGAGTTTCATGCTGTCCCGGTTTATGCTCCGGATATTACTCGGGCATTGCTGGATGTCCGTCCTGGTGAGGCGTTGGCAGTGAATTTTCCGCTGCAGCTCCACCACACACCCGATGAAAGCGTAGACGTGCTTAATCCGAGAGATGGGCTTCTTAGGATGATCAAATCGCTTTCTCCTACTGTTGTAACACTCGTGGAACAAGAGTCCAACACAAATACCACACCTTTTCTTCAAAGATTCATCGAAGCCTTAAACTTTTACACAGCAATGTTTGAGTCGATCGATGTTACCATGTCCAGGGATCGAAAGGAGCGTGTTAAAGTAGAGGAGAACTGTTTGGCTAGAGATATTGTTAACATCATAGCCTGCGAAGGGAGAGAACGAGTGGAACGACACGAGCTTCTGGGAAAATGGAAATCGCGATTCACAATGGCGGGTTTTCAACAGTTTCCTTTGAGCAGCTATGTGAATTCGGTAATCCGGGGATTGTTGAAACAATATTCGGAACATTACACATTACTCGAGACGGATGGAGCTATGCTATTAGGATGGAAGGATCGATATCTGGTCTCAGCATCTGCTTGGCACTGAAAATGTGAGCGCTTATCAAATGTAGAATAGCGAACAGGTGACTTAAAGTTTCTTTTCTAGGCTGGAATGATATTGTAAGTTTTGTGTTTATTGAGTTGTGCTTTAACCCTATGGAGTTTTTGTCTGAATACTGAGAGATTAGATTTGATTCAGGCTATGCATTGGGTCGAGTTTGTCCGGTCCGACCAGACCTGATCTTTTTTAACCTAACTATCCACACATTCCTGGTAACAAGTCCATCTAGATCGGAACAAAACACCATTGACACTATCATAACATTTATGTTTTCCCTCTTAAACACAATAAACAGACGACACACAATGTACATGGCTGTTTCTTGCTATGACTTTGACTTCCTGTCGGAGTTGATTTACCTTCGGGACCAGTCATTTCATCCTTTTGGTCGGGATTGTATAAATGATTGGATTGACGATTGTTCAATTAGTATTATGTTACGGAGCAAGTTCCATTCGAAAAATTGGTTTGATCTTTTAGTCCAATACGAGTGCTTCAATGCTACCTTTTGGGTAGTGCCCAAAGATAGATCCGAAGCTCATTTTTTCCGCACTTGAGATAATCATGTGTATATCTAGCTGAAAAAAACATGGGGGCTCTTGGATCTATCCTTCGGCCTCTACCGGAAAGGTGACATCTAGGGGTGAGCATTCGGTTAATTCGGTCAAAAATCGAACCGAATTAACCGAAACCGAATTAACCGAATTGCATTTTGGTTAACCGAACCGAATTTATACTAAAATCGATTTAACCGAACCGAATTAAAAATCGGTTAATTCGGTTAACCGACCGAATTAATCGATTATTTTAAAAAAAAATTAAAAAATTAAAATTTTATAAAATTAATAATTTAAATATGATATTTTTATCATTATAAAAATATATTGAGCTTAAAAAATTAAAATAAGAAAAATTAAGTAAAATATTAAATATAAAAACATTTAAAATATATTATAAATTATATATAAAGCCTAATAAAAAAAATTCAAAATTTAATTATTTATAATTCGGTTAACCGAATTAACCGATTTTTTTTAAGAAAACCGAAAATCCAACCGAATTAACCAATTTAACCGAAATTTTATAACATAAAAATCGAATTTTCGAATTAACCGAACCGAATTTTCGAATTGATTCGGTTCGGTCGGTTAATTCGGTTTAACCGAAATTTTGCTCACCCCTATTGACATCTAACAAAACACAGCACAACACATCATAAAATTTCCACTCCCTCGTGTTATCTTCTTTAGGTAATAATCACAAATTCTCCCTGTGATGAATTTTTAGCCGAACTCTCAAAAAATGTGGCAATCAAGTTTTTTGAAAATGTTACACATCAAACTTGACAAAAGAAATTAGTTACTAAACTCCATCCTTGAAAGTTGAAACATGTAAAAAGCTTTGATATATAATTTGAATGCTAGTATACATTGCCCAAAACCTTGGTAGCATCTTCACACATAAAGATAGATTAGGACAAAAAAAGACACCATACCACGTATCTTTAACAATAGAATTAATCAAAATTCTTTTTAAAAATCAATAATGCACTCTTTTGAGTAAAAAAGAGTTATGTTTTTAAGAACAGTGAATGTAAAAAAAAAAGGTGAAATTACCTCATAATCATTCAAGTAAGAGCTATAGTTGTTCTTAATTTTAACCTCCCCATATCAATTCCTCCATATACATTTCGGTTCTTATTGTAAGTTAATTTGAAATGGGAACAAATTTCAATACTATATATACCCGAACAAATAAAATAAACCTGAAAGAATAATGTTAGAGGTATAACAAATATCGTGTATAACGATATTTACAACAAATATATCGTGATATTTTGCTATTATATCGCGATACTTTGTATTCAATTTATCATGAGATTTTGATAAATGAAATTTTTGTATTGAATTTTTTGTCTTGTACAAATTGATGTACATATTTCGTTGTACATATAGCATTGCTCAACCTGAAAATGCAATTAAAAGAGAAAGTATTTCTCCCAATTTGGTGGAGACGGGAACTTGAAGAATCCTTACTGACTTGCTTGTTTTTTTATATATCATTTTGAACACATTCTTCAAAAACCTGTTGAAATATCAATTTCGATTAAAATGGAAATAAAAGACAAATTTTTTTTTGGGTTTCAATTGAATCTGAGCATGAGAAATTGAAGAGGGCCACTCTTCTTTTATTCAATTGATCTTTGTGATGCTTATTTTACATTCTCGGCCAAATTAAGATTCTCCTTTTCGATTAAGCCAAACAAATTTGTTAAAAAAATTAGAGCTAGAGACGGTAAATTAATTAGACAAAGATGTGGAAGCGGTTTCATTATAGTGGGCTAAATTTTAAATTTGAATATTTTGTTTAAGCGCAAAAGTAGTTATTGTATTGAGAGGAATGAGGAGAAGATGAAGGTGTGAGGTTTTTGTTTTAGTCGCGTACGTGGGAGAAGACTACCCTGCATTAATTACCAAAGCAATGAAAAGTGACACAATGAGTTGGGGGTAGAATTGGAACAAATATTTTAGTGTGTCCAATTACGTATCAAAACAGTTTGTATAAGTGTCTCAACTTTTATAAAATAGTAGAAAATAGTAGAAAAATAGAGATATGCGTGCCCAAATAAAAGCAGAAGCAATGAAATACGAATATAAATAACCGAAATACTTTAAAGCATTTGTATACACATCATACTTTTTGCATCTATTTCAAGAATATTTTAATCACTAAAAATAAAAAATAATTTAACATTTATATTTAGAACTTAATTTAACATTCATTTTAAAGCTAGACACAAATAATTATATAAGCGAAAACCATCAGAAAAAATGAATTCAACCACATAAAGCATAAAAGAATTTTAACGTAATAATATAGAATTAGTAACACATGTAAGCAGAAACTGAAACTGGAAAGAACTTGGGGAAAGAGAAGAAAGGAATTTGAGAATGTATAACTCAGTAAATTATTTGAAATCATATGAATTAAAATGCTAGAACAAACGTGAAACATAATAAACTGAAACTCACCATTATAGACTCTTAATACAAATCCAATACCTCAATCTAATTTCTATTTCTTTACCGAGCCACCCCAAATTTCATTTACCAGTCTTGGTGTTTTTTGACTGAAAATCCAGTAACGCCTCCATGTTTGACACAATTTAATGGCCAAAGAAGATTTTCAATTGAATCAGAAATCTATAAATAGTAATAAAATAAAATAAGACAAAAAAAATTGATGCGGATAAAGAAAGGGGGAATTTAAAATAAAAGTGAGCAATGTGCGGTGAACCGAGAATGAGAAATGAGAATTTTAGGAAAACTAAGAGAACTTCATTAGAAGAAAAACATAGATTTGAAAATTAATTCTGAAAAAAATTGTGTACAAAAGAAGCCTTATGCGCCTATTTATAGGCAATACTAATAAACGTGTTATTAACTTTCTAACTTGTTAACGAACTAATCAACAACTAACTGTAATTATAACTATCTCAGCTCTAATATTCCCCCTCAAGATGAGGAGTGAATGTTGTGAACTCCCATCTTGAACAAGAGAGCTCGAAAGTGAGATGGCAGTAAGCAGAGCCGTACCTGTATTTGATGGGGCCTGAGGCAAAAAATAAAAATGGGCCCTTTTGTTGTGGTTAATAACAGTGAACACTTAATTTCAATCATCAAATTATCCCCTAATTATTCTTGTTTTCTTTCTACTAAAATATTTGTCAAAATCACACCTTGAATTTGAATTAATGTCTCCTCTATTTGTTTCATTTTTCTCTTTTGAGCTCAATATATATATTTAGGATATATTTTAAATGTTCTTTTGTTATACATATTAATTATTAAAAGTGAATATATAGCTCTCGATGATTCATAATGATATTCTAAAATTCAAAATCAATAAAAAAGTTTATCATTAACGACATACGACTCTATATATTCAAAAAAATCTTACCCCATTATTTAAATCTAAAACAATCACTAAATCAATAAAAAATTACATCAATTTTATATAATTTCGATATTAGCTCCATAATTTCAACTCCACAAAATTTGAATTGGAAGTTTAGAAACTTAAACTCATTGAAGTGTATTAAATTAGATTTAAAAATTTAAATTAGTATTGGACCGGTCTTTCATAAAGACTATGTGAATTTTTTTTTTGATCATTTCTTGCTTCATGAACCACAAACGTACAATAAAAGTTTTTTTTTTTAAAAATGGGCCCCCAATTGGGCCGGGCCCTGAGGCAATGGCCTCTTTGGCCTCATAAGAGGTCCGGCCCTGGCAGTAAGGCCTTTGTGAACAAATCTTCATGCTGGAAACATATGATACATGCATGAGTTTAATGATTCCAGCTTGAACTTTTTCTCTCACAATGTGACAATAAATCTCGATGTGTTTGGTTCACTCGTGAAAAACAGGATTAGATGCAATATGTATCGCAGCTTGACTATCACAAAACAAGGCTATCGGTTCTGGACAGGGAACTCCAAGATCTTTAAGAAGAGATATGATCCATAGAACTTCACAAGTAGCTGCAGCCATTGACCGATATTCAGATTCTGCTGATGACCGAGCAGTAGTTTGTTGTTTTTTTGATCGCCAAAAAACCATAGATTTTCTATGAAACACACAAAAAACAAGTGGTGAACTTTCGTGTATCCAAGCATGCTCCCCAATTAGCATCAGAAAAGAAACTAAGCTTGAGATTGGAAGATGAGCCATAAAGAAGACCTTGTCCAGTTGTCCCCTTTATGTACTTCAAAACATTATGCACAACTTCCATGTGAGGAACACGAGGCATATACACATATTGGCTCAACTTATTAACTGAATAAGTCAAATCTGGTCGTGTAATTGTAATATACAACAACCTTCCAATCAGTCGTCTGTAAGGAAAAGGATCAGCTAATAATTCCCCATCCTCTTGACTTAATTTCATGTTAATATCCATAGGAGTGGTCCTTGGCTTACATCCAAGAAGACCTGCTTCATTAATAAGCTGTAATGCATAATGTCGTTGACAAATGGAAATTCCACTATTTGAACGTGCAACTTCGATGCCCAAAATATATTTCAATTCTCCCAAATCCTTCAGACAAAATTTACTGTTGAGAAGGATTTTAAAATCTGTTGCTTTATTTTCATTATTTTTAGCTGTCACTATGTCATCGACTTATACCAATAAAGCCAAGAAGATATCAAAGTAGAAGAAAACTTTGCAAACCATTGGCGAGATGCTTGTTTAAGGCCATAGAGCGATTTGTGTAACTTGCAAACAACATATTTAGGTAAGCATTCCCCCTCTCTATAATATCCCGGAGGCAGAGACATATAAACTTCTTCAGATAAATCCCCATGTGAGAATGCGTTGTTCACATCAAGCTGGAACAAAAACCAACCACGTGCTGCTGCAAGAGCTAATAAGACTTTAACAGATACAAGCTTAGGAACAGGAGAAAATGTTTCAAAATAATCAACACACTCTTGTTGCGTATATCCTTTTGCAACGAGCCTAGCTTTATATCGTTGCAAAGTGCCATCAGCAGAGAATTTAGATTTGTAAACCCAAGGACACCCAACCACAGTTTTACCAAATGAGAACACAACAGCCTGAGAAAAACTCTGAGGCTCAATAATGGAAGAAATATTTGAGACAAACACACGAAAAGAAGGTTACAACTTCTAATCATCAAGGACTGATGATAATGGATGTGCGGTAGAAGATTTTTTATGATGATTAACAACATAACACTGATAATCACGAAGGTGAACAGGTTTGGAAATAATACGTTGAGAACAAGTTTTACCAGGTGTATTGATCTGAGCAGAATCATGGATAGCATGTGTTGGAACAGAACATGTAGGTAACACTCGATTAGAAAATATATCAAGATCATCAAGATCATGCAAAGATTTGTCGAGGAATGGAAAAATATCCTCATGAAATGTGAAATTCCGAGAAATATAAAGTTCATTTGTATCAGAATTCAACAGTTTATATCCTTTATATCCCGGTGGATACCCAAGAAAAAAAGACTTAATGGCTCTAGGAGAGAATTTGGAACGAGAAGAGACAAGAGTAAACCCATAACATAAACATCCAAAGTTCTTTAAATGTGAATATGTTGGATGATATTGATATAGCATGTCAAAAGGAGTTTTGTGTGAAAGAACTGGAGAAGGAGTTCGATTAATAAGATATACAGCTGTGGTAACACACTCATTCCAATATAATAGAGGAATGCCAAATTGAAACAATAAAGCACGAGTAACATTAAGGATGTGTTGATGTTTTCGTTCTACAAAAGAATTTTGTTGTGGACGTTCGACACCAGAATTGAAATGAATAATGCCTTTTTCCAGAAAAAAATTGGTAAATTGTAGTTTTGGAGCATTATCACTTCGAATTGACTTTATCCTTTTGTCAAATCGAGTGTGAACCAGATAATAGAAATTTGGAAAAACAGTGAACACATCAGATTTTAATTTCAACATGTATATCCAAGTGAACCTACTGTGATCATCCACAATAGTAAGAAAAATATTTGAATCCTTCAGTCGTAATTGGAAGAAAAGGACCCCAAATATCAACGTGTACAAGATCAAAAGCATTATCACAACATGTGTTATTTGATATAAAGGGTAATCGTTTTTGTTTAGAAAGATGACAAACAGAACAATGTGTTAAATATTCATCAACTGGAGTGAAATGTAATTCAATACATATCTCAGAAAGTCTAGTGGAAGATGGATGTCCTAATCTAGAATGCCAAAGTGCAGTTCTTGATAAGGAAACATTACAGAAATTTGCAGAAACACATGAATCAGTGAAGACATATAGGTTACCGACTCTTCTACCCATCGCAATCACCTTGGTCCTGTTGATATCCTGGATTTGACAAAAATCAATCATAAAAGAGACTGTACAAAAATTCTGCTTCGTGAGAGAACTAATAGAAAGCAGATTAAATCGGAAATTTGGAACAAAAAGCACATCATTCAATATAAGATCAGGTGAAAGATGAACACTGCCTATGTGAGTGACTGGAACAGAAAGATTATTTGGTAAAGTGACTTTAGATGATATGGCTTTATAAGAGTGGAACAAATCTAACATACAACAGATGTGGTGAGTTGCTCCTGTTTCCATCACCCAATCTGAATGCATGATTGAAAAAAAGACTTTGACAAAGAATGAATACCATTGAAACAAGACACTATAGGCTCTGGTTGTTGCTGTTGTGATGGCAAAGCAGATTGTTGCTGTTGTGATGGCGAAGCAGACTTAACCCCAACATGAAGCTTAGAACTTAAGAACTCAATAAGTTGTTGGCACTGATTCATAGTCAAATCATCTGCAGACACATTTGCTACACTATTGAATCCAGATTCCTGGTTTGTGCCTGTCCGTCTGTGACCTTGCCTTTGCCTTTGATTATATTTATAATTCCCAGGTGGATAACCATGCAACTTAAAACATTTGTCAACCGTATGATTTGTGAATCCACAATGAGAACAAAGAAGTTCATTCTTTTCTTCCTTTGCTCCTCGATGAGTTTGATATTTTTTAACAACAACAACACTCCTCCAGCAATTCGAGCACCCTGAATCAGTCTTTGCATCATTCTACAAATCCTTCTTCTTTCCTAAATAGTTGGCATTCTAGATTAGGTCATCCTAGTATGACTATTGTTAAGAAAATTCTGCAGTTTTGTAATGTTTCTATTTAAAAAAAAAATGAAAATATGAGTTTCTGTTCAGCTTGTGCAATGGGAAAAAGTCATGAAATTCCCTTCCCTTTATCAAATACTATATTTTCTGAACCACTCGAGCTAATTTATTCCGACGTATGGGGTCCCTCTCACATGCCTTCTCGAAATGGTTTTCGTTATTATGTTAGTTTCGTGGATGCATACATTAGGTACAATTGGATTTATTTTCTGAAACTCAAGTCAGAAGTAAGTCGAGTGTTTCCTTTATTTAAATCTCAAGTCGAAACTCAATTCAATAAGAAAATTAAAACATTGCAAACAGATTCTAGAGGAGGATTTAAAGCCTTGACACCTTTTCTTCAACAACATGGCATTGTTCATCGTTTTTCATGTCCATACAAATCTAAACAAAATGGTGTCATTGAACGTAAGCATCGACACGTTGTCGAAATGGTTCTTACTTTTTTAGCTCATGCCTCAATGCCTTCACATTTTTGGGAGGATGCATTCTCCACTGCTGTCCATCTCATAAACCTATTACCTATCGTCTTTCTTTTTGGAGACATTCCGGTTACCCGTCTACATCATAAAATACCAGATTTTTCATCCCTCAAAGTTTTTGGTTGTCTATGTTTTCCTTGCTTACGTCCCTATAATCAACATAAACTTGCATTTCGATCCATTCCTTGCACTTTTATAGGCTATAGTAATCAACATAAAGGTTACAAGTGTATCAGTTCCAGTGGTCGAGTATATGTTTCACAACATGTCAAATTTGATTAATGCTCTTTTCCATTTGCATCTCCTACCACCACACAGTCTTTGTCTTCTCGTACGGAATGCTCTCCTTCGTCGTCACTATATCTTCCACAAATTCCCTACTTGCAACCTTCTGATCACACCTTGCGGTCACCTCTTCTTGAAACAAGTTCTGTCACAATCCCTTCTGCTGCATCTCCACATTCCAACCACTCTTCTCCTGATTCTTCACAGTCCTTGGTTTCCCTTGAAATGGATGAGTCTCCTCCACCTGTGAATACTCATTATATGGTGACCAGATCTATGGCTGGGGTTTTCAAACCAAGAGTATATGGTGTTTCCTTATTTGATGCTTATGAACCTCAAACTGTAAAAGGATGCTCACCAGCGTCCATAATGGGTCAAAGCTATGAATTCTGAATATAATGCTTTGATGCAAAATAAGACTTGGTCACTCGTTTCGGCTCCACCAAACACCCCAATCATAGGGTGTAAATGGGTGTTCAAGCTTAAAACAAATCCTGATGGGTGGAAGCGTTAAGTCGTGTCACGCCCAAATTACCCAACTCAATCAGATAAAAAAATATGCAGTAGTGTGAGTAGGGATCGTTCCCACGAGGAAAAGGAAATTTAATAGTGTTCTTAAAAATAAAATAAAGGAGTTTTGAGTTTGAGATTAACTACTAAAAATTTAAAAACAATATTTAACGAATTTCTATCAACTATCATGCAAGATTAACTTATAACAAAAAAATCAATGAGAAATAAGCCTTGGTATCGTCCGACTACACCCTTGATATCATTCATTCATTCAATAATCGATTATCTAAAAATAATTAATCCTATCAAATATTCATCATTGAAAATTAAATTCCTGTTTCACTTTAATCTTAGTTAATTAGACACCAGCGTTCTAGATTAACCCTTACCAATAAATCAATCCGGATACCAGCGATCTAGATTTAATTTAAGGTAGCATTAAAATGAGTAAAACTGATGAATCTAGACAACACAAATACCAATGATTGTATTTAATCTAGTTAATTGTTGTTCCTACGATTTAACAAATTCACCAGCGGAAAATATTAAACGCAGTTTCTTACCAAATCAGATGGTTCAAACAATTACAGATTTGAATTCTAATTTAGCAATAGATTGTATAGCGAAATCCTAAGATGGCCAATCCGAAAATATCACATACAAGAATGGAATAAATTAGAACAACTTTTGATACTCAATAAGAATTAAACACTGAAAATCAAAATCTCATGAGTAAACAAAATCAAGGGCTTGTCTTCCTCAACCAAGTTCTAAAGTCTAGCCACAACGATTCATGAAAAACCAAAGAAAAATCAAAAGAAAATAAGAAATCTTAAGAAAATATGAAACAAAACCTAGCCGCCAATGAATACTTGGTGTTCTAAGCCTTCAAAGTCTGATGATAAACTAAGAAAAACGGAATAAAAGACCAAATAAAAAGCTAGAGTCCAAAATAAAAGAGTTTTCAAAATTAAGAACTCTTTCCCGAATAGACCCGCTCGCTCGATCGGTAAACATTGACCGATCGAGCGAGACAAAATTTTAATCCTAATGTTCTTCAAATTCATGCGGCCGCTCGATCGGTAGAAGTTAACCGATCGAGCGGCCAACTTTTCTTCCGAATCTGCTTTTTCCTTCACATGACCGCTCCATCGGTGAACTTTGGCGGATCGAGCGGTCTAAGTACTTTTCTTCAAAATTCCTTGCATCATTTCCCTTGCTCCAAGGTTCCGTCCATATGTCCTTTAAAACGCACAACCTAGACAACAAAATCGAGAAACAAATCATGTAGACACAAAATATGCAATACGAACAAAATACGTGTGAGACCCCGTTTCTAATCTCTAATCTCGAATAATTAATCACAATCGAACATAAAGAGCCAAGGAAAACAAATCAATTTTTATATATATATTTTTTATAAAAGCCTCGCGCGCACGCGTAGGCAAAGAGGCCAGAGGCCTCGTAGAAGGCTCGCGCCGCACGAGGTGATGTGCTCGCGCGCAGAAATAGTGCAGAATCTTGGGAACAACTCCAAAAGCAAATCCAATCAAATCTAAACTCAAGAACACATACATATCAATATTTAGAACATACAATATTCTAAGTTCTGCCCAAAATACAACATATCAAGTTCAACGATATAATTCGTTCGACTAATCAAAATAATACAAGTCCAAAAGGAACAACCATACGACACACGGTGTCTCACTTCTATCATTCTCACCCCGAGCTAACCCAGACGACTCGGTCCGGCTCCTGATCCTCCTGTTGTCAAGTACACATACAAACAAAAACAACAGCCGGATAACCCGGTTAGAAATATAATTTCTAAGTAAAAGAGACAGGCATACAATATCAATTAAACACCTCATATTTAAATGTATCAATCATCAATAAATCAAAGACGATGGATGTATGCATGAATTCAAAACTCGGGATTATCAAGTCAGATAATCGAAATATCAATCGGTACTCGGTTGGGATCCCGGGGTCAAGTCATTACAAACAACCCACCTACACTCCCATTCGGGGTGGATGTCGCACAACTCAAACCCCTAGACTTCAGATCAACTATAAGAAGTATTCTAGCACTTGGAAAAACTCAAAATCCAAGGCCACTTCAATATAGCTCCCTAAATCGTCTAATTTCAAAACGAATCGAACATTCGGCTCAATATGAATGCAAGTGTAAACAAAATAAATCAATCAAGTTCACGCCAACAAATTAACATGCAGTATGTGATTTGTGGGACTGGAGAATCAATCGAACTCGAGTATTCAACCCCATTCAATTCAATGTCGTCTTTTACCTTTCAAGTTCGTCGAGGATTCAAATCTAAAAAGTGACAACGAACTAAATCAATATCGAATCAAATCAAAACAAACCAATACAAGAAGTTCAATACTATACCGTCTTCAACTCTCGAATCGGTTCAAACTCCAAAGTTCGTTCCAAACCCGAATCTTCAACCCAAATCTGAAAATGTTGAACATACATCAATCTACTAATTCAAACAAACCCGGAAATCAAACTGAAGTAATACACCAGATAATCCAAAACTCGATTTCGACGGCATAACGGCTATAAACGGTCAAACCAAAAGTCTCAACTCAATATTCATCAACTCAAAACCATTCACAACCCCTCATATCATTCAATCCAAGCCAAAATCCAACAATAACAAAAACCCCAATTTCGAAATTATGCTCTAAAAATCATATAAAATCCAAACTTCGTTCTTTTTCCGAACCGACTTCGAATACACGGTCTATGCTAGCTCAAGAACTACATACCCGAAAATTATCAAATTCTGACAACCCAACAAAAAATCAAAGTTCATGGATCGTAGCAAAACTTACGGCAAAACGAAGCCCTCGTTGCGGTGATCGTGAATCTCAAATTGAAATGAAAATCTGACGATCGGATCGTGCGAATCAGAGGAAAAAAAATCTTGGAGAATCGTCCATGGCTTCCTCTCTCTCTCGGTCGACGTGTGGGATGATGGGGGAAAGAAGATGAGTGATGGTGATGGAGAGTGGTGATAATAATAATACACTGCCAAAGACTAGTCAACAGGCTAAATTGCAATCCGGTCCCTGAAACTCCAAATTCAATCAATTCAATCCCGACTCAATTAATCTCCATTAATTCCAAAAATAAATAACAATCAACTCTGCTAATTACGAAATTATTAATTTAAGGGCCTTACAATTCTCCCCCTCTAAAATTCGATTTTGTCCTCGAAATCTGACAGATCACACACTGATACAAAGGAAGAGTCATACTGAAGAAGAACTCACCTCAATCAAATAACTCTGGAAATCGCTGCCTCATATCAGATTCGGTCTCCCAAGTCGCTTCCTCAACTCCGTGACGACTCCACTGAATCTTCACTAACGGAATCGACTTGTTTCTGAGCTGCTTCTCCTTGCGGTCAAGAATCTGAATCGGTCTCTCGAAGTAACTCAGAGTCTCATCGAGTTATTCCTCGTCCGGTTGAAGAACATGGGATGGATCCGGATGATATTTCCGCAACATCGAAACGTGAAACACATCGTGGATGCCTGAAAGAGACGAAGGAAGATCCAATCTGTAGGCAAGATCGCCTATCTTTTCCAGAATCTCATACGGACCAATGAATCTCGGCGACAACTTCCCTCTTTTACCGAATCTGACAGTGCCTTTGAATGGAGAAATCTTCAAAAACACTCGGTCTCCCTGATCAAAACATAGTGGTCTGCGTCTGATATTAGCGTACTTGGCCTGTCTGTCTTGGGGTCTTCATTTTGATTTGAATCAACTTTACCTGCTCTGCCATATCATCATATCTGGACCCAACTCAGGTGATTCTGAAATCTCATCCCAAAATAACGGAGATCGGCACTTTTTCCCGTACAAGGCTTCAGAAGGTGCCATACCAATACTCGCTTGGACGCTGTTATTGTACGAAAACTCCACTAGAGGCAAATCATCCTGCCAACCTGAGCCAAAATCAAGAACTATGGCTCGAAACATATCTTCCAAAGTCTGGATCGTACGCTCGAACTGACCATCGGTCTGAGGGTGATACGCTGTGCTCAAGTTGAAAGAGTGGGTGCCCGATGAGCCAACTTGTGGCTAAGGGCTTTGATGACTCTTTGTATAAACAATCTTTTGTTTAATATTATTTACACTTTTATTAATGGCAATGACTTTATCTTTCTTCATATTGTTATATTGTGATATACTATTGTTGTTTTGATAAAGACCTTGAATATACTATAGTGTATGTAAGATGTGGTAGAACATGGAGATGTCTATCATGAAACACATCTTATAGTCACTGTATATTCTAAACTGTTCCTAGTCGATTGAGCCGTCCGAAAATAAGGATAAGGATCGCTCGAGTTTGAGACTAGCATTTGCGATGCGGAGTACCACGTTTCATTGGTAAAGAACATAGAGATGTTCGAAGCATGCAAATGGATATTCATATGATGAATGATCGAACTACCCTATCCGGACTTTCCAAGTGGTTATCACTTATCGAGTGGATATAGTCCGCGGTTTTGGTTGTACACCATTAGTCCTTACTACTTGAAACATCATTGAGACTCTATATTCTAGTACTGTGCTTTGACTCGTTTACCGACTCTATTGGGGTCATCAGGTATCGGGATTGGGTACAGTTACAACACATATAGGAGTCGATGCTTTGTTGTCAAGGATTCACCACATACTTGCGAGTGTGGATATCCTATGCGATCTGAGGAGATATTAGTGTGACGAATCTCTGGCCAGAGTACATGATGTGGTTTAAGAAATGGTTTCTTAGTAGCACATGCGATGTCACTATTTGATCTTCAAGATGTATTGCATAGTTATCGAATCTCGAACGACTCTCGATATACCAATGGTTGTTGATTCGATCGGGATATATGGATGAAGGGACCGTACTGTACGCTAACCAAAATCTATTGGTTCTTGTAGGCACTATCAATGATACTTAGGGAATCATGGGGCGATGTTGCTAGACGCTCTTACCATGATTCGATGGGCAAGTCGGAAATTGTTGTTCCGAGTCACAAGGAGTTGTGAGCCCACGGCTAGCTGTATCCCTGAACCATTGAGGGTCACACAGTGTAATGGATTTTTAATCCCCGTTGAGATTGTTAAATTTAAAGAGTTAAATTTAATGAACAAAGAAGTTGGACTTCTTATTTAAGAGTAGAGGAGTAAGATTTCCTAAAATGACATAGGGATGGGCATTTTTGGAAATCACTGAATTCGGATTCAGAAAAATTTATCTTGACTTTAAAAGGTGCAGAAATGGTTTCTGTGCACATTGGTGAAATCGGTTTATCAATCGGAGTCACGATGAATTTTATATTAATTTCTGAACATGCGGGCTTTGCTTGTCGGGCTTGAACTTATGACTAATGGGCCCTAAGCTGTTAGTGGCCTACATTATAAATAAGTTATTGCAGTACAGAAATTACACACAACAGGTCACAAAATTTTCGAAAAACCCTAGTGATTTTCCTCTGAAGTGGCCGACCCCCTCTCCCCTCTGCTCGGTAAAATTCAGTCTGTGAATTTTGAATTACAGTCTGGTTTAACGGATCAAATTCGTTAATCTCTTCGTAGAAACTTCTGATAGATTTTCTAGTGCAATCTATCAGAGGGATTAAATATCCGTTCGTGGACCTGATTGAAGAACAGTTTGTCCATCAGTTCCAGGGATATACAATAAGAGCAGAGAAATCTGTTGGTGTCCAAAATCTCGATTCGAGATTGAGGTAAAAATTTTATAATCGTTATTTAATTTTTACACACACACAATTTAATCGTAAGGTTGATACCTATTATGGAATCGTTCCATACAAAAATTTTAAACTTCCGCTGCACCGGGTATCAATCCTAATTGATCTGATCGCCGCGTTTTCCAACAGAAGTGCAATCGAGTACCAAATGCTTCCAACTATGCCAAAAGTGAGAAGTGAATCTCGGATCTCTGTCTGATACTATCGACTTCGGCATGCCATGCAATCTCACAACCTCTCTGACATATAACTCGACCATCTGATCGTGACGGTATGTCATCCTGTAAGGAATGAAACAAGCATATTTTGTCAGCCGGTCAATCACTACCAAAATCGCATCACAACTTCTAACTGAACGCGGTAGCTTTGTGACAAAATCCATAGAGATGTGATCCCACTTCCATTCTGGGATAGGCAAACTGTGCAATAATCCACCTGGTTTCTTCCTCTTGGCTTTCAATTATTGACAATTCAGACAATGGGACACAAACCTCGTGACGTCTCCCTTCAGCTGTTTCCACCAGAACTGAATCTTAAAGTCATTATACATCTTCCGGCCTCCGGGATGAACACTGAACCGACTGCAATGCGCCTATCGAAGTATACGCTGTCTCAACTCAGAAACATCGGGCACAACAATAAGGTTATTCACAAATAAAACATCATCCCTGACATGAAACTCTGTTTGGTGACCTGATCTGACCCTCTCTATCGAACTCTGACTGCTCGGATCAGATCTCTGAGCCTCTCTAATCAACTGAAACAACTCTGGTTCGGCCTGAATTGCAAAAACTCTGATGGATCTCCTATCGGTCCCAAACTCCAAACCAGAAGTACAACAGTCTTCAATCAACTGAGAGACACCAATCGTAGCAAGAGATAAGGAACAAAGCTTCCGACTAAGAGCGTCTGCAGCTGCATTCGACTTTCCAGGATAATACTTGATCTCACAGTCAAAGTCCTTAAGCAAATCCATCCATCTCCTCTGTCTCATGTTCAGCTCGTACTGGGAAAATAAGTATTTCAGGCTCTTGTGGTCAGAAAATATTTCAAAATACTCACCATAAAGGTAATGGCGCCAGGTCTTCAAAGCAAAAACGATTGCGGCAAGCTCAAGATCGCGGATTAGATAACGAGTCTCGTGCGGCTTCAGCTGCCTCGATGCATAAGCTATGACGTGATTCCCCTGCATAAGAATGCATCCAAGACCACGGTGAGAAGCATCACACTAAACGGAAAAACCTCCCATACCTGATGGAATAGACAAGATTGGTGCGCTGGTCAACCTCTTCTTCAGTTTGATAAAACTGGCCTCGCACTCCTTGGACCAAACAAACGGTGCATTCTTCTGGGTCAATTGGGTGATCGGCTTTGCAATGGAAGAGAAACCCTCGATAAATCGGTGATAATATCCCGCTAAACCCATAAAGCTTCGGATTTCTGGCACTGTTGTCGGTCTCGGCCAATTCATAACTGCCTCGATCTTACTGGGATCCACAGCAATTCCATCTCCCGATATAATTTGGCCTAGAAAAACCACTCGGTCCAACCAGAACTCGCACTTTGATAGCTTAACATATAACTGTTCGGCTCGCAAAATCTGCAATACAATCCTTAAATGCTCTGCATGATCTGAACGGTTCTTCGAATAGATCAGAATATCGTCAATGAAGATAATAACAAACTCATCTAAATACCACTAAAAGACACGATTCATCAGATCCATAAAAACTGCTGGAGCATTGGTCAAACCGAACAACATGACTATAAACTCAAAATGCCCATATTTGGTTCTGAAGGCTGTCTTTGGCCCATCCTCGTCACGAACTCTCAGTTGATGATACCCTGATCTCAAATCTATCTTCGAATACACTAAAGAACCCTGCAGTTGATCAAAAATATCATCAATCCTAGGTAGATGATACTTGTTCTTGATTGTCGCTTGATTCAACTGGTGGTAGTCGATGCAGAGTCGCATAGAACCATCTTTCTTCCTCACAAAAAGAACTGGAGCACCACAAGGCGATACGCTAGGCCGGATGTATCCGTTGGCAATCAACTCTTCTAACTGCTCCTTCAAATCTTTCAATTCTAACGGAGCCATCCGGTAAGGCGCTTTCGAAATAGGCTGAGTACCTAGTGCAAGTTCAATGTTAAATTTGATCTCTCGAATCGGCAGCAAACCAGGAATCTCGTCTGGAAATACATCAGGAAACTCGCTAACCACTGGTATCTCTGTCAACTCAGGGCTAGCCCTCTGAACATCCACTGCATAAATCAGGAATCCCTCTGCTCCTCTCTGAAGAAAACGAGACATGGATAACACAAAAATCAAAGGAATTCTGGATCGAGAACCCTTACCAAAAAACTTCCAATCATCTGCCATCTCAGGTCTGAATCGAACCACTTTCTGAAAGAAATCTATTGTTGCCCTATACTTGGTCAGAGCATCAATCCCGATAATACAGTCAAAATCAGATAGTCCAAGTACAATGCAGTTTATCTCAATTGAATTCCCTTCAGACTCTAACATACAATTTCGGACCAATCTCACTGAAACAGTTTTTCCACCCAAAGGTGAAGTAATAGAAACGACATTAGATAATGGCTCAGCAATTAAATCATGCATCACGACAAATATTTTAGAAATAAAATAGTGAGAAGCACCCGTATCAATCAAAACATATGCAGGATAACCAAAAATCGAACAGTTACCTGCTATCACATCATTCGGAGCTGCATTGGCCTGATCTTATGTCAATGCAAACACCCTCGCCTACTGTCGAGGAGGTTAGTTCTGATTCTGGTTACCTCCCTGACGAGACTGCTGCTGGGGCTGAAAAGAATGGACTGAAGAAGCTAATCTCTCAGGCTGAGCTGGCGGTCGAGAAGAACTGCCGCTCTGAGCTCTATCGGATCCCCGTTGAGGACAGACTCTAGCAAAGTGACCCGGCTGCTGGCAGATATTACAACTACCAAACACGCCTTGACACTAGTAGCTTGGGTGACGGCCTCCACACTTACTGCACGATGCTCCTGAAAACCCTGAACTCTGCCCAGAACTGAACTGTCTAGAGCCACTGGAACTCGATGAACTGTTCCCAGACTTCTTAAATTGCTTCCCTTTCGGTCGATATTGATCTCGCCTATTTTTGCTACTGTTACCTCCCTCAACCCTCTGAGACGGATTCGACTGCTGAGAAGGTTGGTACTGATACTGAGACTGCTGAGTCTGAAACTGAACAGGCTGATTCTGAAATGATCTCTGCTGCTGCTGAGGAGCTAACTAATTTCCTCGCTGCATCAATAGTCCAGCTTCGGCTCCCTTTGCCTGATCCATAGCATCTGCGAAGTTATTGGGTCTCCCGGTATTGACTAAGGTGAAAATCTCCGGATTCAAGCCGTTGATGAAATGATCGGCTTTGGCTTATTCGTTGTCTGCGATGTGAGGTGCGAACCTCAAGAGACTGTCAAATTTTCTCACATAATCCTCGATGCTCAAGTTCCCTTGCTTCAAATTTGTAAATTCGGCACTCTTTTCCTTTTGATACGACACAAGAAAGAATCGCTTGTAGAACTCAGTCTTGAACAAACTCCAAGTGACAACGGTGCCTCGATTCTCATTTGCTCTCTTGGTTGTAGTCCACCAATTCTTAGCAACACCTTGTAACTGGTGAATGACTAACTTGATTCTGCGGTCATCGGTATAGTCGAGAGAATCAAAGAGCTGATCAATGTCCTCTAGCCAACTTTCACAATCGACGGAGTTCTCGGTACCCGTCAAGGTAGGCGGTCGGAACGATCGAAATCTTTTCAATAGAGTTTCCATAGGGGTCGCGGTAGCATCTATCTAATCTACTCCAGTACTACCCTGATCATTCAAATGAGTCACTACCGGCGGCGGATTCTCACTAGAAGGAGGAACCAATTGTGGTTGATTTCTTCGCACAGATCGTCAAGGTGCCATCTGATACCAAAGGGTTAGGACACAATATCTCAATCACAATCTCAATCTCATAACCTCGGTGTCCAAAACTCTGCTCTGAGTACTCATGAATCTCAATGATATACGAGAACAGATAATATCACAAGGCAGATATGTATCACGTAATTCATTCTTTATAAATTAAATCACAAATCATGTAATTCAATTAATTCAAAAATCAATAAAGCATGCTCGCACGTATTTAAAATAATCATTTCAAAAAATCAATCACATGAGAGAATTCAATTCATGCGGACTCGATCTACCCCGCTCACTCTAGTTCAATTCCAAGAATCTTATCTCTTTGATACCACTTAATGTGAGACCCCGTTTATAATCTCTAATCTCGAATAATTAATCACAATCGAATACAAAGAGCAAAGAAAAATGAATCAAATAATTGTTTTTTATTATAAAAGCCTCGCGCCCGCGCGAGCCATCGTCTCGCGCGCAAGCAGGCAAAGAGGCCAGAGGCCACGCAGAAGGCTCGCGCGCGCGCGAATGATGCGCACTCGCGCGCAGGCCAAATGGACAGAAACAGTGCAGAATCCTGGGAACAACTCCAAAAGCTACTCCAATCAAATCTAAACTCAAGAACACATACATATCAATATTTAGAACATACAATATTCTAAGTTCTGCCCAAAATACAACATATCAAGTTCGACGATATAATTCGTTCGACTAATCAAAATAATACAAGTCCAAAAGGCACAACCCTATGACACACGGTGTCTCACTTCTATCATTCTCACCCCGAGCTAACCCAGACGACTCGTTCCGGCTCCTGATCCTCCTGTTGTCAAGTACACATACAAACAAAAACAACAGCCGGATAACCCGGTTAGAAATATAATTTCTAAATAAAAGAGACAGACATACAATATCAATTAAACACCTCATATTTAAATGTATCAATCATCAATAAATCAAAGAGGATGGATGTATGCATGACTTCAAAACTCGGGATTATCAAGTCAGATAATCGAAATATCAATCGGTACTCGGTTGGGATCCCGGGGTCAAGTCATTACAAGCAACCCACCTACACTCCCATTTGGGGTGCATGTCGCACAACTCAAACCCGTAGACTTCAGAGCAACTATAAGAAGTATTCTAACACTTGAAAAAACTCGAAATCCAAGGCCAATTTAATATAGCTCCATAAATCGTCTAATGTCAAAACAAATCGAACATTTGGCTCAATATGAATGCAAGTGTAAACAAAATAAATCAATCAAGTTCACACCAACAAATTAAGATGCAGTATGTGATTTTGGGACTTGAGAATCAATCGAACTCGAGTATTCAACCCCATTCAATTCAGTGTAGTCTTTTACCTTTCAAGTTTGTCGAGGATTCAAATCTAAAAAGTGACAACGAACTAGATCAATATCGAATCAAATCAAAACAAACCAATACAAGAAGTTCAATACTATATCGTCTTCAACTCTCGAATCGGTTCAAACTCCCAAGTTCGTTCCAAACCCGAATCTTCAACCCAAATCTGAAAATGTTGAACATACATCAATCTACTAATTCAAACAAACCCGGAAATCAAACCGAAGTAATACAACCGATAATCCAAAACTCGATTTCGATGGCATAACGACTATAAATGGTCAAACCAAAAATCTCAACTCAATATTCATCAACTCGAAACCATTCACAACCCCTCATATCATTCAATCCAAGCCAAAATCCAACAATAACAAAAACCCCAATTTCGAAATTATGCTCTAAAATCATATAAAATCCAAACTTCGTTCTTTTTCCGAACCGACTTCGAATACGCGGTCTATGCTAGCTCAAGAACAACATACCCGAAAATTATCAAATTCTGACAACCCGGCAAAAATCAAAGTTCATGGATTGTAGCAAAACTTACGGCAAAACGAAGCCCTCGTTGCGGTGATCGTGAATCTCAACTCGAAACGAAAATCTAACTGTTGGATCGTGCGAATCAAAGGAAAGAAAATCTTGGAGAATCGTCCATGGCTTCCTCTCTCTCTCGGTCGACGTGTGGGAGAATGGGGGAAAGAAGATGAGTGATGGTGATGGAGAGTGGTGATAATAATAATAATACACTCCCAAAGACTAGTCAACAGGCTAAATTGCAATCCGGTCCATGAAACTCCAAATTCAATCAATTCAATCCCGGCTCAATTAATTCCAAAAATAAATAACAATAAACTCTGCTAATCACGAAATAATTAATTTCAGGGCCTTACAATTCTCCCCCTCTAAAATTCGATTTCGTCCTCGAAATCTGACATATCACACACTGATACAAAAGAAGAGTCATACTGAAGAAGAACTCATCTCAATCAAATAACTCTGGAAATCACTGCCTCATATCAGATTCAGTCTCCCAAGTCGCTTCCTCAACTCCGTGACAACTCCACTGAATCTTTACTAATGGAATCGACTTGTTTCTGAGCTGCTTCTCCTCGCGGTCAAGAATCTGAATCGGTCTCTCAAAGTAACTCAGAGTCTCATCGAGTTCTGCCTCGTCCAGTTGAAGAACATGGGACGGATCCGGATGATATTTCCGCAACATCGAAACGTGAAACACATCGTGGATGCCTGAAAGAGACGGATGAAGATCCAATCTGTAGGCAAGATCGCCTATCTTTTACAGAATCTCATACGGACCAATGAATTTCGGCGACAATTTCCCTCTTTTCCCGAATCTGACAGTGCCTCTGAACGGAGAAATATTCAAAAACACTCGGTCTCCCTGATCAAAACATAGTGGTCTGCGTCTGATATTAGCGTACTTGGCCTGTCTGTCTTGGGCTGTCTTCATTCTGATTCGAATCAACTTCACCCGCTCTGCCATATCGCGAATCATATCTGGACCCAACTCATGTGATTCTGAAATCTCATCCCAAAATAATGGAGATCGGCACTTCTTCCCGTACAAGGCTTCAAAAGGTGCCATACCAATACTCGCTTGGAAGCTGTTATTGTACGAAAACTCCACTAGAGGCAAAGAATCCTGCCAACCTAAGCCAAAATCAAGCACTACGGCTCGAAGCATATCTTCCAAAGTCTGGATCGTACGCTCGGACTGACCGTCGGTCTGAGGGTGATACGCTGTGCTCAAGTGCAATCGAGTACCCAATGCCTCCTATAAACTATGCCAAAAGTGAGAAGTGAATCTCGGATCTCTGTCTGATACTATCGACTTCGGCCTGCCATGCAATCTCACAACCTCTCTGACATATAACTCGGCCATCTGATCGTGACGGTATGTCATCCTGTAAGGAATAAAACAAGCAGATTTTGTCAGCCAGTCAATCACTACCCAAATCGCATCACAACTTCTAACTGAACGCGGTAGCTTTGTGACAAAATCCATAGAGATGGGATCCCACTTCCATTCCGGGATAGGCAACCTGTGCAATAATCTACTTGGTTGCTTCCTCTCGGCTTTCACCTGTTGACAATTCAGACAACGGGACACAAACCTTGTGACGTCTCCCTTCAGCTGTTTCCACCAGAACTGAGTCTTCAAGTAATTATAAATCTTCCGGCCTCCGGGATAAACACTGAACCGACTGCAATGCGCCTCTCGAAGAATACACTGTCTCAACTCAGAAACATCGGGCACAACAATACGGTTATTCACGAATAAAACATCATCCCTGACATGAAACTCTGACTGGTGACCTGATCTGACCCTCTCTATCAAACTCTGACTGCTCGGATTAGATCTCTGAGCCTCTTTAATCAACTAAAACAACTCTGGTTTGGCCTGAATTGCAAAAACTCTGATGGATCTCCTATCGGTCCCAAACTCCAAACCAGAAGTACAACAGTCTACAATCAACTGAGAGACACCAATCGTAGCAAGAGATAAGGAACAAAGGTTCCGACTAAGAGCGTCTGCAGTTTCATTCGACTTTCCAGGATAATACTTGATCTCACAATCGAAGTCCTTAAGCAAATCCATCCATCTTCTCTGTCTTATGTTCAGCTCGGACTGGGAAAAAAAGTATTTCAGGCTCTTGTGGTCAGAAAATATTTCAAAAGACTCACCATAAAGGTAATGGCGCTAGGTCTTCAAAGCAAAGACGATTTTGGCAAGCTCAAGATCATAGATCGGATAACGAGTCTCGTGCGGCTTCAGCTTCCTCGATGCATAAGCTATGACGTGCTTCCTCTGCATAAGAATGCATCCAAGACCACGGTAAGAAGCATCACAGTAAACGAAAAAACCTCCCGTACCTGATGGAATAGACAAGATCGGTGCGCTGGTCAACCTCTTCTTCAGTTCGATAAAACTGGCCTCGCACTCCTTGGACCAAACAAACGGTGCATTCTTCTGGGTCAATTGGGTGATCGGCTTTGCAATGGAAGAGAAACCCTTGATAAATCGGCGATAATATCCCGCTAAACCCATAAAGCTTCGGATTTCTGGCACTGATGTCGGTCTCGGCCAATTCATAACTGCCTTGATCTTACTGGGGTCCACAGCAATTCCATCTCCCGATATAATGTGGCCTAGAAAAACCACTAGGTCCAACCACAACTCGCACTTTGATAGCTTAGCATACAACTGTTTGGCTCGCAAAATCTGCAATACAATCCTCAAATGCTCTGCATGATCTGAATGGTTCTTTGAATAGATCAGAATATCTTCAATGAAGATAATAACAAACTCATCTAAATACTGATTCATCAGATCCATAAAAACTGCTGGAGCATTGGTCAAACCGAACGGCATGACTATAAACTCAAAATGCCCATATCTGGTTCTTAAGGCTGTCTTCGGCACATCCTCGTCGCGAACTCTCAGCTGATGATACCCTGATCTCAGATCTATGTTCGAATACACTGAAGAACCCTGCAGTTGATCAAAAATATCATCAATCCTAGGTAGAGGATACTTGTTCTTTACTGTCGCTTGATTCAACTGGCGGTAGTCGATGCAGAGTTGCATAGAACCATCTTTATTCCTCACAAAACGCACTGGAGCACCCCAAGGCGATACGCTAGGTCGGATGTATCCCTTGGCAATCAACTCTTCAAACTGCTCCTTCAACTCTTTCAATTCTAACAGAGCCATCCGGTAAGGCGCTTTCGAAATAGGCTGAGTACCTGGTGCAAGTTCAATGTTAAATTCGATCTCTCGAATCGGCGGCAAACCAGGAATCTCGTCTGGAAATACATCAGGAAACTCGCTAACCACTGGTATCTCTGTCAACTCAGGGCTAGACCTCTGAACATCCACTGCATAAATCAGGAATCCCTCTGCTCCTCTCTGAAGCAAAAGAGACATGTATAACACAGAAATCAAAGGAATTCTAGATCGAGAACCCTTACCGAAAAACTTCCAATCATCTGCCATCTCAGGTCTAAATCGAACCATTTTCTGAAAGCAATCTACTGTCGCCCTATACTTGGTCAGAGCATCAATCCCGACAATACAGTCAAAATCAGATAGTCCAAGTACAATGTAGTTTATCTTAATCGAATTCCCTTCGGACTCTAACACACAAATTTGGACCAATCTCACCGAAACAGTTTCTCCACTCAAAGGTGAAGTAATAGAAACGACATCAGATAATGGCTCAGCAATTAAATCATGCATCACTACAAATCTTTTAGAAATAAAACAGTGAGAAGCACCCGTATCAATCAAAACATACGCAGGATAACCAAAAATCGAATAGTTACCTGCTATCACATCATTCGGAGCTTCATTGGCCTGATCTTATGTCAAAGCAAACACCCTCGCCTGCTGTCGAGGAGGTTGGTTCTGATTCTGATTACCTCCCTGACGAGACTGCTTCTAGGGCTGAAAAGAATGGATTGCAGAAGCTGATCTCTCAGGCTGAGCTGGCGGTCGAGAAGAACTGCCGCTCTGAGCTCTATCGGATCCCCGTTGAGGACAGACTCTAGCAAAGTGACCCGACTGCTGGCAGATATTTCAACTACCAAACACTCCTTGACACTGGTCGCTTGGGTGATGGCCTCCACACTTACTGCACGATGCTCCTGAAAACCCTGAACTCTGCCCAGAACTGAACTGTCTAGAGCCACTGGATCTCAATGAACTGTTCCCAGACTTCTTAAATTGCTTCCCTTTCGGTCGATATTGATCTGAGACTGATTCGACTGCTGAGAAGGTTGGTACTGATACTGAGACTGCTGAGTTTGAAACTGAACAGGCTGATTCTGAAAAGATCTCTGCTACTGCTGAGGAGCTAACTGATTTTCTCGCTGCATCAATAGTCCAGCTTCGGCTCCCTTTGCATGATCCATAGCATCTGCGAAGTTATTGGGTCTCCCGATATTGACAAAGGTGAAAATCTCCAGATTCAAGCCGTTGATGAAATGATCGGCTTTGGCTTCTTCATTGTCTGCGATGTGAGGTGCGAACCTCAAGAGACTGTCAAATTTGCTTACATAATCCTTGATGCTCAAGTTCCCTTGCTTCAAATTCGCAAATTCGGCACCTTTTTCCTTTCGGTACGACACAGGAAAGAATCGCTTGTAGAACCCAGTCTTGAACAAACTCCAAGTGACAACGGTGCCTCGATTCTCATTTGCTCTTTTGGTTGTAGTCCACCAATTCTTAGCAACACCCTTTAGCCGGTGAATGACTAACCTGATTCTGCGGTCATCGGTATAGTCGAGGGAATCAAAGAGCTAATCAATGTCCTCTAGCCAACTTTCACAATCAACGGAGTTCTTGGTACCCGTCAAGGTAGGCGGTCGGAACGATCGAAATCTCTTCAATAGAGTTTCCATAGTGGTCGCGGTAGCATCCATATGATCTACTCCAGTACTACCCTGATCATTCAAAAGAGTCACTACCGGTGGCGGATTCTCACTAGAAGGAGGAACCAAGTGTGGTTGATTTCTTTGCACAGATCGTCGAGGTGCCATCTGATATCAAAGGGTTAGGACACAATATCTCAATCACAATATCAATTTCATAACCTCGGTGTCCAAAACTCTGCTCTGAGTACTCATGAATCTCAATGATATACGAGAACAGATAATAACACAAGGCAGATATGTATCACGTAATTCATGCTTTATAAATTAAATCACAAATCATGTAATTTAATTAATTCAAAAATCAATAAAGCATGCTCGCACGTATTTAAAATTATCATTTAAATAAATCAATCACATGCGAGAATTCAATTCATGCGGACTCGATCTACCCCGCTCACTCTAGTTCAATTCCAAGAATCTTATCGCTCTGATACCACTTAATGTGAGACCCCGTTTATAATCTCTAATCTCGAATAATTAATCACAATAGAACACAAAGAGCCGAGGAAAACGAATTAAATTTTTTTTTTTATAAAAGCCCCGAGCCCGCGCGAGCCATTGTCTCGTGTGCGCGCAGGCAAAGAGGCCAGAGGCCTCGCAGAAGGCTCGCTCCCGCGCGAGGTGATGTGCTCGTGCGCGCGCGGGAAAAACAAACAGAGCCCCTCCAGGCTCCTCGCGCGCGCGCGCTGGCCAAATGGACAGAAACAGTGCAGAATCCTGGGAACAACTCCAAAAGCAACTCCAATCAAATCTAAACTCAAGAACACATACATATCAATATTTAGAACATACAATATTCTATGTTCTGCCCAAAATTCAACATATCATGTTCGACGATATAATTCGTTCGACTAATCAAAATAATACAAGTCCAAAAGGCACAACCCTATGACACACGGTGTCTCACTTCTATCATTCTCACCCCGAGTAACCCAGACGACTCGGTCCGGCTCCTGATCCTCCTGTTGTCAAGTACACATACAAACAAAAACAACAGCCGGATAACCCGGTTAGAAATATAATTTCTAAGTAAAAGAGACAGACATACAATATCAATTAATCACCTCATATTGAAATGTATCAATCATCAATAAATCAAAGAGGGTGGATGTATGCATGACTTCAAAACTCGGGATTATCAAGTCAGATAATCGAAATATCAATCGGTACTCGGTTGGGATCCCGGGGTCAAGTCATTACAAACAACCTACCTACCCTCCCATTCAGGGTGGATGTCGCACAACTCAAATCCCTAGACTTCAGAGCAACTATAAGAAGTATTCTAGCACTTGGAAAAACTTGAAATCCAAGGCCACTTCAATATAGCTCCCTAAATCGTCTAATTTCAAAACGAATCGAACATTCGGCTCAATATGAATGCAAGTGTAAACAAAATAAATCAATCAAGTTCACACCAACAAATTAACATGCAGTATGTGATTTGTGGGACTCGAGAATCAATCGAACTCGAGTATTCAACCCCATTCAATTCAAAGTCGTATTTTACTTTTCAAGTTCGTCGAGGATTCAAATCTGAAAAGTAACAACGAACTAAATCAATATCGAATCAAATCAAAACAAACCAATACAAGAAGTTCAATACTATACCGTCTTCAACTCTCGAATTGGTTCAAACTCCCAAGTTCGTTCCAAACCCGAATCTTCAACCCAAATCTGAAAATGTTGAACATACGGATTCGATATCAATCTACTAATTCAAACAAACCCGAAAATCAAACCGAAGTAATACAACCGATAATCCAAAACTCGATTTTGACGACATAACGGCTATAAACGGTCAAACCAAAAATCTCAACTCAATATTCATCAACTCAAAACCATTCACAACCCCTCATATCATTCAATCCAAGCCAAAATCCAACAATAACAAAAACCCCAATTTTGAAATTATGCTCTAAAAATCATATAAAATCCAAACTTCGTTCTTTTTCCAAACCGACTTCGAATACACAGTCTATGCTAGCTCAAGAACAACATACCCGAAAATTATCAAATTCTGACAACCCGACAAAAATCAAAGTTCATGGATCGTAGCAAAACTTATGGCAAAACAAAGCCCTCGTTGCGGTGATCGTGAATCTCAACTCGAAACGAAAATCTAACGGTCGGATCGTGCGAATCAGAGGAAAGAAAAGCTTGGAGAATCGTCCATGGCTTCCTCTCTCTCGGTTGACGTGTGGGAGGATGGGGGAAAGAAGATGAGTGATGGTGATGGAGAGTGGTGATAATTACACTCCCAAAGACTAGTCAACAAGCTAAATTTCAATCCGGTCCCTGAAACTCCAAATTCAATCAATTCAATCCCGGCTCAATTAATCTCCATTAATTCCAAAAATAAATAACAATCAACTCTGCTAATCATGAAATAATTAATTTCAGGGCCTTACAATACGTAATTAAAACACATAAATGAATGCAAAACAACAACTGAATGAAATTAAAATATGCAACACAAACACAACTATCAAATTCCCCCACACTTACTCCTTGCTCTCTCTCGAGCAAGTCATGCAAAAACAAAATGAAACAGAACAAACACATAAGCAAGGACGAATAATTCATAAAATAGCCTCAGAGAAGTCATCCCACAAAAACAAGATTACAACTACTCTCGATTATCAACGATACACCTTCAGTTTAATGCGAACGTGTGTATGTGACATGTTACCCAGCTATAGGAAACTTCAAAATACAAGTTTCAAGACTGTTCGCCGACCTAAGACAATTCAGTGCACGTCTCACAATCAAGAACTCTCCTCCCAACAATCCACTAACACAACACAACTCTCTTGAGATATAATTACGCATCGACAAGTTTAAAGTCCCAATAATTACCCGCAAACTTAGCTATAACTAAGATAGGATTCGAATTTCAATCCCCTCGTCTATAGCCTGGATGGTACTACAATCCCATGGAATCCGCAAACTTTGCTATGAAATAGTGAATAAAATTTCATTCACCTTCCAAGGCCGGATGAAATTGTTATGTTAAATTTTTTTCAAAACTTAACCTCATTTTATCCGCATACTTAGCCACAAACAAGATGAATAGGATTTCAAACATCTCGCTCGCAACCCGGATGAAGTTAATTGCATTTTTATAAACATGGCATAAATTTTTTTAAAGGTGCGCTCAAGAGTGTATATGCTATATCAAAGAGATCATCGAGATTTAAGAACTATCAAGTTCCACAAACACCTAATGTCATGCAATGGTCCAATAGACATCCACAAAATCTAATACATCACTACATTTCATCGGTTAAACATGCGTGCTTGAAATATTCAACAATCTACCTACGGTTTCTCATATATAATCAAGAATATAAATTTTCACAAAAAATCCAATTTTTTTTCACTTCATCGTCATAGGCTAACAAATTCATCCTCAACTCATTCATTCGAACAAACATAAAACAACGACACAATAATTCACAAACTAAATGCAACTACGTAACAAAAACAAATGCAATGTTATGAATGCACCCCCCCACACTTAAATGAAGCATTGCCCTCAATGCATCAAAACACAAAAGACAAAACACAAACAAACAACTAAACAACAATGCAATGCAAAATGTAAAACGAAACTCTCCTGGTTCACTGGTTGTCGTCATCCTCCACTTCAGCCTCAGGAGGGGGAACAGGACCAGCATACTGAAATGGAAAAGGCGATGGGTATGGTAGAGCAGCAGGGACAACGGTCGGACCAAGGCCTAGATGCAATGTGATATTCCGAAGGAGAGCATCCACATCTTGAGAGTTATGAGCCGCCACAGTATTGTATGCCTCTTGGTGATGGGCATAGGTGGTCAGCTCGCGGATGGAATCGGCCTGGGAGCGACGAGGAGGCTGAGGCGGCCTTTGGGGATCCGGACGAAGTACAAACCAACCATCTTGCACAAAGTGCTTGACTCGGTAAACTCTCTTGGCCTCAATTGTAGCGGCATCCACGGGTCGCATGAGTTGCAACCATTCTTCATCCAAGCGAGTGGGAACCCCAGCGCGGATACACAAGGCTGTGATAATCATCGGGAAGTAAAGATCCAAAGTGGCGGAAGTAATCGACCGTCGGATCTCGCTGTGAATCACGCGTCCCACATTTATCGGCCAACCCATATCAAGATCGTAGAGAAGTAGGGCTCGCTCAAGATTGACTTCACTGGGGTGCAATATCGGCATCAGACGCCAAGTTAGGAAGATATACCATGTGGCCGGAACCAAGTGCAGATAGAGCTCCTTAAAATTCAGTGAAGAAACAGGGTCTAGCCACGAAGCTCAAGCATAGGCTAGTTGGCCAATTACCTCATCCAATTCCGGGTCGAGTTTTAGGCTTTGATATAGTGAATAATTGACATCCGGTGTCTCAAGAAACGAATTCAACTCATTGGGCTCAAATGAAATCAATTTCCCTCTAACGACCACTTTACTATACGTCCTCTCCATTGCGTTTGCATAGAATTCACGCACAATTGGTACGACAGCGGAAGGAGGTTTCTTGCAAAAGACTTCCCAACCACGTTCTTGAATGAAACGAAATACCTCACTATCACCAAAATCTAATTCAAATCCACGCTCGGGGAGCAACTGCTGCTCCTTGAGAAGAGGATTCTCCAGTGACTCGAACACGTTTAGGCCCCATGAGTAATCAAAATTAAAAACGGCCAAAAATCCTTCGAACTTCGAGGGATTCGAGAAGCACGACCGGTAAAACAGGGCCAAGATGGAGGTTTTTGCGGTGGCGGGAGAATCGGCGCGAGCGGTGTACAGTTAACAGAGATGCAGATGATCGGAGAAACATGGCGTGGTGGAGTAGAGATGCGCAAGTGATAGATGGTGGCAAAGATCAACCGGTCGGAGCAAGCAGGTAAACGGGCTACCACAGAAACGGAGGTGAGGCAGGGATGTGCAGTGATGAATCAGAGGCGGCGGAACAGGTGCTGAAAATTCATAGGTGGCGGGCACGATGCTGTGCGGCTGGAGAAGACGACCGGAAGTGATGACTGGAGCATAGTGGTGTGGCCGCCGATTGATTCCCTGCGATGGAAGATGAGGATTGTGTGAGAGATTGAGAAGAAGGGTTTGGGGGTTAGGGATTTAGATAGAGAAGATAAAAGAGAATGGAAGAGGGGAGAAGTGAAATCGCGATATTAATTGCAAGAAAAGGGTCTCGCTCGATCGGTAAAGATTAACCGATCGAGCGAAACAAAACTACCAACTTTCTGCCTTTCAAAAACAATATACTCGCTCGATCGGTAAAACCTGACCGATCGAGCAAGAAAAACTTACCAGCTTTCTGCCCTTACCAAATAAACATTCGCTTTATCGGTAAAGATGGACCGATCGAGCGAAACAAAGATGCAATACTTTCGGCCTGCTCAGATAGATGCTCGCTCGATCAGTAGAAGTTAACCGATCGAGCGAGCCAAAAAAATTTCAAAATATTTTTTTATTTTTCTAATTTCCTAAAAACAAAGATAAAAACAAGGAAATAATAAGAATTAAAAAAATAAAAACAAGGGAAAGAAAATGAAGAACACTGGGTTGCCTCCCAGTCAGCGCTAAATTTAAAGTCAGTCTATAGCTCTACTGCATGCTGCAATTTATTCGACATCTGGCGGAGCATCTAGTGTGAGATCATGCTCGTCCTCTCCTACATTCGCTTGGACTCCTTCATAGTAGTGTTTTAGTCTGTGGCCATTCACCTTGAATATTTTTGATGTGTCCAAGCTCTGAATTTCGGCTGCACCATGGGGAAAAACATTAGTGATAACAAACGGTCCATTTCAACATGAACGCAACTTACCTGGAAATAGCCGAAGTCGTGAGTGATAGAGAAGGACTTTCTGACCGAATTCGAATTCCCTTATGGAGATCATCTTGTCATGGAACACCTTTGTCTTTTCCTTGTAAATCTTTGAACTAATATATGCATCATTGCGTATCTCCTCTAATTCCTGCAACTGCGCCTTCCGATGCTTGCCACTCTCATCCATCTGCATGTTAAAGTTTTTGATAGCCCAATTGGCTCTATGCTCCAATTCCACGGGCAGATTGCATGGTTTCCCAAATATCAGCCGATATGGGGACATTCCAATTGGCATCTTGAACGCGGTTTTGTAATCCCACAAAGCATCATCCAAGCGCAAGCTCCAGTCCTTTCTTGTAGGATTCGCGGTCTTCTCTAAGATAGACTTGATCTCTCTGTTCAAAACCTCAGCTTGACCATTGGATTGTGGATGGTAGGCAGTGGAGATCTTGTGCATCACATGATACTTTTTCAGCAAACTGGCCACAATTCGGTTGCAGAAGTGCGTTTCTCTATCACTGATGATGGCTCATGGAATCCCAAACCTAGAGAAAATATTGTGCTTGATAAACTCTGCAACCACTTGAAAATCATCAGTACGGGTGGCCTTTGCTTCCACCCATTTCGAGACATAATCCACATCAAGCAATATATATATAAATCCATACAAACTAGGAAAAGGTCCCATGAAGTCGATTCCCCAAACATCAAAGATTTCACAAACTAAAATAGGTTGCTGAGGCATCTCCTTGCACTGGGATATATTACCTGTCTACTGGCATTGAGCGCACGACTTACAAAAAACGTAAGCGTCTCAAAATATGGATGGCCAGAAAAATCCGCAGTCCAACACCTTACTCACTGTTCTTTTCGCTCCAAAGTGACCACCACAAGCATATGAGTGACAAAATGTGAGAATAGGGATTACCTCGCTCGCCGGTACACATCGTTGTATGACTTGATCAACGTAGTGTTTCCACAAGTATGGATCATCTCACACAAAATACTTAGCATCGCTTCGAACCTTATCTCTTTGTGCCTTAGAAAATTCAGAGGAAAACCCATTAGTAACTAAATAATTCACAATATTCGCATACCAGGGTAATTCTGTGCTTGCTGAAAACAGTTGCTCATCAGGGAATTTTTCGCGCAATCTCAGCTCCTCATCAATGTGAACCAGATGGCTCAAGTGGTCAGCGACTCGATTCTTTGTTCCTCTTTTGTCCTTGATTTCCACATCAAATTTTCTCAAGAGTAGTATCCATATTATTAGCCATGGTTTTGCCTCCTTCTTCGCCATCAAAAAATGAAGAGCTGCATGATCAGAATAAACGATAACTTTAGCACCAAGTAATAAGAACAAAATTTTTCTAAAGCAAAAACTACAGCTAAGAGCTCCTTTTCAGTAGTGGAATAATTCCGTTGGGCATCGTTCAGAATACACGAAGTGTATTAGATAGCATGCGATACTTTCCCAACTTTATGTCCCAAAACTGATTCTATAGCATAGTCGTTGGCATCACACATGATTTCAAACGGTTTGCTCTATTCCGGTGGTTGGATAATTGGTGCCGAAGTCAATGAGTCTTTAATTTTGTCAAAAGACTTTTGCATGGATCATCAAATTCAAACGGCACATCTTTCTGCAACAGTTTGCACATAGATGATACGATCTTGGCGAAGTCCTGAATGTATCTCCTGTAAAAACCTGCATGGCCAAGAAATGAACGCACTTCCCACACACTTGTGGGATAAGATAGAGACTGAATAATATCAATTTTCTCTTTGTTTACTTCAATACCCTTAGATGAGACGACATGACCCAAAACTATACCTTGCCCAACCATAAAATGACACTTTTCAGAGTTTAAAACTAGGTTGGTTTCAACACACCGCTTTAGGACAAGAGCAAGATTAGATAGCCATTTTTAGAATGAATCACCATAGAAAATAAAATCATCCATAAAGACCTCTAAGATATGCTCAATAAAGTCAGAAAAGATACTAACCATACACCGTTGGAATGTGGCCGGTGCATTGCAGAGTCCAAAGGGCATACGTCGATATGCAAAGGTGCCGAACGGGCAAGTGAATGTCGTCTTCTCTTGATCTTCTGGAGCAATTGCAATCTGAAAATAACCAGAATACCCATCAAAAAAATAATAGTAAGAATGACATGCTAACCTTTCAATCATTTGATCAATGAAGGGCAAAGGGAAGTGGTCCTTTCGGGTTCCAGCATTTAATTTTCTATAATCTATACAAACCCTCCACCCATTTTGAATTCGGGTGGGAACCAATTCATCATCCTTGTTCTTCACCACAGTAATTCTGGTTTTCTTGGGAACCACTTGTACCGGACTGACCCACTTAATGTCCGAAATTGGGTAGATGACTCCAACTTCAAGGAGTTTCAGAATTTCAGCCTTCATCACCTCCATCATAGGTGGGTTCAACTTTGTTTGCGGCTGACGCAAGGGGTTTTCTCCTTCCTCCATCAGAATCCTATGCATGCATGTAGATGGTCTGATTCCCTTGATATCTGCTATGGTCCACCCAATAGCAGTTTTGTGCTACTTGAGAACTTTGACCAATTTCTCCTATTGTTCGGCCTCCAAACTATTAGATATGATTACTGGTAATGTTCCTCCTTCTCCAAGGAAAACATACTTAAGATGTTTGGGAAGCATTTTTAGTTCAACCACTGGTGCCTGCAAAACAGATGGAAGACGCCGAGTGTTAGAAATTGGTAAAGAGAAATAAGAAAGATTACCTGATTGAGGTAGCTCAGGAACAATGTTCAGAATTTTTTCAATCTCTTTCACTTCTTCACTGCATCCAATTCCATCATAATCCTACTGAATGGGTGCTGTAATAGCCACCTCTAGCTCATCTTTTCCTGCATGCTCACAATAATCTTATGTCAAGTAATCCACAATAGCAACAGAATATACACAATCATCACTATCAGGAAATTTCATGGCATCATAAATATTGAACTTGACAACCTCTCCATCAAATTCCACAGTGAGTGTGCCACTGTGAACAGTACCAAGGGTGGATGTGGGTACCGAACATCGATCAGTTGAGGACAAATATCTTGACAGAGGCTCACACATCTCCGTACTCCATTCATCCCGGAAGTACGAAGATGTACCGAGATTTGCAGTCTTTGTATTGGTGGCCTGGAATGAAAAGAGACATTGGACGATTTGTATCAGAGTGTTTGACTTCTCAGCAAATCAAAGCAAAACATCAGAATCCAGCAGGTTTGCTTATACCTCTCCCCATTCCGTAATGGAATTGGGAGAACATCACGATGGATTTTGTGGTGGGTCTTTCGAGGAGTGCCAGAGGTTGTACGGTGATTTGGGTGATTGTTGATCGACTCACCAAATCAACTCATTTATTACCCGTGAGGACTACTTTCACTTTGACTCAGTATGCAGATCTTTATATTAGAGGGATTGTTAGACTGCATGGCATACCTGTGTCTATTGTGTCAGACAGAGATCCGAGATTCACTTATGCATTTTTGAAGAGTCTGCACACAGCGTTGAGGACTAAGTTACTGTTCAGCACCGCTTTCCTTACGCAGCTCTTTATGGGAGGAGATGCAGATCTCCCGTGCACTGGGATGAGGTCGAAGAGAGAGTTCTACTAGAACCCGAGATAGTGCAGCAGACTGCATATATTGTGACTTAGATTCGTGACCACGTGTTTCTGAAAGTATCACCTATGAAGGGTGTGATGCGCTTTGGTAGGAGAGGCAATCTTAATCTGAGATACATTGGTACATTCAAAATTTTGGAGAGGGTTGACACATTGGCCTATCGATTGGTGCTAGCACCAGGTCTTGCAGCAGTGCACAATGTGTTTCATGTGTCCATGCTTCGGAGATATATCTCGAATCCATCGCATGTTCTGAACTATGAGTGTAACGCCTAGAATTTCTTTTACGTTAACCGTAATGCATAATTATGATATTTGATATTTTAAATAAAATAAAATAATAATAAATTATATTAAGGGGTTAAATAAATTTTATTTATCATGATTATGTCTTTTAAATTTATTTAGAATTTTAATTTGAGTATTTTAAGAGTTATGATTTTTTGGGGAAAATATTATTTTTCAGCGCGTAGACTAGGTAGTGGTCGATCGCGATAAAAGGTTTAATTTAGGTTTTAGGCCTAAGAATTTTAAGATCCTAAAATAATTATTTTAAGGTTTATTTTATAGAAAAATTTAGATTTCATATATATAAAAATTTTAAAGTCTATTTTTCACCTTATCGGGCATTTTGAAACTTTTAAAGCACTTTTAAATTGGGACTCTTTGTTATTTAGAATTAGCATTTTAATGGTCCAAAATACTAGAGTTGGGCTAAGTTCTTAATTATTATATGAGCCCATAATCAATTAACATTAGGGCCCAAGATATATGACTTTTAAAGCCTGATAGAAGCCCAGTTCTTCATCGTATTCTTCACGCAATTCCTTTGGAGAAACAGAGAACGCTTGGCCGCCCCTTTCACTTGCACACACCACATCAAAATCTTGATTAAATTTCAAGATTTTTACGGATTAATGATCAGCTCGTCGCAAGCTTCGTTTCCATACTCTTGTATTTGTGTTTGAGTCATGTTTTATTTTTCTTCTGCACTCATTTGGATCGATATAATATCTGTTTTTTTGATGAAAATTTGTGCCTTGAATTTGTTTGTGGATTTTAATCTCATGGCTTAAAGATTTATGCACCATTTCACGCTTTTATTTTGGATGGCTCGGTTTCTTCCCATTTTGGCCATAGCTGATTCGGGTAGTTGTTGTACTGGGTGGCGTGGTGGGTTAGGAGGCTGCTTAGGGCTGAGTTTTGGGCTGGAGTCGATGGAGCATGGCTGGCCGTGGGGTTGTTTTGTGAATGTGTTGCGCGTGGGATGCATATTTCTTGAATGAGAGTTTGGGCCCTTGGCCGTGCCATGTACACCATGGCTCGGGCCAGAGCTGGGTCAGGTTAGCCTGACAAGACCATGGGGCAGTCCTGTCGGCGCGGTTCCGACTAAGGGTGGCCGGAGCTGGGTGATCGTGAGGCGTGAAGAAGGCTAGGAAGGGAGTGGTGTCGGGCGAGAGGATGAGATTCACAGGTGAGGAAGCTGGGTTGTCCTGTGTGTGTGGGCCTTGGGTAGTTGGGCCGGTTCAGGGTTGGATTAAGTGGTTCCGGGTCGGGTCCAGTCATAGGTTATGGGTTTGGGTCTAGGTAAATATATTTTGGGTCGGTTAAAATTATTTAAGGTCCAACTACTATTGAGTCTCAATTTGATTTGGGCCAAAAACTTCATATTGGGCTTAAGTAGAATTAATTGGGGTTATAATATAATTAAATGGGCTTATTAAATTTATTTGGTTTATTTGGGCTCAATTTATTTAATTCGGGCTTATCATATTAATCTAGAATATTTGGGCTAGCCAAGTTTTAATGGGCAAGACCTAGTTTTAGGGTTTAAGTTAAGAGGAAGCAACTCGAACCAGTCGTGCCAAATCAAATAGTCCATAAATATATATTTAATAAATGTATATGTACATTTTGATATAAATATGACTTTTATTAAAAATGAATTAAATATATATTTACGGGCAAAAATTTTAAGGAAAATTTAATATTTTTTTATTCATGCATTTATTTTATGTTAAGTTAATGACATGTGAAGAAAAATATTTGTGGGAAGTTGAGGTGATTTGTGGCACTTATGTTTATGGGTCCACGGATCTCCAAAGGTTGGGTGAAGTGGCACTCATGTTTATGGGCCTACGGATCTCCAAAAGTTGGGTGAAGGGGCATAAGAGGCGTAGGGAAGCCCCAAAGGTTGGGTGGATCTCGTCGCCATGTACGTTGGTTATAGATTGATCAATCGAATTAGGTTACACTTAACTGATATGAACCACACAACAAAAGATTTTATGATTATGACATGCCATAATTATGATATGTATTTATGTTATGATTATGTATACGACACACTATTATGCATACGACTTTATGATCTTGCATGCATTAGAATCCTAAGGTTATTTTTATATCCGATATGTTCTTGCATTTGGTTTTATTTAGTACTCGTTATTAAAGATAGAGCATGCTGAGTCTTTAGACTCATTAGATCTAAATGGTGTGCAGGTGAGTTTGATTCCCTTACTGATGTGGTCCCGATGGTCAGCGAGGGCTACTGAGCATCCGGAGTTGGCTAGCATACTCGTGACCTCTGCAGTATTTGATGTTTTCCGCATTTTATGAGATTTGATTTGAGGATTGTAATAAACTATTTTACGCATGCGTTTTATACATAAACTATGAGTTGCTTGTGTAGTGGGTTTTAAACCTTGGAATTTCTGTATCTTACGTTGCCATATCTTCGTGCATGGATTTCTTTTAAATTATTTGATCATTTTAAATTTACTAGAGTACAATCAATTATTATATATTATGTTATTTGAAATAAAACTATTTTTAGTATAGACACATATATGTATGGGAATTTATGTGATAAAAAAAATCCCTCGTGTTATGGGTCGTTTCAATTTGGTATCAGAGCAAGATCCTTGGAGGGTAAGCTAGCCTGCTATGTGGAGCTCAGAAGTCGCATCGCTAGTCTGTGAGTTTTAAATGTTTTGAGTATATGTTTATAAATGGGACCCATAAGTTAGATTTTCACTGAAATTTGTGTTATAAGAGTTTTAAAATAAAAAAATTAGTTATGCAATACGGTTACGTGAGGATTTTAGAGAATGATGAGATTTGCAGAATGCCTCCGAGACGTGAAGTCGCGATGTGGGTAATCAGGATCCACCTCCACCTATAGCTCCACCTCTCTTAGCATTCGAGGAGACCAGCGAGGGTGCTAAGCCTAGGTAAATAGGAGAGTTTTACTTTATTGAAAACTAAGTGATTGTTCAGAGAATTAAGTCAATTCGTTTTGGATTCAATTAGTTTGTTCTAGGGATTCTGTGTTAGCATAGAATTTTTGAGGAGATTTTACCTATGGGAATTATGGATTGAATTATTATTTTTTCTTTTGGAGTATGCACTTGCACTATAGGTAATGTAGTGCTATGACTGATTTTCCTCTTGGATGCCTTGGGTGTATGGGATTTGTACGTTGATAAAAATTGTTCTTGGTTTTGTTGCTCTGAACTCTAAGAAGAGTGATGATGGATTTAGTTTCGACTAGGGACTCATTGGATTTGTGATGATTGTTTTGATTTGCGTCGCTAAATTTTGCTAAGTTAAGTTGTTATAGGAGTTTACGTTTTATTTGCTATGTTTAAATAAAAAATCTGGGAACATGAAGGTTGGCTTGCAGATGCTGAGGATAGATAAGTGGATCGTACAAACTTGGTAAACTAGTTAAGTTGTAGTAAATTCAATTGTTGTGTCTGGGAAATGAACATTTAGAGTAACATTTGGGTTCTATTTATGCATTAATATAAAAATGTGGTTGGAATTTTTATTAATTGTACTACGAAGTGCGCAAAAATATCAAACTTGAGTTACAGTGGACTATAGGAAAATTGCAAAAGTTTTCCTTAAGTTGTGATTAGAAACGAAAGTTTATCAATGTAGGCTTGAATGAGATGTAGCAGACCCGGGGAAGGATAAGATATTTTATTTTATCAGAGTGCGCAGGAGAAGCATGACTTTTGGAATAGCGAAATTTGGGAACTAGGTGTGCACATGGACTTAGTAGATTATTAGAAGTTCGATCAGTCAAATTTAGAGGTCAGTCTCAGCAGCAGCAGCAGAGGCCTCAAGGCCAGGGGTAGTGACCCTTACCGAGATCACCTACTAATCAAAAACTTAAGCATGCAATTAACTTAATTAAAACAGTAAGCCAAAATAAACTGCGAAAACAATAAATATTATACAATCCCAAGGAAAGAAATCTGTAAATACCCAAATAATTATACAACCAAATCGAATAGTGTATAATCCCAACTACATCAAAATAAATCCCTAGGCAAAATCCCAGCTGGCCATCCACTGCCTAATCCCTCCTAGATCCACCCGCCTCATCCAATATCAAACTTGCCCCACGGAATAGGGTGTCCAGATATACAAAGTACGAGACATGAACATAAAACTCTCAGCACGAGAGTATGAGTATACCGTATCATATAAATACATGAATGCAAGTGTACCGCCTACTGAAACTAGAGGCCAAGGATAAAAAAAAACAAAGACATATCGGGCTCTGGTATGTATCACGGTGTGTCGTTGCCTCAGGAGGTGTCTCCCATGCCAAATACTAGTGGATACTCTGAACCCAAATCGATGGAAGTCCATCCACTAATACGATAGGGTAAAACCCTACTACAAGATATCTCAAGGATATATAAGTTCAATATGAAAGAGTTGATGCCCCGCTAGCCAACTTGTGGCTAAGGGCTTTGAGAGTCTCTTTTTGTAAACAATCATTGTTTAATATAATATACGTTCTTTAAATGGCGTTCACTTTATCTTATTATTATATAATGATATACTGTTGCTATTTTGATAAAGACCTTGAATATACTAAAGTAAGATGAGATAGTGAATATAGAGAGATCACTGTCATGAAACACATCTTATGTTCACTGTATATTCTAAACAGTTCCTAGTCAATTGAGCCGTCCACAAATAAGGATAAGGATCGCTCGAGATTGAGACTAGCATTTGCGATGCCGAGTACCACGTTTCATTGGTATGGAACATAGAGATGTTTGAAGCATGCAAATGGATATTTATATGATGAATGATCGAACTACCCTATTCGGACTTTCCAAGTGGTTATCACTTATCGAGTGGATATAGTCCGCGGTTTTGGTTGTATACCATTAGTCCTTATTACTTGAAACATCATTGAGACTCTATATGCTAGTACTGTGCTTTGACTCGTTTACCGACTCTATTGGGGTCATCAGTTGTCGGGATTGGGTACAGTTATGACACATATAGGAGTCGATGCTTTGTTGTCAAGGATTCACCGCACACTTGCGAGTGTGGATATCCTATGCAATCTGAGGAGATATTAGTGTGACGAATCTCTGGCCAGAGTACATGATGTGTTTTAGGTTACTTGGTTTCCTAGTAGCACATGCGATGTCACTATTTGATCTTCAAGATGCATTGCATAGTTATCGAATCTCGAACGACTCTCGATTTACCAATGGTTGTTGATTCGATCGGGATATATGGATGAAGGGACCGTACTGTACGCTAACCAAAATCTATTGGTTCTTGCAGGCACTATCAGTGATACCTAGTGAATCATGGGGCGAAGTTGCTAGGCGCTCTTACCATGATTCGTTGGGTAAGTCAGAAATTGTTGTTTCGAGTCACAAGGAGTTGTGAGCCCACGGCTAGCTGTATCCCTGAACCATTGAGGGTCACACAAGTAATGGATTTTTAATCCCTGTTGAGATAATTAAATTTAAAGAGTTAAATTTAGTGAATAAAGAAGTGAGACTTCTTATTTAAGAGTAGAGGGAGTAAGATTTCCTAAAATGACATAGTGATGGACATTTTTGGAAATCACTGAATTCGGATTCAGAAAATTTATCTTGACTTTAAAAGATGCAGAAATGGTTTCTGTACACATTGGTGAAATTGGTTTATCAATCTGAGTCACGATGAATTTTATATTAATTTTTGAACATGCGGGCTTTGCTTGTCAGGCTTGAACTTATGACTAATGGGCCCTAAGCTGTTAGCAGCCCAAATTATAAATAAGTTATTGCAGTACAGAAATTACACACAACACAAGGCATAATTTTCGAAAACCCTAGAGAGTTTCTCTCTAGTTTCGGTCGCCCCCTTTCCCTCTGTCTTTGAGTTTTTTCAGTCTACAAATTTCGAATTTGCAGTCTGAATTAGCAGATCAAATCTGTTATTTCTCTTCGTAGAAACTTCTGATAGACTTTCTAGTGCAGTCTATCAGAGGGATTAAACTTCTATTCATGGACCTGATTGAAGAAACGTTCGTTCATCAGTTCCTGGGATATACAACAAGAGCAGTTTAATCTGTTGGTGTCCATAATCTCGCTTCGAGATTTTAAAATAAAATTTATATTGTTTAAATTTTATGTTATCAATTTTAATCGTAGGAATTTGATACCCATATGGAATCGTTCCATATAAAATTTTAAAACTTCCGCTGCACCGGGTATCACTTTCTTTTTGATCCGGAGAACGACCGTGTTCCAACAGTAGTATCAGAGCCAGGTTGTTCTCGAATTTTATGATTAAAATTTATTCGATTGTACCAGCCTAGATTTTTCAGAAAAATAAAACGAAAATTTTAAATTAAATTCCAGGGCAATCGGGCAGCGAGTGTCGCTGCCCACCTCCACGTGGGCAGCCCTGTCACACTTGGAGGCCGGGCTGCCCGGGATTGTACCGGGCAGTCCGAAAATTTTAAAATTTAATTTTTGATTTTTTGAAATTTTTGAAATTTTAAGTTTTGGTCCGATTGAAAATTGTTTTTGATTGGTCCACGAGGCATCGGATCAAATTGTTTGAGTCCGAAATTTTAAAAATTGATTTTTGGATAAATTTGAATTTTTGGAAAATTTATAAATTTTATCCATTAAATCAGATTTTATAAAATTAATAATTATGGTACAATTGATAATAAAATATGATTTTATGTATACAATTGGATTTTATATGTAAAATATGATTTTATGGATAAACTAGATAAAATATAATTTTATATATAAGATAAGATTTTATGTATGAAATATGATTTTATCTATTTATATTTATTGCCATTGCATGATATCCAATAAATTAATTTTTGAATTAAATATTATTAGATAAGGATGATCGATTGCCATTACCAATATTATAGGTGTATGTTAGGTTGTTTACATTTGGTTTTAATTATTGTTATTGGATTTATTAATGGGCCTGGTTTATGGCCCAATATGAATTGTCATATGTAATAAAAGTGGGCCTGGTTTATGACCCGTTCCCACCCCTTAAATATGTATCCCCTGCTTGTCATCGAAATTTATTGTAAATTTTAGACTTAGTGGGAGATGAAGATTTGAAGACAAAGGTGGGCCCAGCAGACAATAAAGACCGAAAGAATGTAAATTGGAAGCTCAATGTAATAGGATTGCATTGCATACTTGCATATTACCTAGGATTGGACTTAGACTCGTGATTGGCAACCACGGGTCGGTTAGTAATGGAATCGATCATCCTAAAATAATATATGATATTATTGTTGTATGCATGTTTAGACTAAATTGTATGAATCCCGCAAGCATACATAAATTGCATGATGAGACAAATTTTTAAAAATTAAAATCCCTGATTTTAAATATGATTTAAAATTGATATCAAGATTTATAAAAGAGAATTTAAATATTGTTTAAATGTTCCTACCTTCCATCAACGATCAATGTATGAGATGCTACCCGCGGATACGGTCCGGCTCATATTATTGGGGGAGCCCGTTCGTTGGAAAGCTGTACATTGGATCGACACATGTTGTAAGTTGGGTGGAACTCCCATGGGATTGGCTCATATTATTGGGGGATCCACATGGCGACCGTCCATCACAACTTAATATTGATGGGTTATCTTGACATGTCACAATAAACGACGTCATATTATTGGGCCCTTATTGGACATGAGGTAAAAACATGAGGGTTACTTTGGAAGTAATTGGGCTCTACCTTTTGAAAATTATGGTTGGCTGATATTATTCGGGACTATGATTTGTCAATTGGACTCCATGTTCCCACTAAGAAAAGGAGTTTCCCGTTTTCACTAGAGGGTAGTGAAATCGTTAAAATAGTGGGAGTGTAATTCATAAAATTAAAATTCTCCATATTTTATGTCTTAGTAAATTAATTAAACAATCATCGATTATTGTCTGTTTCATCTCAGTATATCATTATGATGAATCTTCGTAATCCACATGTTTCAATTCTCGAACAAAACAAACTTTCTGACCCAACTATACAGAATGGTTCAATAAATTAAGATTGTCCAGAGTTCGGAAAAAAAATTTCTAAGTGTTAGAAAAGGCTTCTTCGAAAACAGCCCCAACTGATGTAACTGCCGAAAGGTTGGCCGAACTTGAGAAATGGTTGGACCATGATCTCAAGGCCAAATGTTACATGCAAAATTGTACAAGTCTAAACAAGTTTGCCATCACTGCAAGAAACCCGGTTACTAGAAGCGCAACTGCAAAGAATGTATATCGAGTAGTTACGAACTACAAAGGATATATTTTATAAATGTTTCACTTAATACTATTTCTTGGGTATTGAATACCAGATGTAGATCTCACATTTGCAATGAGTTGCAGATGATGACAAGAAGTCGTAAGCTTAGGATGGGTGAGACCCAGTTAAGGCTCGGGAATTGTTCCAGAGTTGAATCCAAAAGCCATGGGAAACATTTGTTTAATTTTGCAAAAACAATTTTAAGCTATATTTTGAGAGAGATGTTTTTATTTGCACCAAGATTTCATTAAAACATTATTTCTTTTTCTATTCTTGATAGAGAAGATATTTCTTGAAAATTTGCGAATGGGATTTGCAATATTTACAAAGAATGAATGTTTGATTTGAAATGGACAATTTAAAAACGATCTATATAACTTAAAATTAAAAGATGTTCCAGTTGATTATGTTGATAAACCGGTAACAACAAACAAAAGGAAAATCGATAGTCAAAACCCGGCAAACCTTTGGCATGCTAGGCTAGGTCATGTTTCTTCAAGGAGGATGAACAAGCTAGTGGGAGAGGGCATGTTTGATATGTCTGATATTAAATCTCTGCCTACTTGTGAGTCCTGCCTAAAAGGAAAAATGACTAAATCTCCTTTCAAAGGAAAACCTGAGCGTAGTCAAAATCTATTGGATTTGATCCATACAGATGTTTGCGGACCATTTAGTATTGGTACAAAATTTGGTCACACCTACTTCATTACCTTTACTGATGATTATTCTAGGTATGGGTACTTATATTTGATGAAATATAAGTCTGAATCATTTGAAAAGTTCAAAGAATTCAAGGCTGAAGTAGAAAACAAACTTGGTAAGAGTATTAAAGCACTTCGATCAGATCGAGGTGGAGAATACTTAAGTACCGAGTTCTTGGATTATCTAAAAGAGAATGGGATTCTCTCTCAGTGGACTCCTCCTATGACACCTCAGCTGAATGGTGTTTCGGAGCGTCGCAATCGAACCTTGTTGGACATGGTTCGATCTATGATGAGCTTCACTGAGCTCCCACCTTCGTTTTGGGGCTATGCTCTTGAAACGGCGGTATTGTTGTTGAACAACATCCACACTAAAGCAGTGGACAAAACACCATACGAGTTATGGAATGGCAAAGCTCCTAAGTATTCGTACTTGAGGATTTGGGGATGTCCTGCTTACGTGAAGCAGACAGTGGGAGATAAGTTGGATAGTCGATCCACCTTATGTTATTTTGTAGGGTATCCGAAGAATTCAATCGGATATTATTTCTATCATCCTACTAAAACAAAAGTGTTTGTTTCAAGGAATGCCACCTTCTTGGAGAAGGAGTTCTTATTGGATAAGAAAGGCAAGATGATGGAACTCGAAGAAATTCGAGAAGAACCCGAGATACAAAATAACGATCCTATACCTCAAGAATCATCACAAGACACGCCTATTACTAGAAGATCCGAGAGGACTTCTAGGCCTCCTATTAGATATGGTCTTCTTCTTGAAGGGGATCAAAGTGAACCCGACATTGGATGTGATCCAAGAAACTTCAAGGAAGCAATTTTTGATGTGGATTCGAATTTATGGCTTGATGCTATGCAGTCGGAAATAGATTCGATGGATACAAACCAAGTTTGGTCTTTAGTAGATCCTCCCGATGGAATTGTTCCAATAGGGTGTAAATGGATCTACAAGAGAAAACTTGGGCCTGATGGAAAGGTACTGACCTACAAGGCACGATTGGTGGCAAAAGGTTATACTCAAAGACAAGGAGTTGACTATGATGAAACTTTTTCACCAGTCGCAATGTTCAAGTCCATAAGAATCCTTATTGCCATTGCTGCATGGTATGACTATGAGATATGGCAAATGGATGTGAAGACTGCATTCCTTAATGGAAACATTAAGGAAGAGATCTATATGATGTAGCCTGAGGAATTCACATCCATGGGAAGCGAGCATAAGGTATGTAAGCTTCAGAGATTGATCTATGGTCTCAAACAAGCATCAATAAGTTGGAACCAGAAATTTGATGAAACAATAAAGGATTTTGGTTTCATCAAGAACCCGGAGGAACCATGCGTGTACAAGAAAGTAGTTAAGGATGCTGTGACATTTTTAGTACTTTATGTTGATGACATCTTATTCATTGGGAATGATGTAGGGATGTTGCAGTCAACAAAGATATGGTTGTCAGGTAGATTCTCGATGAAGGATTTGGGTGAGACGTCCTATATTATAGGGATACAGATCTATAGAGATAGATCTAAGAGAATGATAGGACTTACTTAAGCTACCTACATCGACACTATATTGAAAAGGTTTTCAATGGATGAGTCCAAGAGAGGACATCTACCTATGTGTCATGGAGCCTCTCTATCCAAGTCTATGTGTCCCAAGACTGACGAAGAGATAGAGAAAATGACACACATACCATATGCGTCAGCCATAGGGAGTATCATGTATGGGATGATATCTACCAGACCGGATGTGGCCTATGCTCTGAGCGTCACGAGAAGATATCAAGCCAATCCCGGTCAAATGCATTGGAAAGCCGTGAAGGATATTCTTAAGTACTTGCGAAGGACTAAGAATGTATTCATGGTTTATGGTGGAAGAGAATTGAAATTGGAAGGCTACACCGACTCTAGCTTCCAAAGTGACGTGGATGACTCGAATTCAACCTCTGGATTTGTATTCGTGCTCAATGGCGGTGTTGTCTCTTGGAAGAGTTCCAAGCAGGACACCACAGCGGATTCCACCACTGAGGCAGAATACATTGTAGCATCAGCTGCTGCTAAAGAGGCGGTTTGGATTAGGAAATTCATCCAAGAGTTGGGTGTAATTCCTGAAGCTGTTGGTCCAGTCCCGATGTACTGTGACAACACGGGTGCCATTGCTCAGGCAAAGGAACCAAGGTCTCATCAGAAGTCCAAACATGTACTGAGAAAATACCACATCATCCGAGAGATCGTGGATAGAGGAGACATCACTGTCAAGAGAGTGGCCTCTGCAGACAATATCGCTGATCCACTTACTAAGCCCTTGCCAGGACCATTATTTGACAAACATCGCGAAGCAATGGGACTACGTAGTATGACTAGTTGGCTTTAGGGCAAGTGGGAGATTGAAAGAGTTGATGCCCCGCTAGCCAACTTGTGGCTAAGGGCTTTGAGAGTCTCTTTTTGTAAACAATCTTTGTTTAATATAATATACGTTCTTTAAATGGCGTGCACTTTATCTTATTATTATATAATGATATACTGTTGCTATTTTGATAAAGACCTTGAATATACTAAAGTAAGATGAGATAGTGAATATAGAGAGATCACTGTCATGAAACACATATTATGTTCACTGTATATTCTAAACAATTCCTAGTCAATTGAGCCGTCCACAAATAAGGATAAGGATCGCTCATGATTGAGACTAGCATTTGCGATGCCGAGTACCACATTTCATTGGTATGGAACATAGAGATGTTCGAAGCATGCAAATGGATATTCATATGATGAATGATCAAACTACCCTATTCGGACTTTCCAAGTGGTTATCACTTATCGAGTGGATATAGTCCGCGGTTTTGGTTGTACACCATTAGTCCTTATTACTTGAAACATCATTTAGACTCTATATGCTAGTACTGTGCTTTGACTCATTTACCGACTCTATTGGGGTCATCAGGTGTCGGGATTGGGTACAGTTACGGCACATATAGGAGTCGATGATTTGTTGTCAAGGATTCACCGCACACTTGCGAGTGTGGATATCCTATGCAATCTAAGGAGATATTAGTGTAACGAATCTCTGGCCAGAGTACATGATGTGTTTTAGGTTACTTGGTTTCCTTGTAGCACATGCGATGTCACTATTTGATCTTCAAGATGCATTGCATAGTTATCGAATCTCGAACGACTCTCGATTTACCAATGATTGTTGATTCGATCGGGATATATGGATGAAGGGACCGTACTGTACGCTAACCAAAATCTATTGGTTCTTGCAGGCACTATCAGTGATACCTAGGGAATCATGGGGCGATGTTGCTAGGCGCTCTTACCATGATTCATTGGGTAAGTCGGAAATTGTTGTTCCGAGTCACAAGAAGTTGTGAGCCCACGGCTAGCTGTATCTCTGAACCATTGAGGGTCACACAAGTAATGGATTTTTAATCCCCGTTGAGATAATTAAATTTAAAGAGTTAAATTTAATGAATAAAGAAGTGGGACTTCTTATTTAAGAGTAGAGGGAGTAAGATTTCCTAAAATGACATAGTGATGGACATTTTTGGAAATCACTGAATTCGGATTCAAAAAATTTATCTTGACTTTAAAAGATGCAGAAATGGTTTATGTACACATTGGTGAAATTGGTTTATCAATCTGAGTCACGATGAATTTTATATTAATTTCTGAACATGCGGGCTTTGCTTGTCAGGCTTGAACTTATGACTAATGGGCCCTAAGCTGTTAGCAGCCCACATTATAAATAAGTTATTGCAGTACAGAAATTACACACAACACAAGGCATAATTTTCGAAAACCCTAGAGAGTTTCTCTCTAGTTTCGGCCGCCCCAATTTCGAATTTGCAGTCTGAATTAGCAGATCAAATCTGTTATTTCTTTTCGTAGAAACTTCTGATAGAATTTCTAGTGCAGTCTATCAGAGGGATTAAACTTCTGTTCGTGGACCTAATTGAAGAAACTTTCGTTCATCAGTTCCTGGGATATACAACAAGAGCAGTTTAATCTGTTGGTGTCCATAATCTCGCTTCGAGATTTTAAGGTAAAATTTATATTGTTTAAATTTTATGTTATCAATTTTAATCATAGGAATTTGATACCCATATGGAATCGTTCCATATAAAATTTTAAAACTTCCGCTGCACCGGGTATCACTTTGTTTTTGATCCGGAGAACAACCGTGTTCCAACACAATATGCAAAATGCATGCAACATAAAATCATGTCATAGAAATCATGCAGTCACATAATACATGCATACTCAGTCAGGATATCTCGAACAGTACTTTCGTACCTCAACTACTAGGCAAGCTCTACCAGCTCTAGGTCCATGCCTATAGTCCGCACTACACTGCGAAATGATACTACTATCATTATATTACTCCAAAAGCCTTAACTAAGTTATTGAATACTCCTAAATATTTTTAGGAAGCAAAAGCTATACCTGCGTCTATCGTCAGCCCGTTGCTGTCGCTTGCCTCAAAACTAGGCCACAGGTCCGCTACGACGCTTGGATTGCTATGCCACTTTCGTGTTTTCCAAAAAAAGCCTAGATCTCCCTATATCTAAGTTAGAAGACTAAGGAATCAAGAGAAGAGAGGTGATTGGTGCATCTTAAAATGAATCTCGGCACCTTTATTTATAGACAGAGTTCGGACCATCTGAACCGGCTTTGGAGCATCCGAACATGATCGGACCATCCGATCTGGACTTCGGGTCATCCGAAGTCCCATCCGCATGTCAGCCATGATGTCATTTTGCTGATGTAATCAATGACGTAATACTTGATCCTGATTGAACCATCCAAACCTGCCGATGGAGCATCCGAACACGTTCGGAGCCTCCGATCCTGGCTTCAGATCGTTCGACCTTGTTCGGAGCCTCTGATCCTTCCCTTTGGGGCGTCCAAACTTAGGATTCTTAATTGCGATTATTTCCTTAATTTCTTTACTTGGTTACGGGCTACTACACCAGGCCAGACAGCAGCAGGGGGAAATTGCCCCTAACACTTGAGGGACACCTATCTGTAAGAAGTGTCAGAGACCTCATGTTGGACAGTGTATGGCGGGTTCAGGCAGGTGCTATCAGTGCAAGGAGCTGGGCCACATTTCGAAGAACTGTCCGAGGAGGAAGCAGACGACAAGGCGCCTGTTTGTAATGCAGGATGAGGAGGCTGACCCCAACACTTCTCTTATCGCGGGTAATTCTCATTTATGATTATTTGCTACTCTTGGGTTGTTTAGTTAGTGATTTGCATGAATGGTTACTTGATTGTTTGTGCGGATGATTTAGAACTTCATGTTTAAGATTTGTTTGAAATGGGGTAAATTTGCATGATTTGGTTTGGACTTTGATGATGATTGGGTTGAATTGTTATTCTTGATAGTATAGTCTATATCTGTATTGGAAATTTTCTGCGTGCAGAGAAATTGAGTATTAGCGGTGTGGCGATGTTTGCGTTGCTAGATTCGGGAGCGACACACTCTTTTATCTCTCAGACTCTCTTGAGCGGGTAGGTATTGTACCCGAGGTGTCTAGTTCGAGGTAAGATATTATAGTGCCTTCTGGTCAGGTTATTTTTTTTTACTACCAGTGTTATCAATGGTTGGGATTTGGCGTTTGAGGGGTCTGTGGTTAGAGCTGATTTAGTGGTTTTGCCGATTTCGGGTTTTGATCTTATTTTGGGATGAAGAGAATGTTTTGAGAATTATCTTAGAAATTTGACTGTTTTTTATTGAGGAATTTAGGAGAATTGGGGAGAATTGGCGATAGTCCTAAGGGTACATAATAGAGATGAGTTAGTTTGCTGTAGCTATGAAATTTGGGAGAATTGACGATAGTCCTAATCAAGTAATTAAGCATTGATTGTGGCTTAGTTGTTTTGTGGGTGTTTGGAAAGGTGTCTTCAGGATAGCGTAAAGCCAGTTACTAAAGCCATTGTATCGATTCTTTTTAGAAATATTGGAATCTTTTTGGTGGTTCATGAATTCCTTGATTCGCGTGACACTGGTCATTGAAGGCTCAGTCAATCTGGCATCGATTGATATTTCGATTATGAATTTTGAAAATTCACATTCTTGAAAACTTGACTTCTAAATTTGGACATGGATATTGATTCGGGTGAGTATTTTTATTCTATTCCATTGTGATCTCGATTTATTTTGTTGACATTGGATTATGCCTTGAGATTCTATTTTTTTTTCGATTTCCTCATGTGTGAGATCATGCTGACAGCTCTGACTTTGACTTGTCTTGATGATGGGTTGACATTAAACTCATTGACGGGTGACCACCTGAATCGATATTGATTGATTGGCTCGCATCTTTTGTTCATGGAGCCTTGAGTTTGATTAACTCACCCCTTGTATTTAACTGTAAGAGATTTGTTTTTTTTTGTAGATTCGTCTTCCAGAATATTGTATTTTGATACCGTTCTGAACCATATCTATTCAATTTTGATTTCATTATGACCCAGCAAGTTATAGATTGAGCTGAGTTATATTGAGCGTCTTCTTGACATTGTCTTGGCTCCTAACTGGTATGGTCGATAGGACCATTAGAATTTAGTGTTTGTCGGACACTAGATAGGATTATGAGTTTGTTGATATCGAGGATGGACTATGGTATTCTGAGATAGATTTTGAAGCAGGCCGCTGTTGATTCGCGTAGCTATGTCTTAGTCCGCTCAAGTTTCTGGAGAGGATTGGCACGCTAGCATATCGCGTAGCGCCACCGTCTAGCCTTGCAGCAATGCACGACGTGTTCCATTTCTCGATGTTGCGTAACTATATCCCCAATCCATCTCATGATTTTGAGTTTGAGGCTTTGAGCCTCTACAGTAGACGTCAGACTTGTCATTCGAGGAGCGACCATTGTAGATCTTGGCGCGAGAGGAGCAGAGGCTGAGGATGCGAGTTATTCCCATGGTCAAGGCCCGGTGACTAAATCATTCTGAGGAGGAGGCCACCTGGGAGGCTGAGACCAACATGCGGACGCGTTACCAGAACTTTTCGGTACTCACTTCAATTTTGAGGACGAAATTTATTTCAAGGGGGGAGAGTTGTAACGCCTAAAATTTCTTTTACGTTATCCGTAATGCATAATTAGGAGATTTGATATTTTAAATAGAATAAAATAATAATAAATTATACCTTATCGGGTCATTTTGAGACTTTTAGGGCACTTTAAATTGGGCCTCTTTGTTATTTCGAAATTAGCATTTTAATGGTCCAAAATACTAGAGTTGGCTAAATTCTTAATTATTATATGAGCCCATAATCAATTAACATTAGGGCCCAAGATATATGACTTTTAAAGCCTGATACAAGCCCTATTTTTCATCGTCTTCTTCACGCGATTCCTTTGGAGAAACAGAGAATGCTTGGCCGCCCCTTTCACTTGCACACACCACACCAAAATATTGATTAAATTTCAAGATTTTTACGGATTAGTGATCGGCTCGTCGAAAGCTTCGTTTCCATACTCTTGTATTTGTGTTTGAGGCATGTTTTATTTTTCTTCCGCACTCATTTGGATCGATATAATATCTGTTTTGTTGAAAAAAATCTGTGTCTTGCACTTGTTTGTGGATTTTAATCTCATGGATTTAAGATTTATGCACCATTTCATGCTTTTATCTTGGATGGCTCGATTTCTTCCCATTTTGGCCATAGCTGATTCGGGTAGTTGTTGTCCTGGGTGGCGTGGTGGGTTAGGTGGCTGCTTAGGGCTGAGTTTTGGGCTGGAGTTGATGGAGCATGGCTGGCCGTGGGGTTGGTTTGAGAATGTGTTGTGCATGAGATGCATATTTCTGGAATGGGAGTTTGCTTGGCCATGCCATGTACACCATGACTCGTGTGATGCCTAAAATCCAATCTACTAAATCACATGCATTAAATTTAATAAATATTAGGATTTTTATTTTTTTTAAGTTTATCTGATTTAAATTCCTTATTTGAATTATGTGCTAATAAAATATTTTATTATTTATTCAAATGGTTTTTATTTTACTAACTATTTAATTAATGTTTTCAACTGTTTAAGTTTATTTGTTTAAATGATTTTATTGTGCAATTTAACTTGATTTAAATATTTTAAACGTTTAAGCTCGCATATTTAAATGATTTTAATTTTTAATTGTTTAGTTTATTCTTTTAAATGATTTTAACTGCTTAGCTTATTTGTTTAAATATTTTCAAGTGTCCAACTTATTTATTTTAAATAGTCTAAGTTTAGCGGTTAGTTAATTTTTAATTATTTTAAATGTCTAGCTTATTTATTTAAATCCTTTTTAATTGTCCAAATTATTTCAAAGATTTTTATTCCTCTTGTATATTTATTTAATTTGCTTTTAAACGTTAGCCTAGTTTGTTTAAATTATTTTAATCACTCTGCTTGTTATTTAAATATTTTACTCGTTGCTGTGACATCAGAATATTTAAAGTGTTTAATTCTTGGATTTTTCAAGCTTGTATTTTATTTAGTGCAATTTAATTTATAGCCCTAGCTGCTAAGTTGGAATAGCACTTTATAAAAGTGTGTAGCACTTTTTTTCTAACACTCACACACTCACATCTATATACAAACACCTATACATACACTCTCAACTTTACACTTAAACCCAAGACTTAACCCAAGCCTCCAATTCACACACAACTCACGCCTCATTACACACACCACATCTCGCTCAAATTCACACACATATGCGATTCCCCTGTTCTCTCACAAGCAAACATCGGCTCCTTATTCTTCTTCTTCTTCAAGCCACCGCTAGCAACTTCTATCTCCGGTGAGGCAGCTCCTTAGGGAGCTGGTTGAGATTACCTTCCTCAATTGAGCTCGATTTCAGCTCCATTCTAGATCATTTCCAACCCGTCGGCTTCCATCACCTCCACCAAGCTCGACATCGCAGTTCTTCTATTTCTTTCCCCTCTGGCGTAGCACCTTCATAGCAGGCTGAGCGAGCCATTTTTTTCCTTCTTTTGGGCTCGGTCCAGCCCACTTCAGCCCATGGAATCGGCCATCTCACTCAAGCAGCTTTCTTTGATTCGTTGTAGTTAAGGCAAGGATATGGATTCATTTTCTTACCTCGTAGATTTATTATGTAGTGTGCTTGGTGTATAGTTGAATTTCAATATTTTTGAAAAAAAAAAAGAAAAAAATATAGCAAGTAGTGCCCTGTTCTATCCTTCCCCATTTTCTGTCGTGAGTTTTGCATTCTTATATGCTTAAGGAAAATGTGATATTATAAATACATGATGAAGATTTGAATGGTTTTGAGTTGAAGTGAAGTTGGCATTGATGCCCTTATTATTTCAAAATTTTCAGAAACTTGCTTATCATGTGAATGCTTGGTTTGATCGGATTGTGTTGTTGGTGATGCTTGGTTAGTGATTTAGGAACTGCCATGGGTGAAATGTAGTTCACATGGTAGTATTTGCTTCGCGAGAAGTTAGCTTGTAGGATTGGAATTGAGGCACATCGAGTTTGGGTATGGTTTGGTTTTGTTTTGAGTTTGGCTGGGGGCTACCATCAGGCTGAGTTTAGGCAGGTTTGAGGGGGTGGTTTTAGTGTTGTGAGTGAGTCTAAGAAGTGGTCATGGTCATGGTTTATAAGTCTGGAGCATGGGAATCCACGGTTAAAGGTCTTGGAAAGAAGGTGAGATAGAATTAGTATGAGCAGAATTTTGGTTGTGTTGTAGCTGACCGGAAATGGATGTTTAAAATAGGGTTGGACTCATGTTTTAGTGAGGGTCTTGGGCCTGGTCGTAGTCTAGGATGTTGGGGAATTGTCGTTTCAAGCGGAATTCCAATCGGTTGAGTTCTTCCTTAAGTTTTAGGCTTTTGTTTAATGAGGTGCAGAATTTTCATATGGTCTAAGGTTGCTGTCCGGAATCGTATAACTAAGGCAAGTTTTAAAGTGTAATTTTGTTATGGGCTCGGGTCTGGAACTTTTATAAGATGTCAGGATTATGTCGGTTCAAGCGGGAATCAATTCGGATAAATTTTGGTTGAGTTTTCGATTTTTGAATGAATAGGTGCAGAATTTTAAAGTCATAGGCTTGCTGTCCGGAAATGAATTTTTATAAAATGATTGGATATGAATAATACTCCGAGGATGATGCAATTTTTAGTCCTAAGTGTCACGGAGTCGTGGTTTCAAGAGGAACTCATTTTGAATAAGATTTGAGTGAGTTATAGGTTTTACGGGAGAACCGCTCAAAGTTTCCTAAGTGCAAATCTATGGATTAAACTCCTATTCTTGGTCTGTCTCCTAAATCACCATCAAGATAATCCACATTTGAGTCTCTTGCATGATCATTGAGTAAATATTTTCAAGTACATTACATCTACATATGTGTTCTAAGTCCATGAATCAAGAAGAAAAGAAAATATTTTTAGGAACGAAGTGAGATGATTGTGACTATAGAGAGTATGGGTTTGGACGGGCTGGGAGACGTTCTGGCTTCCCTTACCAAATTTATGGGTTTGGACGGGCCGGAAGAAATCCTAGCTTCCCTTACCAGACGGGCCGGGAGAAATCCTAGCTTCCATTACCAATTATGGGCAAGACGGGTTGGGAGAAATCCTTACTTCCTTGCGCCATAGTGCACTGCAGCCATGATCATGATCGAAATCACAGAGTCACAATTCAAGGATCTAAGTTCAAATATTTATGTCTACGTTCCAGAACATTTATTCAGTACAGTTTATGCAGTTACATTGATTATTTATGACTTAGCCATGCATATGTTATATTCATATTCTCTCATTTTAAAAGTCTATTTTGTTTAAAGTAAGGGCACACAACAAAAGTATTTTTAGTATATGCTACTTTAAATCTGTGTGTATTGACCCTTACCAGGATCACCTACTAAACAGAACTCAGACATGCAATTAACTTAATTAAATGGATATCAAAATAAACTGCGGAAACCATAAACATTATACAATCCCAAGAAAAAGAATCTGTAAATACCCAAATATTATACAACCAGATCGAATAGCTGAATCAATCTAATAACAACAGAATAAAACCTAGGCGAAGCTCCAGCTGGCCAACAACTGCCTAGCCCCTCCTGGATCCACCCGCCTCATCCAATCGCAAACCTGCCCCATGGAATAGGGTGTCCAAAAACACAGAGTACGAGACATGAGCATAAAACGCTCAGTACGAGAGTATGAGTATACATGCATGCAAAGTGAACTAAATATAAAATCGAGGTCAAGGATCAGATAATAGAGACAGACCAGGCCCTGGTATGTAGCACGCTGTGCCGTCCCTTCAGGAGGTGGCTCCCATACCATAATACCAGTGGATATGCTGGACCCAAATCGATGGAAGTCCAACCACTAACAGGATAGGGAAAAACCCTACTAACAGACATCTCGGAGGAGATAGCTCAGTATGCAAATTAATGCAGCATAAATCAATGACATATAAATCATGCAGTCACATAATACATGCATACTCAGTCAGGATATCTCGAATAGTACTTTCGTACCTCAAATCAGTGCAAGCTCTACCAACTCTAGGTCCACGCCTATAGTCTGCTCTACACTGCCAAATGATACTACTATCATTATAGTGCTCTAAAAGCCTTAACTAAGCTATTGCATACTCCTAAATATTTATAGGAAGCAAAAGCTATACCTTCGTCCGTCGTTAGCCCTTTGCTGTCGAGTGCCTCAAAACTAGGCCACAGCTCCGCTACGACGCCTGGATCGCTATGCCACTTCCGGATTCCCCACGGGACGCCTAGAATTCCCTAGATCTGAGTTAGAAGGCTAAGGAATTAAGAGAGAAGAGAGGGATCGGTGCACTCAAAAATGAGCTCGACACCCCTATTTATAGACGGAGTTCGGATCGTTCGAACTGGACTTCGGGTCGTCCGAACCCGATATTACGTCATTGCTTATGTCAGCATGATGATGTAATCCATGACGACTGTCGGCAGCACGTTCAGAGCGTCCGAACCACTCTTCGGATCGTCCGAACCCTGACTCTTCGAACTCGTCCGAACCCTGACTTCGGATCGTCTTTGAATCCAACTCCGGACTCCGTTAACCCATTAAGAGTTCCCTTAATTACGTTTACTCATAACTAGTAGGATTAATGAATTGATTAACATTTAATCACTGATTTCGGGTACGGGTCACTACATTCTCCCCCACTTAAGATGTTTCGTCCTCGAAAACAGATCTTAAGTACTGAATGTAAAACAGAAATCAAAAACATTCTTTATTCTAGTCAAACGCTTACAGAGTTTACAATTGAATACAAATCAAACCGAAATTAAAACAACTCAGGATGGTCTTCACGCATCCTGTCCTCAAGTTCCCAAGTAGCTTCTTCAGTGCCTCGGCGCTGCCACTGAACTAAAACCAAAGGAATGACTTTGTTCCGCAAAATCTTATCCTTATAATACAGGATACTAATAGGTTTCTCAACATAAGTCAAATCCTTGCTTACCTGAACCTCAGACCGCTGCAAAATATGAGACTCATCCGCCACATACTGCCGCAACAGAGATATGTGGAACACGTCGTGAATACTCGAAAGATGCGGTGGCAAAGCTAGTCGATAAGCCAAATTGCCAATGCTCTCCAAGATCTCAAACGGACCGATAAATCTGGGAGACAACTTGCCCTTAAGGCCAAATCGAAGAATCTTGCGGAAAGGTGACACTCTCAGAAACACTTTCTCCCCAACATCGAACTGCAAAGGCCTACGCTTGGTATTAGCATAGCTAGCCTGACAATCCTGTGCAGTCTTAATCCGTTTCTTGATCTGATCAACAATGTCTATCGCATGCTGGATAAACTCCGGTCCCTCAGCCTGTCTCTCCCCCACTTCTTCCCAGAAGAGTGGAGTACGACAACGTCATCCGTACAACGCCTCAAAAGGTGCCATCCCAATACTAGTATGATAGCTGTTGTTGTACGCGAACTCGATCAATGGCAAATGATCCTGCCAGGCTGAACCAAAATCCATGACGCACACTCTAAGCATATCCTCCAAAGTACGGATAGCGCGCTCTGACTAACCATCAGTTTCCGGATGATAGGCAGTACTCAAACTGAGAGTAGTACCCATCGCACGCTGAACACTCCCCCAGAACCTAGAAGTAAACCTGGGGTCCCGATCGCTGACAATGCTCACAGGCACTCCATGAAGGCGAACGATCTCCTGAATGTACAACCGAGCCATACGATCCACATTGTACTCCCGGCTATAGGCAATGAAATGCACTGACTTGGTGATTCGGTCCACCACAACCCAGATAGCATCACAGTTCCTCGGGGATACCGGCAAATGGGTCACAAAGTCCATTGTGATAAACTCCCATTTCCATTCAGGAATAGGCAGACTGTGAAGCAATCCTCCAGGTCGTCGGTGCTATGCCTTGACCTGTTGACACACCAAACATCTCGAAACAAACTGATAAACACTGCGTTGCATTCCCTTCCACCAGAAACGAGTACGTAGATCCTTGTACATCTTGTTGCTCCCAGAATGAATACTCAACTTAGTGCGATGCGCCTGAGACAAAATCTCCTCTCGCAACTCTACATCCTGCATTATCACAAGTCTACCAGACAAACACAGAAAGCCATCTGACTGATAATGAAATCCAGACGAGCTACCCTCGTTAGCTAGACGAGCTAAACGCTGGGTCTTCGAATCAGACATCTGAGCATCTCGAATCCGCGAATACAAAGCTGGCTCAGATAATATCGCAAACATCTGGATACTCTTCATACCTTTCTTATGCTTGAAGGTATATCCCGAAGTACAACAGTCACTGATCGCACTAGACATCGAACAAGTCTGAAGTGCGGATAGTCGCACCTTGCGACTCAATGCATCAGCGGTGAGATTAGCAGCTCCTGGATGGTCCTTAATCTCGCAATCATAGTCCTTAAGCAAGTCCATCCAACGTCTCTGCCTCACATTCAACTCTGCCTAAGTGAACAAATATTTGAGACTCTTGTGGTCGGTAAAGATCTCAAATTTCTCGCCATACAGATAATGATGCCAGATCTTCAAAGCGAACACAATGGCTGCTAACTCCAAATCATGGACTGGGTAGTTTTCCTCGTGAAGCTTCAGCTGTCTAGAAGCGTATGCGATCACATGCTCATTCTGAGTCAGGACACAACCTAACCCCTGAAGAAAAGCATCAGTGTACACCACATACCCCCAGATCCTGACAGTAATGCCAACACTGGCACAGAAGTCAACCGCTGTCGAAGCTCACAAAAATTCTCCTCACACTCGGAGGACCACTCGAAATCCACACCCTTGCGGGTAAGCTGCGTCAAAGGTCGAGCTAGTTGAGAGAAGTTCAGGATGAAACGACGATAATACCCTGCTAGACCCAGAAAACTACGGATCTCAGCAACTGTCGTCGGACGCGACCAATTAAGCACCGCCTCAATCTTGCTTGGATCAACAGAAATCCCCTCCCTGGATATGATATGGCCAAGAAAGACCACTCGATCCATCCAGAACTCACACTTGCTCAGCTTGGCGTACAACTGCTCATCTCGAAGAGTCTGCAGTACCAACCGCAAGTGAGAAACATGCTCTTCCGTATTACGCGAATACTCCAAGATGTCTCAATTAAGACCACGACAAACTTGTCCAAATACTCCCTGAAGACACGGTTCATCAGATCCATGAACATAGCCGGCGCATTAGTCAAACCAAATGGCATCACTAGGAACTCGTAATGCCCATAGCGAGTACGGAATGCAGTCTTGGCTACGTCCTGATCACGGACTCTCAACTGAAGATACCCAGATCTTAAGTCAATCTTGGAGTAAACTGACGTGCCCTGCAGCTGATCAAACAAGTCATCAATACGAGGCAACAGATACTTGTTCTTCACAGTGACTCGATTCAGCTGCCGATAGTCAATGCACAGCCGCATCGACCCATCCTTCTTCTTTAAAAAAAGAACAGGAGCTCCCCAAGGAGATACACTAGGACGAATGTACCCCTTGTCCAAAAGATCCTGTAACTGATTCTTCAACTCACGCATCTCTGACGGAGCAAGACGATACGGTGCTCGAGAAATAGGAGAAGTACCCGGCATTAACTCTATGCCAAACTCGACTTCCCTAACAGGAGGAAAACCCGGAATCTCATTAGGAAATACATCTGGAAATTCATCCACGACTGGAATGCTCTCTATCCCAATTCTCTCAGCGGACAAATCAACTGCGTAGATAAGGTAGCCTTCCCCGCCAGACTCTAGAGCTCGATAGTCTCTCAAAGCTGATACCAAAGGCATCGGGGGTCGCGCTCCCTCACCATAGAAAAACCAGCTCTCACTCCCTTCTGGATGAAAGCGTACTAATCTCTGATAGCAGTCCACTGAAGCTCGATAGGTAGTCAACATATCTATTCCCAGAATGCAGTCAAAGTCGTCCATCGCCAGGACCATGAGATTCGCTAACAGAATGTTCCCTTCGAACTCTAAAGGGAAACCCATCACTAGACGCTTAGCCAAAGCAGATTGGCCCGTTGGAGTAGAAATAGACATCACTACGTCTAGTGCAATGCATGGTAACTTATGCCTCTTAACAAAACATGCAGAAATGAAGGAATGAGATGCACCAGTGTCAATAAGTACAAGAGCAGGTATACCATAAAGCAGAAATGTACCTGCGATGACTTTCTCATTCTCCTCCACTGCCTGATCATGTCTCAGGGCAAACACCTGGCCAGAAGCTCGTGGCCTCAAATGAGAACTCCCAGCAGGCTGTCCCTGCGACCTCTGCTGAACGGTGGCCTGAGAACCAGATCTTGAAACAAAACCAGAACCGCCTCCCCCAGATAGTGGACAATCCCTCCGGATATGACCAGTCTATCCACAGCGGACACAAGCTCCAGAAGCTCTATGGCACTTGTCGGATGGATGGTTCTTCGCGCAATGATCACACTTGTCCTTTCTTCCGAAACGAACAACACATCCAGAACCAGAGGAAGAAGTAGATCCAGACTTCTTGAAAGATTGGGCATTGGGACCCAGAGAACTAGCAGGCCTCGACTGAGGGAAAGACCTGTTCCGTCGAATGCTGTCATCCGCCTGGTGACAACGGCTCACCAAACCCTCGTAGGACATGTCGTCGCCAACCGCCACACGGTCATGGATCTCAGGGTTAAGGCCCTGAAGGAACATATTATACTTCATCCCAGAGCTGTCAGCAATCTCGGGGCAATAGGATAGCAGATCAAAGAACTTCTACGGATACTCATCAATAGACATGGCACCCTGTCGCAGACTCAGGAGCTCACCTGCCTTCGACTGACGGAGTGCAGGAGGAAAATACAGCTACTGAAAATCTGTGCGGAACTCGGCCCAGGTGGCCACTCCTCTCGCCGCAACAAAAGGTGCAGAAGTAAACCTCCACCACCTGCGCGCACGTTCATCCAGAAGATAACCCAGGGTCTCCATCTTCTGCTCCTCGGTGCATCGGAAAGTCTGAAAAGTCGTCTCCATGCGGTTTAACCAGTTCTCCGCATCCTTTGGAGACTCACCTCCAACAAGGGTCTTAGGACCCATCTGCAGAAATCGCCGTATAGTGAAACGATCCTCATCACGACGACGATGATGACGGTCCCAACGACGCTCACGATCGTCATCTCCCCAGCGTCCACCTCCACTACCATGGCTACTCTGGTCATCGTAGTTTGCCATCTACAAAAGCACTTCACGGTTACCTTATGCAGAATATAAATCCCAAGAATACTATGCATGCTCTGATACCATAAATGTAGTGACCCTTACCTGGATCACCTACTAAACAGAACTCAGGCATGCAATTAACTTAATTAAATGGATATCAGAATAAACTGTGAAAACCATAAACATTATACAATCCCAAGGAAAGGAATCTGTAAATACCCAAATATTATACAACCAGATCGAATAGCTGAATCAATCTAATAACAACAGAATAAAACCTAGGCGAAGCTCCAGCTGGCCAACAACTGCCTAGCCCCTCCTGGATCCACCCGCCTCATCCAATCGCAAACCTGCCCCATGGAATAGGGTGTTCAGAAACACAGAGTACGAGACGTGAGCATAAAACGCTCAGTACGAGAGTATGAGTATACATGCATGCAAAGTGAACTTCCTATAAACTCGAGGTCAAGGATCAGATAACAGAGACAGACCGGGCCCTGGTATGTAGCACGCTGTGTCGTTGCTTCAGGAGGTGGCTCCCATAACATAATACCAGTGGATATGCCGGACCCAAATTGATAGAAGTCCAACCACTAACAGGATAGGGAAAAACCCTACTAACAGACATCTCGAAGGAGATAGCTTAGTATGCAAATGAATGCAGCATAAATCAATGACATATAAATCATGCAGTCACATAATACATGCATACTCAGTCAGGATATCTCGAACAGTACTTTCGTACCTCAAATCAGTGCAAGCTCTACCAACTCTAGGTCCACGCCTATAGTCTGCTCTACACTGCCAAATGATACTACTATCATTATAGTGCTCTAAAAGCCTTAACTAAGCTATTGCATACTCCTAAATATTTATAAGAAGCAAAAGCTATACCTTCGTCCGTCGTTAGCCCTTTGCTGTCGAGTGCCTCAAAACTAGGCCACAGCTCCGCTACGACGCCTGGATCGCTATGCCACTTTCGGATTCCCCACGGGACGCCTAGAATTCCCTAGATCTGAGTTAGAAGGCTAAGGAATTGAGAGAGAAGAGAGGGATCGGTGCACTCAAAAATGAGCTTGGCACCCCCTATTTATAGACGGAGTTCGGATCGTCCGAACTGGACTTCGGGTCGTCCTAACACGTTCGGGTCGTCCGAACCCGATATTACATCATTGCTTACATCAGCATGATGACGTCATCCATGACGACTGTCGGCAGCACGTTCGGAGCGTCCGAACCACTCTTCGGATCGTCCGAACCCTGACTTCGGACCGTCCGAACCTTGACTTCGGAGCTTCAGAACTCGATGACCCTCAAACTATTTTCAAGTGTTCTGAATCCAATTCCAGACTCCGTTAATCCATTAAGAGTTCCCTTAATTAAGTTTACTCTTAACTAGTAGGATTAATGAATTGATTAACACTTAATCACTGATTTCGGGTATGGGCCACTACATTCTCCCCCACTTAAGATGTTTCGTCCTCAAAAATAGATGATAAGTGTATTTTATACACTTAATTTATATATGATTTTAATTGTTAAATATTTGTTTCGAGCAGATTTATGTGGGTATTGTGTTGTTTTTGTAATTGTAGGAAATTATGGAGATTTTGTGAATTATGGAATTTTGAGGAGAAAAATAAGAAGTTTAGAAGAGAAAGAAGAAAAGAAAAGAAAAGAAAAGAAACGTACAGACAAAGAAGATGAATAGTGATGGGCTTCAACTATTGGGCCTTAATTGATTAGCGCTTCTTTAAGCGCTAATGGGAAAGAAAGCCAGCGCTATCGCGCTTCAGAGGAGAAGATTGAGAAACCTCGACAGAGGGTTATACGCGGGCGCGTGATTTCTGGAGTGGGTGCTTGTCGCGAAGTTTGAGTTTGGAAATATTTTAATCGGAAGGAAACTTCTATATTTTGTGGGCTTTTGAGTGGGCTTTTGTGAGACACTATAAAAGGGAATTTTTCATCAGACTAGGAGGGCCGCCACACACATACAGAGGAGAAATCAGAGATTGATCGAGATTTTTCTGGGATTTTCTACATGTAGAGGCACCTACGGCAGGATCCAAAATTTCATAAAACGGACTTTCCAGAGATCCCCAATGACGCTCGGTGACATATTTCTTTTCACAGTCAAAGTAAGCCCTTTCTTGGTGGCAACATGAGAAGGAGCGAAAGAAAAAGCTAATCAATTTGAGACAGGGAGTAAAGGCGAAAGATATATTTTCGAGCCTGCAAGCAGCAAGCAACAACGGCTGAAAAGCCGTTGCGCGCTAGCGTGGGGGAAGATCGGTTGAGAATCCCCCGAGGGTTGGTGACCATACTAGCGGCCCCCCCGATCCCTATAGAGCGAAAGAGCTGAGCCAGAGACGGAGTTTGATAGACCGGACACGGCGTCGACGACGGATTTGTTTATTTTATATTTTATTTTATTCTGAATATGTTTAAATTTATGGATTATTGTTTTATTCAGAATTTTATTATGAACTAATTTTTATAGTCTAGAGGTCGGATGGAACCTGGTGTAGACACTTTCTTGAATTCTTGATTTTATTGGATTGAATTTCTTCTAGATTATTTGTTTTTTCTAGAATTGATTGTCTTTTCAATTATCTGATCAATAATTGATTTGTAATATTTATTTGAAATCTTGCACTCGGGAGAGGAGATTTTGAATAGGACCATTGGAAAATACACTGTTAATTGTTTATCTGACTCGGGAGAGCTTATAACTTTAACAGAGCTTTTAAAGAGAACATAGTTTTGAATTGATCACTGCAAGTAGATTCTTAATAGGGATATTGGAATTCAATTGTAGTTGATATATTTTATTCGGCACTCGGGAGAGGGAATAATTCACGTAAGTGTTCTTGGCTATTAATTTTTTGAAATTCATGAAGATTAATTAATTAGGATTGATTGTTGTTGAAACCAGGTGAAATTTATACCTCTAGACCATTTTCTCTGATTGATTATTCCTGAAAGTTGTTTGCGTGTTATCTAAAATCAACTGATTATTTATTTTAATTGCAAAATTCTTGATTATTGATTTTCTAGATAAAGTTTGGACTATTTTAATTACAAGCACTATTATTTTCATTTTACTCCCTGAGGGATCGATACTTGATTTTATCACTATATTAAAACTTGACACTCGTACGCTTGCGAGGAAATTACACAACAAGTTTTTGGCGCCGTTGCCGGGGAGTAAATTTGATTAATTTTTAGTCTTGTTACCAATTAGTCTAGATTTTAATTTAGAGTTTTTTATTTTAATTTTAAGTTGCTAATTAATTTCTTATTATTTTTAATTGCAGTCTATGCGACGATCTCAAAGTTCTAATTCTATACTTTTTGATCCGGAGATCGAGCGCACTGCACGTGCTTTGCGAAGAGAGAGAAGAGAAGAACTTGAAAGAATGGCTGAACAAGAAGTAAACCAAGCTCCCATAGTGCCTATTAGAGATCACTTCAGACCGACGATCCAGGCTCACTATTCTTGAATCGCTCGAGGAACTATCAATGCAAACAATTTTGTGCTGAAGCCTGCATTGATCAACATGGTTCAACAGAACCAATTTAATGGGAGCGCCACTGCCGATCCTTATCTACACCTACGCACCTTTTTGGAGATAACCGATACGGTAAAAATTAATGGTGTATCTGAGGATACTATACGCTTACGCTTGTTTCCGTTTTCTCTCAGGGATCAAGCCAGAAGTTGGTTGCAATCACTGCCGCTTGGAAGCATTACTACTTGGGAGGGGATGGCAGAAAAATTTCTTGCAAAATATTTTCCTCCTGCCAAAACCACCCAACTGAAGATCGAGATCAGCACCTTCAGGCAGATGAACACTGAACAGCTTTACGAGGCATGGGAAAGGTATAAAGAATTATTAAGACGTTGTCCTAACCACAATTTTGCAGATTGGGAACAGATTGAGTGGTTTTACAACGGACTGAATGCGCCTACGAGAATGAATGTGGACTCAGCGGCTGGAGGTACTATATTTGCGAAGGATCATGTTCAGGCTTATGATATGTTGGAGGAGATGACGGTCAATAGTTTCCAATGGCCATCTGAGCGTATAGGAGTAAAGAAGCCGGCTGGAGTGTATGCAGTGGATCCTCTCACGTCCATCACTGCTCAATTATCTGCACTGACTACACAGGTAGCTTCTTTGAATAAAATTAATGTTGCAGATTCAACTGGAGTTGAAGGATCATCGGCTATAGAACAAGTCAATTATATAAATCCAAATGGCTACAGAGGATATGGAGCGTACAGAGGTAATCCAATTTCCAATACCTTTCACCATAATTTTCGAAATCATGAAGATTTTTCTTATGCTAACAATACTAATAAGGGTGATGGTAAGTTGTCTTTGGAGGATGTGGTTAGTACCTTTGTGCAGGAATCAGGTAAGAGGATGGCAAGAACTGAATCTCGACTTGACAGTTTGGAGACGCACATGACCAACATGGGTGCTGTGTTGCAATCCATGGAAACCAGCATAGGGCAGTTGGCGAACGCACTAAAGGACAACAACCGCGGCCAGTTCCCTAGCAATACTGAGGTAAATCCCAAGGAGCAGTGCAATTCCATAGAGTTGAGAAGTGGAAAAGAAGTTGGAATTCAAGAACCTGCTGTTGAAGAGAAGAAATTTGAGGAAAAAGTTGAGGAGAAGGAGCCAAAACCGATGTATAAGCCTCCACTTCCCTACCCGCAAAAGTTCAAGAAGAAAGCATTGGACGAGCAGTTCTCCAAATTCTTGGAGATTTTCAAGAAAATTCACATCAACATCCCCTTTGCTGAAGCTTTGGAGCAAATGCCAAATTATGAAAAGTTCATCAAGGAGATGATGTCCAAAAAGAAAAAGCTGCTAGAGAACGAGGTGGTCAATCTGACGGAAGAGTGTAGTGCGGTGCTACAAAAGAAGATGCCACAGAAACTTAAGGATCCAGAGAGTTTTACTATTACTTGTTCTATTGGTGGTTCACATTTTAATAATGCACTTTGTGATTTAGGGCCAGTATTAATTTAATGTCATTATCTATTTACAGGGCCTTGGAGTTGGGAGACATGAAATCGACTAAGATTTCATTGCAATTGGCGGATCGGAGCATTAAATATCCACTAGGAATTGTTGAAGATGTTCTAGTCAAGGTGGATAAATTCATCTTCCCAGCGGATTTTGTGGTATTGGATATAGAAGCAGATCATGGTGCTCCGCTCATTTTTGGGTGACCATTCTTGGCCACGGCGGATGCAAAAATTGAAGTGATGAAAGGGGAGTTGTCAATGGGTGTGGAGTGCAAACGAGTAATCTTCAACTTATTTACGAAAGCACCTAATCCATCCATCGAACAATTATGCTTAATTGAACCGGTTATGAAGTTGGAGGGTTGTTCAAAAGCCGACATTGCGGTTGATTCATCGAATGAGAGAGCGCCAAAACCACCAAAGAAGGCCACGAAAAAAACAAAATTTAAAAGGCGGATCGTGGAATTTATTTGGCGCGTGAAAGAGAAAGGGAAGACTTAATACTTTGAGAGTCGGGCTGGCGACTCTAAACCAAGCGCTTTTTGGGAGGCAACCCAAAATTTTTGTTTTATTTTTATTTATTTTAATTTTTTTTATTTATTTAAATTTCTGCTTTAATTTTTTTTATTTTAATTTTTTGCTCATTAGTTAATTTTATGATTTTTGAATTATTGTTGATAATTTGGGAGGCCTAATTTTAAAATTGTTGAATTATTTTTCAGGATTTTGGTCTTCTTGCAGCGCATTATGGGAGCTCGCCCAAAATTGGAGGCGTTCGCTCAAGATTTGGGAGTTGAAATCAGAGGCTTATGCGCGCCCGCCTCCACTCTAAGCACTGAAGCTACACGAACAGCGCCTCACCATGCGCTATCGCCCTCCATACTAGCGCAAGAAGCATGCACTATCGCGCACTCCAGCAGCGCAAGCACCATGCGCTAACGCGCTCCTCAACCGCGCTTCCTAAGCGCTATCGCGCATCAATAGCCGCGCTCACCAACAGCGCTATCTTAAGCGCTATCGCGCTACTTTACACGGCCACATAAGCGCTATCGCGCTCTTCACTAGCGCAACATCAAGCGCTAACGCGCGATTGAATAACGCTATCGCGCACGCATGACTTCATGAGTTTAAAAGCCCGTTCCAGAGTCTTCCTCCCAGACTTAAATCACGAGCCCTGGTTCGAGTCCATCTTTAAATCTCACGCACTGGCATGATCATTGTAAATCTTCTACTCAACAAAATATCATCATCTCACGGATTGTGATCTTAATTACAAGGCAGAGATTCTCAAAATTGGTCTTGCTCCATCTCAGCTTGTCGAGAAAGGGAAAATTGAAGAATTTGGAAAATGTATTCGTGAACGGTACAAAAGCTAAAATTTTATCTCTTACATTTGATTTTTGATAAATGTTGTGATTTGAGGCTATTGGGTTGTCTGAGTTTTGTCTGAGTTGTGGATTGGAGTACGTTTGCGGCAGTGAAATTCTATATCATTGTATTAGTGCCTACCAAGTGTTTGTTGAATTGCTTGGGTTATATTTGAACGTTGGTTACTGGAATTGTTGGGAGTTTATTGCATTGTTTGAGGCATTTGATTTGAAGTGAGTGAATTATTGAGTTACAATGCCACCGAAAACCAAAGGGAAAGGAGCAATTTCTTCGTCCTCTTCTGCTGCTTCATATGATAGACACAGATTTTGGAATGCCACAGCAGAGGAGTATTGTTTTGATGTCATGGAGCGAGGGATGCACAAAGAAAGAGGAATGAGTTTAAGAGAGCATAGTGCACCGGCGTTAATTGAAGCTAAGAGAAGAGGTTGGGAGACATTTTTTAGGAGTCCACCAGATGCTGTTATATCATTGATTCATGAGTTTTATGCAAATTTGATGGTCAAATACGTGAATTTGAAAGTTCGAGTTCGAGGGAAATTGGTGCCTTTTGATAAGAGTACAATTAACAGCCTTTATGAAATGCCGGATTTGGACATTGCAGATGATGAGTATGAGGTATTTAAGAATCAGTCATATCCAGATAACATTGTACTTCAGACCTTGTGTGAGGATGGTGCGGAATGGAAGAAGAATGCGAAGGATGAAGTTGTTACATTTCCATCCATATTTCTTCGACGAGAAGCGAATAATTGGCATGAGTTTGTGGCTGTCAGGATGTTGCCATCTGGGCATACATCCGATGTGACTAAGGTTAGAGCTGGACTGGTGTACTGCATTGTGACAGGGAAATCCGTTGATGCTGGGAGAGTAATTCAGGAGTCTATTATTGCTGCAGTTAGGGGTTCCTCGACTATCAGTTTACCCCACTCGTCTTTGATTACTCAACTTTGCCTGTTAGCTGGTGTTGTGTGGGATGATACGGAGCAGATTCTTCCAATTCGAGGTCCTATAAGAATTACTGGTGCATTGAGACGGGACAAGAATAAGAAAGCAGCCAGTACTTCTGAACAGGTAGCTGAACCACCGCAACGCTCGGAGCCACTACCATACTTTGAGCCAGCACCTTCCCATTTGGAAGGACTTATGTCACTACCGACACATCCGGCCCCTGAGTATTCTACTCGTGATGATTCTACGGCCGTGCTTTCTCAGATGAAGAAGCAGTGGAAGATGATGCAAGCACACATGACATATATGCATGACTTCACTGCCGCTCTTGCCCAGAATTATCCGCCCACTGTTGTGCCTTATCCAGCTCCTCCGCAGTGGTCTTCTGATGATACTGCTGCTGCTGCACCTTCGTTCCATGGAGATGATGATGATGACGCCGAGTCCTGATGCTCGGTGTCGAAGGTATGAGTCCCTTGTTCTTTTTATTGTTTTTAATCATTAGGGACAATGATTACATTAAGTTTGGGGGGAGAATTAGTTTTTGATGTAGTGATTTAGTTGTTTGGTTGATAGTTGAGTAGTTGAATTTTATTGTGTGCTTTATAGATAAAATTTTTAATTTTTGTTTTTGTTGAGTTGAGTTGAATTGAGTTGAGAAATAAATGGATGCAGGGCCAATGAAAAATATTTTTGTGCTATAACTGAAATCCATGATTGTCCACTTATCTAACAAATATTTTTGAAAAAATGGAACCAATTAGATGAAAAATTTTCTATATACTCTGTGATTAATGCTTGAATCTGATTTTTGAGACATACAGACATAGATATGATTGAGGCATTGTTTGAAATTTTTGGGCCTAATTTTCATTGAATTTATCCTTAGTTGCCCATTTGAGCTACACGTATATTAGTACTTTGAGGTACGAAAATTCTGAATTTGTTGTGAACATCATCTTTAACTGCTGATGATTATTCTTTTTCTGCACTGATTGAATTTGTATGATTTAATTGTGGATTGAGACTTGTCTAGAACTAGTTCGGACACTCTTAGAGGCGAAATACGGGCAATACTGAGATTAGGGATGATTTAGGCGATTTTTCTGAATTCGTTTGAGCCTTTCAAGCTACCTAATTATCTATTTTATCCCTAGTACCTTGTTTGAGCTTTATTGAAAATCGAATGGCATGCGTGTAAACGTGTGATTATACCCCCATTCGTCATTATTTCAAGGTCCTACATTGACTACCTAATTAGCCTAAACACTATTTCCTACCTTTAAGGGAGTAATTTGAATGCTAAAATGTTGTATGTTCCTAGCTTTATTTGTGAAAAAAGGATTGGTGTGGTGGATGAATTGAAAAGATGAAAAAAAAGGTAGTAGAAAAAAAGAGTTGAAAAATGTGGTAGAGAGTTGAAAAAGTTCTGAAAAGAAGAGTTGTGAAAAAGTTGAGAAATGAAGTGAATTGAAAGAATGTGAAATTGTGAATGAAAAAGGAGTCGTAATTGAGTTTGATAATATGAATTACTCCTTATTTTGAATTCTTATCCTTCATTTGTAGCCATGAGCCAGACCTTACATTATAAGCTGAATAAGTCCTATTGACCGAGTCTCAGTTGCCCAATATACTAGTGGAGAAGACTTGCGAGAATTTAGCATATGGGCTGTTGATTGATGCTTTTAATTATTATGAATTTTGATCTAAACACTTACACGTTTATTCTTTGCATTTACCTAATTGTGAGTGTTTTTGATTAATATCCTATATTTGATCCTATGCTATCCTTGAAAAGACCTCATGATCTATGAATGTTTGAATTGAATTTGGAGAATGGTATTTTGAACTTGAGTTGCGGAGATTGTGAGTTTATGCGGTTATTTTGTTATGATTGAAACTTTTAAGTGTTAGTTGGGTGTGATATGATTGGATTTGATATATTTGAAATCAGTGTTGAGGCCATTGTTCCATAATATTTCTTGACTATTTTTGTGGGTTTGATAGAATGAGTTGTTGGAATTTAATAGTTTTGCTCGGGACTAGCAAAAGTCTAAGTTTGGGGGTATTTGATAAGTGTATTTTATACACATAATTTATATATGATTTTAATTGTTAAATATTTGTTTCGAGCAGATTTATGTGGGTATTGTGTTGTTTTTGTAATTGTAGGAAATTATGGAGATTTTGTGAATTATGGAATTTTGAGGAGAAAAATAAGAAGTTTAGAAGAGAAAGAAGAAAAGAAAAGAAAAGAAAAGAAACGTACAGACAAAGAAGATGAATAGTGATGGGCTTCAACTATTGGGCCTTAATTGATTAGCGTTTCTTTAAGCGCTAATGGGAAAGAAAGCCAGCGCTATCGCGCTTCAGAGGAGAAGATTGAGAAACCTCGACAGAGGGTTATACGCGGGCGCGTGATTTCTGGAGTGGGCGCTTGTCGCGAAGTTTGAGTTTGGAAATATTTTAATCGGAAGGAAACTTCTATATTTTGTGGGCTTTTGAGTGGGCTTTTGTGAGACACTATAAAAGGGAATTTTTCATCAGACTAGGAGGGCCGCCACACACATACAGAGGAGAAATCAGAGATTGATCGAGATTTTTCTGGGATTTTCTAGAGCTTCATCGTGAAGAACGAAGACGGAGTTTGATAGACCGGACACGGCGTCGACGACGAATTTGTTTATTTTATATTTTATTTTATTCTGAATATGTTTGAATTTATGGATTATTGTTTTATTCAGAATTTTATTATGAACTAATTTTTATAGTCTAGAGGTCGGATGGAACCTGGTGTAGACACTTTCTTGAATTCTTGATTTTATTGGATTGAATTTATTCTAGATTATTTGTTTTTTCTAGAATTGATTGTCTTTTCAATTATCTGATCAATAATTTATTTGTAATATTTATTTGAAATCTGGCACTCGGGAGAGGAGATTTTGAATAGGACCATTGGAAAATACACTGTTAATTGTTTATCTGACTCGGGAGAGCTTATAACTTTAACAGAGCTTTTAAAGAGAACATAGTTTTGAATTGATCACTGCAAGTAGATTCTTAATAGGGATATTGGAATTCAATTGTAGTTGATATATTTTATTCGGCACTCGGGAGAGGGAATAATACACGTAAGTGTTCTTGGCTATTAATTTTTTGAAATTCATGAAGATTAATTAATTAGGATTGATTGTTGTTGAAACCAGGTGAAATCTATACCTCTAGACCATTTTCTCTGATTGATTATTCCTGAAAGTTGTTTGCGTGTTATCTAAAATCAACTAATTATTTATTTTAATTGCAAAATTCTTGATTATTGATTTTCTAGATAAAGTTTGGACTATTTTAATTACAAGCACTATTATTTTCATTTTACTCCCTGAGGGATCGATACTTGATTTTATCACTATATTAAAACTTGACACTCGTACGCTTGCGAGGAAATTACACAACAACAGATCTTAAGTACTGAATGTAAAACAGAAATCAGAAACATTCTTTATTCCAGTCAAACGCTTACAGAGTTTACAACTGAATACAACTCAAACCGAAATTAAAACAACTCAGGATGGTCTTCACGCATCCTGTCCTCAAGTTCCCAAGTAGCTTCTTCAGTGCCTCGGCGCTGCCACTGAACTAAAACCAAAGGAATGACTTTGTTCCGCAAAACCTTATCCTTATAATACAGGATACGAATAGGTTTCTCAACATAAGTCAAATCCTTGCTTAACTAAACCTCAGACCGCTGTAGAATATGAGACTCATCCGCCACATACCGCCGCAACTGAGATACGTGGAACACGTCGTGAATACTCGAAAGATGCGGTGGCAAAGCTAGTCGATAAGCCAAATCGCCAATGCTCTCCAAGATCTCAAACGGACCGATAAATCTGGGAGACAACTTGCCCTTAAGGCCAAATCTGAGAATCTAGCGGAAAGGTGACACTCTCAGAAACACTTTCTCCCCAACATCGAACTGCAAAGGCCTACGCTTGGTATTAGCATAGCTGGCCTGACGATCCTGTGCAGTCTTAATCCATTTCTTGATCTGATCAACAATGTCTACCGCATGCTGGATAAACTCTGGTCCCTCAGCCTGTCTCTCCCCCACTTCTTCCCAGAAGAGTGGAGTACGACAACGTCATCCATACAACGCTTCAAAAGGTGTCATCCCAATACTAGTATGATAGCTGTTGTTGTACACGAACTCGATCAATGCCAAATGATCCTGCCAGGCTGAACCAAAATCCATGACGCACGCTCTAAGCATATCCTCCAAAGTACGGATAGTGCGCTCTGACTGACCATCAGTTTCCGAATGATAGGCAGTACTCAAACTGAGAGTAGTACCGATCGCACGCTGAACACTTCCCCAGAACCTAGAAGTAAACCTGGGGTCCCAATCGCTGACAATGCTCACAGGCACTCCATGAAGTCGAACGATCTCCTGAATGTATAACCGAGCCATATGATCCACATTGTACTTCCCGGCTATAGGCAATGAAATGCGCTGACTTGGTGATTCGGTCCACCACAACCCAGATAGCATCACAGTTCCTCGGGGATGTTGGAGAACTATGATCAGATCAATCAGAATTGATACTCGGTGCAGCGGAAGTTTAAAAATTTTATATGGAACGATTCCATAATAGGTATCAAAACTTTACGATTAAATTGTGCGTGTAAAAAATAAACTCTTGTTGTATATCCCAGGAACTGATGGACGAACAATTCTTCAATCAGGTCCACAAACAGAGATTTAATCCCTCTGATAGATTGCACTAGAAAATCTATCAGAAGTTTCTACGAAGAGAATTAACGAATTTGATCCGTTAAACCAGACTGCAAATTCAAAATTCACAGGCTGAATTTTCCCGAGCAGAGAGAGAGGGGGGCGGCCACTTTAGAAAACACAGCTAGGGTTTTTGAAAATATTTTGTGACCTCTGTTGTATAATTTCTGTACTGCAATAACTTATTTATAATGTGGGCTGCTAACAGCTTAGGGCCTATTAGTCATAAGTTCAAGCCTGACAAGCAAAGCCCGCATGTTCAGAAATTAATATAAAATCCATCGTGACTCAGATTGATAAACCAATTTCACCAATGTTCACAGAAACCATTTCTGCATCTATTAAAGTCAAGATAAATTTTCTGAATCCGAATTCAGTGGTTTCCAAAAATGCCCATCCCTATGTCATTTTAGGAAATCTTACTCCTCTACTCTTAAATAAGAAGTCCCACTTCTTTGTTCATTAAATTTAACTCTTTAAATTTAACTATCTCAACGGGAATTAAAAATCCATTACTTGTGTGACCCTCAATGGTTCAGGGATACAGCTAGCCGTGGGCTCACAACTCCTTGTGACTCGAAACAACAATTTCCGACTTGCCCATCGAATCATGGTAAGAGCGCCTAGCAACATCGCCCCATGATTCCCTAGGTATCACTGATAGTGCCTGCAAGAACCAATAGATTTTGGTTAGCGTACAGTACGGTCCCTTCATCCATATATCCCGATCGAATCAACAACCATTGGTAAATCGAGAGTCGTTCGAGATTCGATAACTATGCAATGCATCTTGAAGATCAAATAGTGACATCGCATGTGCTACTAAGAAACCATTTCTTAAAACACATCATGTACTCTGGCCAGAGATTCGTCACACTAATATCTCCTCAGATTGCATAGGATATCCACACTAGCAAGTATGTGGTGAATCTTTGACAACAAAGCATCGACTCCTATATGTGTCGTAACTGTACCCAATCCCGACACCTGATGACCCTAATAGAGTCGGTAAAAGAGTCAAAGTACAGTACTAGCATATAGAGTCTCAATGATGTTTCAAGTAGTAAGGACTAATGGTGTACAACCAAAACCACGGACTTTATCCACTCGATAAGTGATAACCACTTGGAAAGTTCGGATAGGGTAGTTCGATCATTCATCGTATGAATATCCATTTGCATGCTTTGAACATCTCTATGTTCCATACCAATGAAACGTGGTACTCGGCATCGCAAATGATAGTCTCAATCTCGAGCGATCCTTATCCTTATTAACGGACGGCTCAATCGACTAGGAACTGTTTAGAATATACAGTGACTATAAGATGTGTTTCATGATAGCCATCCCCATGTGCTACCACATATTACATACACTATAGTATATTCAAGGTCTTCATCTAAACATCTTATAGTATGTCACAACATAATAATATGATAAAAGATAAAGTAAACGCCATTATAAAAGTGTAAATTATATTAAATAAAAGATTGTTTATACAAAGAGTCATCAAAGCCCTTAGCCACAAGTTGGCTCACCGGGCACCCACTCTTTCAAGGGATACCGGCAAATGGGTCACAAAGTCCATTGTGATAAACTCCCATTTCCATTCAGGAATAGGCAGACTGTGAAGCAATCCTCCAGGTCGTCGGTGCTCTGCCTTAACCTGTTGACACACCAAACATCTCGAAACAAACTGATAAACACTGCGTTTCATTCCCTTCCACCAGAAACGAGTACGTAGATCCTTGTACATCTTGTTTCTCCCAGAATGAATACTCAACTTAGTGCGATGCGCCTGAGACAAAATCTCCTCTCGCAACTCTACATCCTACGGAATCACAAGTCTACCAGACAAACACAGAAAGCCATCTGACTGATAATGAAATCCAGACGAGCTACCCTCGTTAGCTAGACGAGCTAAACGCTGGGTCTTCAAATCAGACATTTGAGCATCTCGAATCCGCGAATACAAAGTTGGCTCAGATAATATCTGCAAACATCTCGAATTCGCGAATACAAAGTTGGCGAGAAGATTCGCCTCTCTCAGTACTACGCTTTGGACCCATGATCACTCAAAAATTCGCAAGAATTGGTGATATTGGCAATTCGTCGAACACCTTGTGTGCACGAACAATTCCGGATTTTCTAGCAAAATATGACCTTGGAGGAGTAGAGAGGAGGGAAAAAATGAAGATTCCAAGCCCTTGAATGATCCTGCAATAGATAGATAACCAATTGTGAAAAATTTGGAAATTTTGAAAATTTGGAGAATATTGGTTCTAAGGGCCGAGGGGAATTTGAAAGGGGGAGTGGGGGGAAAAGAGGGAGAAAACGCTCAGAAATAAAGCAAAGTAAAGGGCACGCTCGATCCTATAACTTTCCCGGATCGAGCGCGCCTGTTAAAATGCGTGGGCAGTGAGTTTAGAAATTCCACACGCTCGATCCTACATCTTTCCCGGATCGAGCGCGCCTGTTAAAATGTGCGGGCAGTGGACTTACAATTTCAGTGCGCTCGATCCTAAAAACAATCAGGATCGAGTGCGCCTGCTACTTCAGAAGTTATATTTTTTAATTTTCCAAAAATTTTCCGAAACAAAAATTAAAAACAAAAATTCTCCGAAACCAAAATTAAAAACAAAAATTCAACGAAACAAAAAAAATAGAAGGAAGCAAAAACAAAAAAACTGATTGCTGGGTTGCCTCCCAGTCAGCGCCTTTGTTTACGGTCGTTGGCTCGACTGAATGTTGCAATTCCTCAGGGTGGTTTAAATCTGGTTCTTTTGTCCACCTTTAACCACTTCATAATTTTTCCAGTCAATGTTCCATGCTTTTTCTGCTTCGACTTCTTGGCGATTCTTTTCGCTCGGTCAGGAAGATGTTTTGTCGCGGTTTTTGGTGCCTGCATATCAGAGATAAAATTTTCAGCAGTAGAAATTTCAGCAGGCGTTGCAAGTATATTAACAACACTTTCACAAACAGGATTTTTCAGGGCATCAAAAATATTAAATTTGGAAATTTTCTCATCGAATTCCATAGTGAGAGTACCGTTATCAACATCTATTACAGACTTAGAAGTTTTCAAGAATGGTCTTCCTAATAAAATAGGATTATTCAATTAATTGTTTTTCATGTCAAGAATATAAAAATCAGCCGGGAAGACCAATTCGCCAACTTGCACTAGGACATCTTCTAATAAACCCCTCGGGAAAATAGTAGATCGATCAGCCATTTGGATAACAATATCAGTTTCATTCAAAGACCCAAGATTTAAGGAAGCATAAACAGAGTATGGCATGACATTAATCGACGCTCCTAAATCTAGAATGGCTGTATCAAGCTGAACATCTCCTATTTTACATGGAATCGAGAACATACCTGGGTCCTTGCATTTTGTAGGTACCTTTCTTTGAATAACAGCAGAGACCTGTTCTCCCAATTCAACTTTCTTACAACTCTTCAATTTTTGTTCTCTTTTCGCAGTACATAATTCTTTAAAAAATTTAGCATAGCGAGATATTTGCTTAATAGCATCTAACAGTGGAATGTTCACCTCGCATCTACGAAAAGTTTCATAGAGCTCCTTAATCCCCTCATTTTTCCTAGAATCCTTCAAAGCTAAGGGAAAAGGGGCTACAGGTTTATACTCAGAAAAAGGGGGAAACTTACCTCGCGGTGCTTCTTTAGGGTTGGGCTCATTCTCCTCCACCTTAGATTCTTCGTCCCCTTCAGTCTCTACCGGTTCTTTGACCAATCCATTGTGAATCTGCAGCTCTTTTCAACTCCTCAAAGTAATAGCACTCACATTCTCCCTCGGATTCACCACTGTTTGTGAAGGAAAACGGCTGGAATTTTGTGCTTCCAACTTGCTGATTGTTGCAGGGAGCTGCCCCATTTGGGTATTTAAATTTTGGATGCTCGTCCGGGTGTCTTGTTGAAAAGCCAAAGTATTAGTGGCAAGATTCTGAACTATGTTTTCCAGAGACTCACTTGGCGTAGGAATCTGAGGGCGCTGTGGTGGAGGGTACGGTTGCCTATAAGATTGATTGGGCTGTGGTGCTTGAGGTCCAGGCTGATTCGCTTGTGGATTGCCATATCTGAGGTTTGGATGATCCTTCCAACCTGGATTGTATGTGTTAGAGTAAGGATCATACCTCTGCTAAGGTGGCCCTGGAAATCCTCCTGCCGCATTAACTTGTTCCGCATATCCCTCTTGAAGAGTGGGACACATGTCAGTTGCATGTCCCAATTGAGTACAAATTCCACATACCCTTGCAATCTGTCCATTCCCTACAGCCATATGACGCACAAGAGACGTCAGTTCGCTCAGTTGTTGTTCAAGGGAAGAAACGTTTACCTCGTTACTTTTTTTGGTCGCAGGATCACTTCTGGTGGTGCCAAATTGCTAAGAATTGGCAGCCATGTTCTCTATTAGATTTCTTGCTTGCACTGGAGTTTTGCCCACAAAAACCCCACCACTGGCCGCATCCAGCATACTCCTGTCATGAGACAACAACCCTTCATAACAGTATTGAATTAGTAAATTTTCACTTATCTGGTGCTGCGGACAGCTGGCGCAAAGTTTCTTGAAGCGCTCCCAATACTCGTGCAGTGACTCTCTCATCTGCTGTTTGCACCCATAAATTTCTTTCCGGATGTTTGCTGCTCTAGAAGCTGGAAAGTACTTCTCTAAAAATATCCTCTTCATCTCAGTCCAGGTGGTGATGGATCCAGAAGGTAGGTAGTACAACCAATCATTAGCAAAACTCTTTAAAGAGAAAGGAAAGGCTCTGAGCTGAATCTGCTCCTCTGTCACTCCATGCGGTTTCATGCTTGAACACACCACGTGGAATTCCATCAGATTCTTGTGCGGATCCTCATCTGCAAGACCATGAAAAGTAGGAAGTAAGTGTATCAGTCCAGATTTCAATTCAAAATTAGCATTATTTTCTAGAGTGGGGAAAGTAATGCATAAGGGCTGTTGGTTAGGATCAGGAGTGCCCAATTGTCTCAAACTCAGATTGGCATTAGCAGCCATCTCTTCTTCTGGGAATGCAGCTCGAGCAGCTTCCTCTTGTAGTTTTCTACGAAGTTCTCTCCTCCGCGTATGCAAGGTCCTTTCTATTTCCGAATCGTAGAGAAAATATTCTTCAGCAGAGTCACCTGAAAGCATGAACAAACCAGAGTAGCACTACGAGGAATAAATAAAAAAAATAAAAAATTAAAATTAAAATTAAAAATAAAAATAAGAAGAACACAATAAATTAACATCGTTCCCCGGCAACGGCGCCAAAATTTGGTAGCGTTTAGTCGTGTCGTGCCCAAATTAACCCAACTCAGATTAACTAAATAAACATGTAGTAGCGAGAGTAGGGATCGTTCCCACGAGGAAAGTGTAATTTATTTGCGTTCTTTAAAATACTGGAAAGGGGATTTTTTTGGATTTTACTAACTACTATGCAAAAATTAAAATAAGAAAGATCAATAAATTAACGAGACTTGGTATCGGTCGACTACACCCTTGAAATCATTCACTCGATCATCGATTCTCTAAAAATAATTAATTCACATCGAATATTCATCATTGGAAATTTAATTCTTGTTTCACCTTAATTTTAGTTAACTAGACAACAGCAGTCTAAGTTAACCCTTACCCCATAAACTAACCCAATACCAGCGATCAGATTTAAATCCTTGGTAGCATTCAAACTAGTAAAACTGATAAAGCTAGACAACCCATACACAAGCGGATGAATTTAGCCTAGTCAATTATTATTCCTACGATTTAACAAATTCAACAGCAAAAATTATTAATCATAGTTGCTTCGCAAATCAGAGATTTCAAACAATTACGGATTTGAATTCTAATTTAGCATTCGACTGTATAATGAAATCCTAAGATGGCCAATCTAAAAATCTCATACACAAGCATATCAATCAATTCAGAATAATTCTTGATACTTGATAAAAATCAAACAATGAAAATCTGAATCTCACAAGATAAATAAATTCAAGGGTTCGTCTTCCTCAACCAAGAATAAAAACAAGAAGAATAAAAATCAAAGAACAAGAAAGATAAAACATAGCCGCCAGATTGTTCTTCGCGTTCCAAGCCGTCAAGAGTTCTTCAGAATCATTCTTTTTACTCTAAAATTCGAGATATCTCTTTTAATTAAGGCTACAGTCCTTAATAATAAAAATTCCTAAATTACAGAATTTTTCCCGAACAGCACGTCTCGCTCGATCCGCAACATCAAGCGAGCAAAAATTCCGAACCTACTGTTTTCATATTTTTTGGGCGATGTTGCGGATCGAGCGAGCAACTTTTCTCCCAGCGAGCAGCGATTTTGCAAAATTCATATCCGTAGATCTAGCCGTCGGATTGAGCTGAAATTTGGACAGCTGCTTCAAAACATCTTGAACTTTATTCTGGACAGTGGAGATCAGATTTTGACTAATATAAAATTAAATATGATTTTTGGATCATTGCTGCTCCATAATTCATTCTCGCGCAAAAGCTTTTCCATCTTTTCCTCGACAAAACGCTACGTCCTATACAATAAACACGGGAGAATGTAATATAGATGCGATACATGAAATATGAACACAATGCTTAATTAAAACACATAAATGCATGCAAAACAACAACACAATGATATTAAAATATGCAACACAAACATGCCCATCAAATACCCCCACACTTACTCTTTGCTCGCCCTCGAGCAAGTTATGCAAAACAATATGCAAACAAAACAAAACAACATAAGTAAGTATGGATCTTGACATCGTAGCCACAGAAAAATCCAAAATTCAAAACTAAGAACACTCTTGATTTTCTACAATCCACCTTCAGTTAAGCGCAAACGTGTGTGTGTGCCATGTTATTCTAGCTAGTGCAACTTCAAAAGACAAAGTTTTAAGACTGTTCGCCGACCTAAGACACTTCAGTGTACGTTTCACCCTCAAGAATCCCTCCTCTCAACAACCCTTTAACACAACACAACTCTCTTGAAATAAAATTACGTATCTCTGGATTTTGCACCCGGTATTGCAATAGCCCCAATAATTACCCGCTGACTTAGCTATAACTGGCTAGGATATGAAAAATCATTCTATTTTTTCTTTCTAATCCCCTCGTCTATAGCCCGGATGGAGCATCAACCCCATTTACTCCACATACTTAGCCTTGATCTTGCTCTTTTAGGATTTCAATCCTGTCAAGGCCCGGATGGAATTGTAAAAAAAAAAAAAAAAAAATTCTAGGTACGCCCAAGATCGTAGGTGTCACATCAAAAAATCATCAAGGTTCAAGAAAATATCAAGTTTCACAGACACCTATTGCCGTGCAATGGTCCAACAGACACCAACTCGTCTAATACCTTGCTACAGCTCACTGGTCAAACATGTGTGCTTAAGAATATTCACTACTCAACCTCAAGTTTCTCATATCCAATCAAGAGCAAATTTTCACAAAAAACTATTTTCTCACAATCTCTTTATAGGCTATCAATTTCCTTCCTACTTATGTAACAAGACAAAAACTAACAAATTAACAAATGATGCGAAACGAACTATATGCAAGTACGCAACAAAACAAATGCATACAAAATGACAAACAACGAATGAAACTCCCCCCACACTTGACCAAAGCATTGCCCTCAATGCTCTAGCACTAACAACAAAAATGCAAACACAAGATGAAAATGCAAGCGAAAAAGAAAAACAATAATCCCCTGGTTTAAGTGTCAACGTTTTCCTCTTCGATATCTGGCTGAATAACGGAAGATTCCTATTGAAACTTTGGACAGCAGATGGGGTGGCTAGGTTCTGAAAAACAAGGTAAATAAAACAAAACAAAACAAAACAAACAAAGATGAAATAAAGGTAAAATACACTGGGTTGCCTCCCAGACAGCGCTTGATTTTCAGTCATCGGCTTGACTCTCAGAAGCACTGCTCAAAGAGCGGCTGACGCCCAAAGTAAGTGTCATATGACACCACAAATGGGTCTTGGTTCCATATGCCCTCAAGCTTGGCTAGATGTAAACAGATTAAGCTCGTCACCTCAACAACACTCTGAAGCTGGAAAACATGGGAAGAGAATATCTCTGTAGGCACTTGTATACCAAAATATTTCGAAACGGGTACTCCATCATATGCTGTTTCTTCCAGTACATCTTCCGGCTGAGGTTCAATAATAAGAGAAGACTCAAGCACCTCTAAATCTTCAGCAGGAATTGATTCGCACTCCCAGTCCTGGTTCTCTGAATCATCATCATCGAGCCAAATTGGGTTGGTCACTGCTTGAGTATCTAGCTTCACCTCTTGTTCTCGATATTCATGGACGAGTGATCTCTTGATATTCTCCATGTGCTCCGCAAGTTCGCATCTAAACTTTTTCAGATCTTCTATAGTTTCCACAGTCGATGCCACAAGCTTTCTCATGATATCCTCTAGCGGATGTAAGATCAACTGCGAACAACTTCCCTCCTCCTTTTGAAGCTCGAATGGTTGGTCTGTAAAATCTGGGTATTGAGATTGTGAATACCAGTAATAGTCAAACTCTGCCATATCATCTAACAGGTGTCTCATGGTATCATCATCTCGGCAAAATATTGAAACACGGGCTGTGAAAGCTCCATCAATTACCCATCTTCTTGTCACTGCATCCAAACCACCAAGAAAATATGTTAGGAGAGAATAGTTAGAAAAATCACGATACCGGAAGATGGTTGCCAAATCCTTGAATCTCCCCCATGCTGCGTATAATGGCTCTCCATGTTGTTGGATAAAACTTGGGAATACTTGTTGATTTGACATCTCAAAGTATTACACCGCAAGAATCCTCCTTCGCCTAAGCAAAATTCTTTCTATCTCTGGGTCGTATGGAAATTCTTCTTCTTCCGAAGATTCACCTGCACGCACGAACAAACCAGAGTAGCACTAGGAGGAATAATAATAAATAATAAAAAAACACAAATAAATTAAACGCCTTTTCCCGGGAACGACGCCAAAATTTGGTAGCGTTTAGTCGTGTCGCGCCCAAATTAACCCAACTCAGATTAACTAAATAAACATGTAGTAGCGAGAGTAGGGATCGTTCCCACGAGGAAAGTGAAATTTATTTGCGTTCTTAAAAATGCTGGAAAGGGGATTTTTGGATTTTACTAACTACTATGCAAAAATTAAAATAAGAAAGATCAATAAATTAACGAGACTTGGTATCGGTCGACTACACCCTTGAAATCATTCACTCGATCATCGATTCTCTAAAAATAATTAATTCACATCGAATATTCATCATTGGAAATTTAATTCCTGTTTCACCTTAATTTTAGTTAACTAGACAACATCAGTCTAAGTTAACCCTTACCCCATAAACTAACCCAATACCAGCGATCAGATTTAAATCCACGGTAGCATTCAAACTAGTAAAACTGATAAAGCTAGACAACCCATACACAAGCGGATGAATTTAGCCTAGTCAATTATTATTCCTACGATTTAACAAATTCAACAGCATAAAATATTAATCATAGTTGTTTCGCAAATCAGAGGTTTCAAACAATTACGGATTTGAATTCTAATTTAGCATTCGACTGTATAATGAAATCCTAAGATGGCCAATCTAAAAATCTCATACACAAGCATATCAATCAATTCAGAATAATTCTTGATACTTGATAAAAATCAAACAATGAAAATCTGAATCTCACAAGATAAATAAATTCAAGGGTTCGTCTTCCTCAACCAAGAATAAAAACAAGAAGAATTAAAATCTAAGAACAAGAAAGATAAAACCTAGCTGTCAGATTGTTCTTCGCGTTCCAAGCCGTCAAGAGTTCTTCAGAATCATCCTTTTTACTCTAAAATTCGAGATATCTCTTTTAATTAAGGCTAGAGTCCTTAATAATAAAAATTCCTAAATTACAGAATTTTTCCCGAACAGCACGTCTCGCTCGATCCGCAAGATGTTGCGGATCGAGCGAGAAAAAATTCCGAACCTACTGTTTTCATATTTTTTGGGCTGGCTCGATCCGCAAGATTTTGCGGATCGAGCGAGCAACTTTTCTCCCAGCGAGCAGCGATTTTGAAAAATTCATATCAGGAGATCTAGCCGTCGGATTGAGCTGAAATTTGGACAGCTGCTTCAAAACATCTTGAACTTTATTCTGGACGGTGGAGATCAGATTTTGACTAATAAAATTAAATATGATTTTTGGATCATTACTGCTCCATAATTCATTCTCGCGCAAAAGCTTTTCCATCTTTTCCTCGACAAAACGCTACGTCCTATACAATAAACACGGGAGAATGTAATGTAGATGCGATACATGAAATATGAACACAATGCTTAATTAAAACACATAAATTCATGCAAAACAACAACACAATGATATTAAAATATGCAACACAAACATGCCCATCAAATACCTCCACACTTACTCCTTGCTCGCCCTCGAGCAAGTTATGCAAAACAATATGCAAACAAAACAAAACAACATAAGTAAGTATGTAACTTGACATCGTAGCCTCAGAAAAATCCAAAATTCAAAACTACGAACACTCTTGATTTTCTACAATCCACCTTCAGTTAAGCGCAAACGTGTGTGTGTGCCATGTTATTCCAGCTAGTGCAACTTCAAAAGACAAAGTTTTAAGACTGTTCGCCGGCCTAAGACACTTCAGTGTACGTTTCACCCTCAAGAATCCCTCCTCTCAACAACCCTTTAACACAACACAACTCTCTTGAGATAAAATTACGTACCTCCGGATTTTGCACCCAGTATTGCAATAGCCCCAATAATTACCCGCTGACTTAGCTATAACTGGCGAGGATATAAAAAATCATTCTATTTTTTCTTTCTAATCCCCTCGTCTATAGCCCAGATGGAGCATCAACCCCATTTACTCCGCATACTTAGCCTTGATCTTGCTCTTTTAGGATTTCAATCCTGTCAAGGCCTGGATGGAATTGTTAAAAAAAAAAAAAAAAAATTTCTAGGTACGCCCAAGATCGTAGGTGTCACATCAAAAAATCATCAAGGTTCAAGAAACTATCAAGTTTCACAGACACCTATTGCCGTGCAATGGTCCAACAGACACCAACTCGTCTAATACCTCGCTACAGTTCACTGGTCAAACATATGTGCTTAAGAATATTCACTACTCAACCTCAAGTTTCTCATATCCAATCAAGAGCAAATTTTCACAAAAAACTATTTTCTCACAATCTCTTCATAGGCTATCAATTTCCATCCTACTTATGTAACAAGACAAAAACTAACAAATTAACAAATGATACGAAACGAACTATATGCATGTATGCAACAAAACAAATGCAGACAAAATGACAAACAACGAATGAAACTCCCCCCACACTTAACCAAAGCATTGCCCTCAATGCTCTAGCACTAACAACAAAAATGCAAACACAAGATGAAAATGCAAGCGAAAAAGAAAAACAATACTCCCCTGGTTTAAGTGTCGATGTTTTCCTCTGCGATATCTGGCTGAATAACGGAAGATTCCTATTGAAACTTTGGACAGCAGATGGGGTGGCTAGGTTCTGAAAAACAAGGTAAATAAAACAAAACAAAACAAAACAAACAAAGATGAAATAAAGGAAAAATACACTGGGTTGTCTCCCAGCCAGCGCTTGATTTTCAGTCATCGGCTTGACTCTCAGAAGCACTGCTCAAAGAGCGGCTGACGCCCAAAGTAAGTGTCATATGACACCACAAATGGGTCTTGGTTCCATATGCCCTCAAGCTTGGCTAGATGTAAACAGATTAAGCTCGTCACCTCAACAACACTCTGAAGCTGGAAAACATGGGAAGAGAATATCTCTGTAGGCACTTGTAAACCAAAATATTTCAAAACTGGTACTCCATCATATGCTGTTTCTTCCAGTACATCTTCCGGCTGAGGTTCAATAATAAGAGAAGACTCAAGCACCTCTAAATCTTCAGCAGGAATTGATTCGCACTCCTAGTCCTGGTTCTCTGAATCATCATCATCGAGCCAAATTGGGTTGGTCACTGCTTGAGTATCTAGCTTCACCTCTTGTTCTCGATATTCATGGACGAGTGATCTCTTGATATTCTCCATGTGCTCTGCAAGTTTGCATCTAGACTTTTTCAGATCTTTTATAGTTTCCACAGTCGATGCCACAAGCTTTCTCATGATATCCTCTAGCGGATGTAAGATCAATTGCGAACAACTTCCCTCCTCCTTTTGAAGCTCGAATGGTTGGTCTGTAAAATCTGGGCATTGAGATTGTGAATACCAGTAATAGTCAAACTCTGTCATATCATCTAACAAGTGTCTCATGGTATCATCATCTCGGCAAAATATTGAAACACGGGCTATGAAATCTCCATCAATTACCCATCTTCTTGTCACTGCATCCAAACCACCAAGAAAATATGTTAGGAGAGAATAGTTAGAAAAATCACGATACCGGAAGATGGTTGCCAAATCCTTGAATCTCCCCCATGCTGCGTAGAATGGCTCTCCATGTCGTTGGATAATACTTGGGAATACTTGTTGATTTGACATCTCAATGTATTACACCGCAAGAATCCTCCTTCGCCTAAGCAAAATTCTTTCTATCTCTGGGTCGTATGGAAATTCTTCTTCTACCGAAGATTCACCTGCACGCACGAACAAACCAGAGTAGCACTAGGAGGAATAATAATAAATAATAAAAAAAACACAAATAAATTAAACGCCTTTCCCCAGCAACGGAGCCAAAATTTGGTAGCGTTTAGTCGTGTCGCGCCCAAATTAACCCAACTCAAATTAACTAAATAAACATGTAGTAGCGAGAGTAGGGATCGTTCCCACGAGGAAAGTGAAATTTATTTGCGTTCTTAAAAATACTGGAAAGGGGATTTTTGGATTTTACTAACTACTATGCAAAAATTAAAATAAGAAAGATCAATAAATTAACGAGACTTGGTATCGGTCGACTACCTGTTAGTTAATCTGAGTTGGGTTAATTTGGGCGCGACACGACTAAATGCTACCAATAATACCCTGCTAGACCCAAAAAACTACGGATCTCAGCAACTGTCGTCGAACGCGACCAATTAAGCATCGCCTCAATCTTGCTTGGATCAACAGAAATCCCCTCCCTGGATATGATATAGCCAAGAAAGACCACTCGATCCATCCAGAACTCACACTTTCTCAGCTTGGCGTACAACTGCTAATCTCGAAGAGTCTGCAGTACCAACCGCAAGTGAGAAACATGCTCTTCCGTATTACGCGAATACACCAAGATGTCGTCAATGAAGACCACGACAAACTTGTCCAAATACTCCTTGAAGACAAGGTTCATCAGATCCATGAACATAGCCGGCGCATTAGTCAAAGCAAATGGCATCACTAGGAACTCGTAATGCCCATAGCGAGTACGGAATGCAGTCTTGGCTACGTCCTGATCACGGACTCTCAACTGATGATACCCAGATCTCAAGTCAATCTTGGAGTAAACTGACGTGCCCTGAAGCTGATCAAACAAGTCATCAATACGAGGCAACGGATACTTGTTCTTCACAGTGACTCGATTCAGCTGCCGATAGTCAATGCACAGCCGCATCAACCCATCCTTCTTTTTTACAAAAAGAACAGGAGCTCCCCAAGGAGATACACTAAGACGAATGTACCCCTTGTCCAAAAGATCCTGTAGCTGATTCTTCAACTCACGCATCTCTGACGGAGCCAGACGATACGGTACTCAAGAAATAGGAGAAGTACCCGGCATCAACTCTATGCCAAACTCGACTTCCCTAACAGGAGGAAAACCCGGAATCTCATCAGGAAATACATCTGAAAATTCATCCACGACCGGAATGCTCTCTATCCCAACGCTCTCAGCGGACAAATCAACTGCGTAGATAAGGTAGCCTTCCCCGCCAGACTCTAGAGCTCGACAGGCTCTCAAAGCTGATACCAAAGGCATCGGGGGGTCGCGCTCCCTCACCATAGAAAAACCAGCTCTCACTCCCTTCCGGATGAAAGCGTACTAATCTCTGATAGCAGTCCACTGAAGCTCGATAGGTAGTCAACATATCTATTCCCAGAATGAAGTCAATGTCATCCATCGCCAGGACCATGAGATTCGCTAACAGAATGTTCCCTTCGAACTCTAAAGGGCAACCCATCACTAGACGCTTAGCCAAAGCAGATTGGCCCGTCGGAGTAGAAACAGACATCACTACGTCTAGTGCAATGCATGGTAACTTATGCCTCTTAACAAAACGTGCAGAAATGAAGGAATGAGATGCACCAATGTCAATAAGTACAAGAGCAGGTATACCATAAAGCAGAAATGTACCTGCGATGACTTTCTCATTCTCCTCCACTGCCTGATCATGTCTCAGGGCAAACACCTGGCCAGAAGCTTGTGGCCTCAAATGAGAACTCCCAGCAGGCTGTCCCTGCGACCTCTGCTGAACGGTGGCCTGAGAACCAGATCCTGAAACAGAACCAGAACCGCCTCCCCCGGATAGTGGACAATCCCTCCGGATATGATCAGTCTCTCCACAACGGAAACAAGCTCCAGAAGCTCTACGGCACTTGTCGGATGGATGGTTCTTCCCGCAATGATCACACTTGTCCTTCCTTCCGAAACGAACAACACCTCCAAAACCAGAGGAAGAAGTAGATCCAAACTTCTTGAAAGATTGGGCACAGGGACCCAAAGAACTAGCAGGCCTCGACTGAGGGAAAGACATGTTCCGTCGAATGCTGTCCTCCACCTGGTGACAACGGCTCACCAAACCCTCGTAGGACATTTCGTCGCAAACCGCCACACGGTCAAGTATCTCAGGGTTAAGGCCCTGAAAGAACAGATTATACTTCATCCCAGAGCTGTCAGAATCTCGGGGCAATAGGATAGCATATCAAAGAACTTCTGCTGATACTCATCAATAGACATGGCTCCCTATCGCAGACTCAGTAGCTCACCTGTCTTCGACTGACGGAGTGCAGGAGGAAAATACAGCTTCTGAAAAGCTGTGCGGAACTCGGCCCAGGTGGCCACTCCTCTCGCCGCAACAAAAGGTGCAGAAGTAAACCTCCACCACCTGCGCGCACGTCCATCTAGAAGATAACCCAGGGTCTCCATCTTCTGCTCCTCGGTGCATCGAAAAGTCTGAAAAGTCGTCTCCATGCGGTCTAACCAGTTCTACGCATCCTACGGAGACTCACCTCCAACAAGGGGCTTAGGTCCCATCTGCAGAAATCGCCGTACAGTGAAATGATCCTCATCACGACGATAATGATGACGGTCCCGACGACGCTCACGATCGTCATCTCCCTAGTGTCCACCTCCACTACCATGGCTACTCTGGTCATCGTAGTTTGCCATCTACAAAAGCACTTCACGATTACCTTATGCAGAGTCTAAATCCCAAGAATACTATGCATGCTCTGATACCATAAATGTAGTGACCCTTACCTGGATCACCTACTAAACAGAACTCAGGCATGCAATTAACTTAATTAAACTAATATCAGAATAAACTGCGGAAACCATAAACATTATACAATCCCAAGGAAAGGAATCTGTAAATACCCAAATATTATACAACCAGATCGAATAGCTGAATCAATCTAATAACAACAGTATAAAACCTAGGCAAAGCTCCAGCTGGCCAACAACTGCCTAGCCCCTCCTGGATTCACCCGCCTCATCCAATCGCAAACCTGCCCCATGGAATAGGGTGTCCAGAAACACAGAGTACGAGGCGTGAGCATAAAATGCTCAGTACGAGAGTATGAGTATACATGCATGCAAAGTGAACACCCTATAAACTCGAGGTCAAGGATCAGATAACAGAGACAGACCGGGACCTGGTATGTAGCACGATATGCCGTTTCTTCAAGAGGTGGCTCCCATACCATAATACCAGTGGATATGCCGGACCCAAATCGATGGAAGTCCAACCACTAACAGGATAGGGAAAAACCCTACTAACAGACATCTCGAAGGAGATAGCTCAGTATGCAAATGAATGCAGCATAAATCAATGACATATAAATCATGCAGTCACATAATACATGCATACTCAGTCAGGATATCTTGAACAGTACTTTCGTACCTCAAATCAGTGCAAGCTCTGCCAACTCTAGGTCCACGCCTATAGTTTGCTCTACACTTCCAAATGATACTACTATCATTATAGTGCTCTAAAAGCCTTAACTAAGCAATTGCATACTCCTAAATATTTATAGGAATCAAAAGCTATACCTTCGTCCGTCGTTAGCCCTTTGCTGTCGTGTAATACCCATAAAATTCATAAGTCCATTCACGGTTTATTTAATGAATTTTATTAGATTTAAGTTATTTTATTGTATTATTCATGATTTACAAAGGAATTTTAAATGAGCTATAATCTATTCCATTTGGTTGATTATGATTTAAATGCTTTTGTCATTTAAATATTTTCATTGTGTTAAATGATTTCAAATTATTTTATTTTATTATTCTTGATTTAAATGGTTATACTTGTTTTAATGGTTTATATTCTTTAAAGTTTTTAAGTCATGATTAGATTAATGATTTTATGATTTATGTCTATCTTATTTTAATATTCTCGATTGAGTTAACGATTTCATGTCGAGTTTGATTCTGGACTCACGGAACGAAGCTAACCAATACACGAGATCGTATAGAATATTATTACAAGCATTTTGAGTATAATATTGTTATGGTTTTATTTCTAGCATTGGGAGGAAAATTTTAATAATCCGATTGAGGCGTGTTGGATTGACTACATTTTATGTATCCAACACACCTGTTGTATTAATTCCTATTATCCATATCCATCTACCCTTGACCCCCCTCATTATCACTTGTCTCCCCCTCCCTCTCAATCACACGCCTACTTCCCTTCCTCCCATTTCCATTTCTTCCTTTTCCCTTTCCATCGGTGTTCCTTAAGATCAAAGGTAAAGTTTAGCTCCCAATTTCAGTTCGTACCAAAGGTTAGCTCGTTATCGAAGTTCTGGATCATCTCAATCTTCGTTAAGGCAAGTACAAATTTTAAAGGTTTTGAAACCACCATTCAAAATATATTTATTTTGATATGAAAAGATGTATGTTGAGATATGTATGCATGATTTTCAAGAATTTCAAGATCATGAAGTTTTGATTTTATGAGTTTGAAGAGCATGTTATGTGATAGTATGAAATCGTGAAGCATAAGTCGTTCTTGTCATGTTCTTGAATTTGATTCAAGAGATACATGTTTCATTTAAGTTTTTATATGTTCTTGAAGTTTCAAGCAATGTTTTATTTAAAATATATAGCTAGAGTAGTAGAAAATACCATATTTTGAATTATTGAGTTAGTTTGAGTTAAAGCTTTTAAATGTTGCATGTGTTGGATTGTTCCGGATTAGCGGCACTTGTTACCATTTGGATGATTAAGAATAGTTTACTAATCCAAATGATATGAGGTCAATTTTATTTGAAAGATACGTTATTTATCTACATATTTCATGTTTTGAGTTTTGTCAAAATCATTTTAGAAGATTGGTCAAAATCGCCCCGAAGTGTGTCAAATGTTTTGAATTTCTGGCAGTGACACATCTCGGGAGAATGGGCATAACGTTTTACTGAAAACTCCAACTAAGGTTTGGTTTTCTGAATTAGAAAGCCGATATCAAGGGCTAAAACTTTTATGTTTACCACGTTTCCAAATTCCGAATGTACAATAGATTTGCAGAGCAAGCAAGAAGATCCATTTGTGCAGGTCATGCGCGCCCGCGCCTAGAAGTGGAGCGGCCGCGCCTTGCCTTCGAAATTCACAGTTTATTTATGTTATTTTAGGTCCTAAATTCATGGTTATGATCTTTTAAGGCTTCTAAAATATATTTAAGAGTTTCTATGCAAAAAGTTTCAAGTTTTAAGTCAAGAACAAAAAGAACGACTTACGTGGATCAGTTACGTTATGTGATGCATGTACATATCTAAGTTTCATTCATGAAACCTATGTTCAATATGAAAGTATGGTTTTTATCATCTATGACATGCATGAAGTTATTGAGTAAAGTTGTATGTTCATGAAATGAAAGTTATGACGGAAGTTACGATAAAATAATGATGCTTCATAATGAATGAAATGAGATGATGAAAGATGAAAGTTATGATATAATGATAAGATGATGAGACATGAATGAATGATTTTAAGATGAAGCATGATATGCCATGTTAATGTATGAAAACGATTTTGATGTCTTATGTGCCTTTGTGGTGGCAAACATGGGATTGGTGCTCCAGTTTGGGCTCCGGATAGGGCCTTTCCAAACATGGCTCATGAGACAGATAAGTACACGGGACTGGTGCTCCAAGATGAGCTCCGGAGAGGGCCTTTCCAAAGAACGAATGTTATGAGGCTTAGTGCCATATGCTTATTGATCAACAGGAACTACGAATGTGCCCATTATGAAGGTTGCCACAATTTCACATAATTCATCACCTCAAAATGATAAGTTTCTATGTTATGTTCACAGTTTGATGTTTGTCCAAGTTTCATGATTTTCATTAGATGTTAGTGCAAATGTTTATTTAAGAATAAAATTGTAAAGTTTTGAAGAAATTCATGAAGTATATTTTCAAGATTTAAAGTTAAGTAAGTTGATGTCCATGTTTAAGTTTCTTGCATATTTTAAGAGTTTTGAAGTTCATGTTTAAGATTTTAAGTTTAAAGTTCCAAGATGTTTACGTTAAAGTTCTTCAAGTTCAAGGTATCATGTTATGTATGTTCAAGTCATTTTAAGTTTAAAATATTTTGAAGCTATAATGATATCAATATGCTTATTTTAATCTTGCTGAGTCCTTTAGACTCACTATACTTGAATGGTGCAGTTGGTTTAGCAGTTTTGATTTAAAAAGCTTGGAGCACGGCTAAAGAGTCCAAGAGGCGAAGACATTGCATGACACAATAGTTCAAAAGCTCTGATGTATTTAAAGAGAAAATATTTATCTATGTTTATTTATGTTATGTTGTTACAATATTTTATGTACGATGTTTAAATGTAATGATTTAATTATTTTCATTGTCAGTCATTTAAAGATGAGTTGGGATTTCAAATATTTCGTCTTTTAAATGTTTATTTTAGATTGATATTTGTTATGAAAGTTCCTCGATTATTTTAAATGTATTTGATTTAGTAGTTTTTTTATAGTAACTCACATTCCCTTACCCCATTTAAATATTAGTAGTAGGTTTCGACGTGTCGTATTTTAAAAGGTATTTGTGGTAGGGTTGCATCCGTGTTTCAAATATTTTGTGCGTGGTGGAGTCACGAAATTATATTGTTATTAGTTATACTTTGAAATTCATTTTGATTTAGCGTGATACACTCCCTACATCGTTTAAAAGTTATGAAAAATTTTATCACTCTTTTTCCTCTACTCTTTTATTAAATGTTTTAAAATACGGGACGTTAAAGTTGGTATCAGAGCAATTGGCTCTGGGATATAGTTCATGCGTACAATCTCGTCAAGGACTCGAATGCTCCTGCCTCCATGACTGTAAGTTTAATGTTTGAAATTTTCAATTTGTGTTTTCTCTTGCAGTTATGATCACTTGTGATTTTCAACAGAAAATTTTCCTATGTTTGATGGATTTTTGGATTGGGATTGTAATGAGTCTGACTTGATTAAGAGTATTTTGGGGAAGTAATGATTTGTTGATGAAAAATTTTCTTCTTGGGCATTACAGTTAAGATTATTCTACGAGGATGTTATACTTTCACCATGAGGAATGTAAGATGATAATTGATTTTTCGTTGGAATACTCTTGTTGTATAGAATAGGTTCGATGAAAAATAATGTTCTCGGTGATTGTTTCTTTGGGCTATAAGAATAATGATTTAGGATTAAGCTGTAATAAGAAAATTTGTTGACATGTGAAATTACTTTTAAAGTATTACAAGGTTAAGTTTGTTGGAACAAGCTTACTTTCAAGGTTAACAGTTTGAATGCTAAGTTTTAACGAATGAAATTAAGAATTTGGTTGAGCTTAGTAAATTTCTATCATTATGACAATACAATATAAGGGAATAACAACGAGTACAAGCAAATTTAAGAATAAAGAAAAAACGTGGGGTGGATATTCACCGGTAAATACAAGGTACATGAGAAGGATAATCATGATGGTTTCAATGAATAACATTAAAAATGCCATCTTCTTCCTCTTCGAGATCTTGGAGAAATAACCTGTAAGAGAAAGAATAAGTTGAGTTTGATTAAAAATAAGTTTGAGTGATCATATTTATAAGGTGAAAGGAGAATAAAACAAGCCTTTTTGTTACCGTTTTCTTTGACATTTAGCTACCGTTGGAATAGAAATCACGTGTTTGAAGATATTGTGGATTTTGGTGATCATAATTAAGTCGTAAAGCAGATTCACGGCCGACTTGAAAAGATATGTTTCGATCTGAATTAAATCTTTAAGAAGATTGTAGCCGATTCGAACATATATGTTTTGATTTGATAAGATTAGAATTACAAATAAGAGCGATATAATATTTTGTTTATCAGAGTGCACAGAAGATTGTTGATTTATGAGACATTGATATTGGAATTAGACATGTAAGTGTGAGATTGTATGGATTAGTTGAGGAAAATTTATATCTTTGGAGATGATCAGTCGAATTTCGAGGACGAAATTCATTTTAAGGAGGGTAGATTGTAATACCCAGAAAATTCATAAGTCCATTCACGGTTTATTTAATGAATTTTAATAGATTTAAGTTATTTTATTGTATTATTCATGATTTACAAAGGAATTTTAAATGAGCTTTAATCTATTCCATTTGGTTGATTATGATTTAAATGCTTTTGTCATTTAAATATTTTCATTGTGTTAAATGATTTCAAATTATTTTATTTTATTATTCTTGATTTAAATGGTTATACTTGTTTTAATGGTTTATATTCTTTAAAGTCTTTAAGTCATGATTAGATTAATGATTTTATGATTTATGTCTATCTTATTTTAATATTCTCGATTGAGTTAATGATTTCATGTCGAGTTTGATTCTGGACTCAAAGAACGAAGCTAACCAATACACGAGATCGTATAGAATATTATTACAAGCATTTTGAGTATAATATTGCTATGGTTTTATTTCTAGCATTGGGAGGAAAATTTTAATAATCCGATTTGAGGCGTGTTGGATTGACTACATTTTATGTATCCAACACACCTGTTGTATTAATTCCTATTATCCATATCCATCTACCCTTGACCCCCCTCATTATCACTTGTCTCCCCCTCCCTCTCAATCACACGCCTACTTCCCTTCCTCCCATTTCCATTTCTTCCTTTTCCCTTTCCATCGGTGTTCCTTAAGATCAAAGGTAAAGTTTAGCTCCAAATTTCAGTTCGTACCAAAGGTTAGCTCGTTATCGAAGTTCTGGATCATCTCAATCTTCGTTAAGGCAAGTACAAATTTTAAAGGTTTTGAAACCACCATTCAAAATATATTTATTTTGATATGAAAAGATGTATGTTGAGATATGTATGCATGATTTTCAAGAATTTCAAGATCATGAAGTTTTGATTTTATGAGTTTGAAGAGCATTTTATGTGATAGTATGAAATCGTGAAGCATAAGTCGTTCTTGTCATGTTCTTGAATTTGATTCAAGAGATACATGTTTCATTTAAGTTTTTATATGTTCTTGAAGTTTCAAGCGATGTTTTATTTAAAATATATAGCTAGAGTAGTAGAAAATACCATATTTTGAAGTATTGAGTTAGTTTGAGTTAAAGCTTTTAAATGTTGCATGTGTTGGATTGTTCCAGATTAGCGGCACTTGTTACCATTTTGATGATTAAGAATAGTTTACTAATCCAAATGATATGATGTCAATTTTATTTGAAATATACTTTATTTATCTACATCTTTCATGTTTTGAGTTTTGTCAAAATAATTTTAGAAGATTGGTCAAAATCGCCCCGAAGTGTGTCAAATGTTTTTAATTTCTGGCAGTGACACATCTCGGGAGAATGGGCATAACGTTTTACTGAAAACTCCAATTAAGGTTCGGTTTTCGGAATTAGAAATCAAATATCAAGGGCTAAAACTTTTATGTTTACCACGTTTCCAAATTCCAAATGTACAATAGAGTTGCAGAGCAAGAAATAAGATCCATTTGCGCAGGTCATGCGCGCCCGCGCCTAGAAGTGGAGCGGCCGCGCCTTGCTTTCGAAATTCACAGTTTATTTATGTTATTTTAGGGTCCTAAATTCATGGTTATGATCTTTTAAGGCTTCTAAAATATATTTAAGAGTTTCTATGCAAAAAGTTTTAAGTTTTAAGTCAAGAACAAAAAGAACGACTTACGTGGATCAGTTACGTTATGTGATGCATGTACATATCTAAGTTTCATTCATGAAACCTATGTTCAATATGAAAGTATGATTTTTATCATCTATGACATGCATGAAGTTATTGAGTAAAGTTGTATGTTCATGAAATGAAAGTTATAACGGAAGTTACGATGAAATAATGATGCTTCATAATTAATGAAATGATATGATGAAAGATGAAAGTTATGATGTAATGATAAAATGATGAGACATGAATGAATGATGTTAAGATGAAGCATGATATGACATGTTAATGTATGAAAACGATTTTGATGTCTTATGTGCCTTTGTGGTGGCAAACACGTGATTGGTGCTCCGGTTTGGGCTCCGGAGAGGGCCTTTCCAAACATGGCTCATGAAACAGATAAGTACACGGGACTGGTGCTCCGAGATGAGCTCCGGAGAGGGCCTTTCCAAAGAACGAATGTTATGAGGCTTAGTGCCATATGCTTGTTGATCAACAGGAACTACGAATGTGCCCATTATGAAGGTTGCCACAATTTCACATAATTCATCACCTCAAAATGATAAATTTCTATGTTATGTTCACAGTTTGATGTTTGTCCAAGTTGCATGATTTTCATTAGATTTTAGTGCAAATGTTTATTTAAGAATAAAATTGTAAAGTTTTGAAGAAATGCATGAAGTATACTTTTAAGATTTAAAGTTAAGTAAGTTGATGTCCATGTTTAAGTTTCTTGCATATTTTAAGAGTTTTGAAGTTCATGTTTAAGATTTTAAGTTTAATGTTCCAAGATGTTTATGTTAAAGTTCTTCAAGTTCAAGGTATCATGTTATGTATGTTCAAGTCATTTTAAGTTTAAAATATTTTGAAGCTATAATGATATCAATATGCTTATTTTAATCTTGCTGAGTCCTTTAGACTCACTATACTTGAATGGTGCAGTTGGTTTAGCAGTTTTGATTTAAAAAGCTTGGAGCACGGCTGAAGAGTCCAAGAGGCGAAGACATTGCATGACACAATAGTTCAAAAGCTCTGATGTATTTAAAGAGAAAATATTTATCTATGTTTATTTATGTTATGTTGTTACAATATTTTATGTACGATGTTTAAATGTAATGATTTAATTATTTTCATTGTCAGTCATTTAAAGATGAGTTGGGATTTCAAATATTTTGTCTTTTAAATGTTTATTTTAGATTGATATTTGTTATGAAAGTTCCTCGATTATTTTAAATGTATTTGATTTAGTAGTTTGTTTATAGTAACTCACATTCCCTTACCCCATTTAAATATTAGTAGTAGGTTTCGACTTGTCGTATTTTAAAAGGTATTTGTGGTAGGGTTGCATCCGTGTTTCAAATATTTTGTGCGTGGTGGAGTCACGAAATTATATTGTTATTAGTTATACTTTGAAATTCATTTTGATTTAGCGTGATACACTCCCTACATCGTTTAAAAGTTATGAAAAATTTTATCATTCTTTTTCCGCAACTCTTTTATTAAATGTTTTAAAATACGGGACGTTACATGTCGAGTGCCTCAAAACTAGGCCACAGCTCCGCTATGACGCATGGATCGCTATGCCACTTCCGGATTCCCCACGGGACGCGTAGAATTCCCTAGATCTGAGTTAGAAGGCTAAGGAATTGAGAGAGAAGAGAGGGATCGGTGCACTCAAAAATGAGCTCGGCACCCCCTATTTATAGATGGAGTTCGGATCGTCCGAACTGGACTTCGGGTCGTCCGAACTGGGCTTCGGGTCATCCGAACCCGATATTACGTCATTTCTTACGCCAGCATGATGACATCATCCATGACGACTGTCGGCAGCACGTTCGAAGCATCCGAACCACTCTTCGGATCGTTCGAACCCTGACTTCGGACCGTCCGAACCTTGACTTCGGAGCTTCCGAACTCGATTACCCTCAAACTATTTTCAAGTGTTCTGAATCCAATTCCGGACTCCGTTAACCTATTAAGAGTTCCCTTAATTACGTTTACTCTTAACTAGTAGGATTAATGAATTGATTAACACTTAATCACTGATTTTGGGTACGGGTCACTACACTGTGTTCTTGTATTTACGTAGTACTCGTTATCTCCCCATATTCTTGCTGAGTCTTTTAGACTCACTACACTTATTGTTTTCAGTTGAGGAGTATTTCATTCAGATCGAGTGGCAAGACTATCGAGTGGACTGCGATGCGGGCACGGCACATCCCTCCAACCTATGCTCGTCTTCCGCATAGTTACTAGAATTTATATGTTATGAAGCATTTATTTTGCTTATTTGTCAAATGTATATGTAATGTTTAGTTAGAATTGTTTTGGGCACGTAAACATTAGATTTTTAAACACTTTTGGATATTTGTTATGTCGAATCTCTTCCTTGGGTTCTCGTTCTTTTCTCGGTTTAGTTTACTTGTGTTGTCGGTTGTTTATTTCTTTCATTTTATTTTGTTTGATGTCTGAGACATGCGGGTTTTCACTTAAACAAATAGGTCATGCCCAAATTTTTATAAAAGTTTCTGAAAAATTGGCATATTATTTAATTATTACTTATGTTGAGTCAGGGTCGTTTCAGTTGGTACCAGAGCATGGCTTTGGTTTGGGATGTGCCTACTGCCGGTTGCAAGAAAATCGAGAAATCTCGCCTCAAAGTCTGTAAGTTTTAATGAATTTTATATGGTAGCCGTTATTGATTTATTACTTTAAATGTTTTGATGTCACATTCTTTTAAAAATATTTTCAAAACTAGATGTTTAATTTATTTAAGTGAGTAGTTTAGTGTTTATCATCGTTTAAATTTTTTTATATATATAATTTAAAGTGTATTATTTGACTGTTTATTTTTGTAGCATGCGGTTCCATGTTAAACGGAGTTGGTGTACCAATATTCCTTCCGGTTTTGGGCAGTTTGTGGATGTTGTTTGAGTTATTAGGTAGTACTAATAATTTTGATGAGTTTGTAGGGGTTTGCTGGAAGATATTAAACATGTGTATTAGTAAATATAATTTGTGTGTTATTATTGTAAGTTGTTTTCTTATACTGGAATTTAGTCGGATAAAACTAAGTGAATAGTTTGCTTAGAAATTGATAGAGGTATGTTTGTCAGTTAAGTTAGTGAATCGAAGTCGTGTGAAGACTTGGGTTACGAACTTGGTTTTTATATTATTATGGATAATTTGAGTTTTTCTTTGTTTATTCAGGCAAGTATGATTTTTTGGGAAATTGTGAGTCAGTTACTATGAGCCATTCAATTTTGTGAACTATTATTTCGATCATTATTTCCTTATTCTGCAATTGTGCTTGTATCCATTGAAACATATGCTTTTGAGTATCTGAAATTTCTTTGCACATCCTTGGTTCATTTATAGGATGGTACGACGTCAGTCAACGTTGTATTATGTTTTTTTGACCTTGGTTAAACCTTTTGATAAAATCTTGTTAATATTTCACACTTCTTGAATTTTCGTTTGATTTTAGAGCCACGTGTTGATGTGAGTGAGATTCACTTTATCTTTCTTTTTGGTGATCTACTTATGTTGGGGCTGGCATCTGAATATGCCTTAGGACCGTTGTTTCCCCTTGTGTGGACTTCTCTCGACTTAAGTCACACAGATTACCTTGATTGTTTGAGCATAATTTCATTACCCACAGATGAATGATTACAAGATTTGGATCTTGCTGGCTCATGTTCATTATTCATGGAGCCTCCATTATTATTCATTCACCCCTAGAATTGAATTATGAGTGAGTTGTTTTCACTTAACTAGATTTTTATTTTCAGCTCGTTTGTTTGTAATGCTTGCATTATTTCATTTCACATTAAGAAACATTACTTGTATGTCTGTTTCCTTTCATGATCCATCATGATGAGGATTTGGGTGGATCATAATTTCAATTAATATTTCAAATTGTTGTGTAAAGATTTGGCTCGTAGCCGCTTAGTAAGTGTTTAGACTGTTGGAATTTAGTATTAGTACTAGACAAGATCCTAAGTTATTGTTGTGACCCGAGGAATGATGACTACTAGTTATATCTAGTTTTAGTGAGGAGACTGCTAGTTAGTGAATTAGTTGAATGGGTGTTTCAATTTTAAATAAGATCGTTTAGAGTAAACAGATGATTTTTGGTATGCTGAATAGGTGAACAATTGCGAGGTAGGAAATAGAGTTGTCCCTAGAGAATTTTGAATACTTTACATTTGCATTCTAAGATTTTGTGAGCATCAACCGGTAAGATTAATGCACCAACTATGGGAATCGAATGAAGAATAGAATATTTAGGAAGATTTTCCGGATAAGCTGTAGATTCATTTACCGGTGAAATGCTAAGGTACTGGAGGATCAATTAGAAAGCCTTTACGATCGGGTTACAAACTCTTCAAGGTGTCTAATTGAGTACTAAGTTCTTGAAATATGAATTCAGGTCGTACATATAATAATTTGGGAATTTTTGGATTTTCAGACTTGCTGTCAAGTTGAACTAGGGATTTGAGATATGTCTTCAGGAGATACGTAGGAATTGTTTGGTACCTAGAGACCATCTAATCCAATAAGTGGATAATAGCTCGTAGTATATTTTGACCTGAAGTGTAATTATGGATTTCTTAGTCGTTGCGTAAGCGATTGAACATAAGCTCAGGATCATTAAGTGTAGCACTGCTAATAAGTAACGTGAACCTTTACAATTTCAAATTGGATGTTAAGTTGTTCTTGAAGGTATCATTGTTCCGTAATACTATTGATTTGGATATATAGAGAAATTAACTCGTTTTGTCGGTCCTTATGCGAATGTTGAGGAGATTGGTAATTTGTTTTATCGTTTGGGTATGCCGCAGAGTTGTTAGTCATACATGATGGGTTTCATGTGTCAATGTTGTGGAAGTATGGGTCAGATCCATCTTGTATCTTGAGGGCAGTTGAGGTAGAATAGTATAATTTCCTTTAGCCTTCTTATTTAGAAAAGTTTAGTGTTTAGTTTCTAAGTATTTTGAAAACTTGTGGATTTCTTAAGAGCTCGAGTTCTAGATTATATGAGTTAAGTTTTACTGGTGAATAGACATTATGCATAGTTTCGTTGTTAGAAAGCCTTTAAGTCATGAGGAAGGCCGACATAAATTATTTATTGGTTTTATAGATATTTATTGATTGAAGTTGCGATCCAGGATCTAAGGTTATCGAACTGAGGTAGGTATCAGGTATTTTAGGAGTTTAGGTGACGAATTAAAAACTCTTACATTCACATGGGAGCAGTGACTAGGATTTTTTTAGGGCTTCAATCATTTGGGGATAAATAAATATTTTCAAATTTATTTTGCAGTGGGAGTTAGTTAACTCCTTACTTTGTAGATGTTTTTAAGCATCAGAGTGCACAGAGAAAGCTGATTTGAGCCAACTCATGTGGGTGCAAAGTTGGAAAATTTAGTGTTGATCTGGTCTAAGGTATTCGAACCTAGTTAGTAAGGCCTGAATTTCGAGGACGAAATTCCATTTAAGGGGGGAAGGAATTGTGACGCCTAAAATTCAATCTACTAAATCACATGCATTAAATTTAATAAATATTAGGATTTTTATTTTTTTAAGTTTATCTGATTTAAATTCCTTATTTGAATTATGTTCTAATAAAATATTTTATTATTTATTCAAATGATTTTTATTTTACAAACTATTTAATTAATGTTTTAAACTGTTTAAGTTTATTTGTTTAAATGATTTTATTGTGCAATTTAACTTTATTTAAATATTTTAAAGGTTTAAGCTCGCATATTTAAATGATTTTAATTTTTAATTGTTTAGTTTATTCTATTAAATGATTTTAACTGCTTATCTTATTTGTTTAAATATTTTCGAGTGTCCAACTTATTTATTTTAAATTGTCTAAGTTTAGCAGTTAGTTAATTTTAAATTATTTTAAATGTCTAGCTTATTTATTTAAATCCTTTTTAATTGTCCAAATTATTTCAAAGATTTTTATTCCGCTTGTATATTTATTTAATTTTCTTTTAAGCGTTAGTCTAGTTTGTTTAAATTATTTTAATCACTCTGCTTGTTATTTAAATATTTTACTCGTTGCCATGACATCAGAATATTTAAAGTATTTAATTCTTGGTTTTTTCAAGCTTGTGTTTTATTTAGTGCAATTTAATTTATAGTCCTAGCTGCTAAGTTGGAATAGCACTTTTTAAAATTGTGTAGCACTTTTTTCCTAACACTCACACACTCACATCTATATACATACACCTATACATACTGTAAGGCCCTGAAATATTAAGTTATTAATTATGGAATTAGAGATTTAAATTCTGTAATTTTGGAAAAATATGAATTTGAGAAATTATTGAAATTAGAGATTTAATTTTTAAGCCGAAAATATTTAATTTGAGAATTTACGGATTTTGAGATTTAAATTCCGAGATTCTTAAATTAAAAGAATAAAATATTTGGATTAAATATTTATGGGATTTAAGATTGAAATTTTGAGTTTGGAATTAACCAGGATTTAATTTGAGGGTGAAATCCGAGCAAGGACCACATTGCAAATATTGTGTAGTCCAAGGACTAAACTGCGATAAGATCCGAAATTATTTAATTTTAATCCAAGACTATTTAATTTTAGAATATTTAGAGTTTAGAATTAAATTCTAATATTCTTAAATTATTTAGGATTGAAATTGAATTAAATCGCTTGTTCGGGGACTAATTTTCAATTAGGCCAAAGTTTAGGGATCAAAGTGCAATTTCTTTGCTACTTGCTTTGTTTATACGTGTAAGATGTGAAATGTATCAGATTTCTCAGCCCAAAGTCAGTAGGTAATCGAGAGAGAAGGAAAGGGAGGGTTCCAAACCATTTTTTACCCTTTCGAGCTCCGATAAAAATTGATCCGGACGGTAGAATTTCCGATTGATCGTATATTTGCGATCACTTCTTCGAGTGCTCATTTTGACTTAAGTATGATGAAATTCTACGGTGTTTGAAATTTTATGATCTTGTTAGAATTGAGATATGATTGTATAAATATGTTCTAGTATAGACGACGATAGCATATCTAAGACGGATTGAAAAAATATCGTCGTTTGAACATGTTTTCGAATTTTAGATGTATTTTTGAAAATCTGAATTTATGGGCTGTTGGATTTCGAGATTTTGATGATGAATTGAGATTGATATTGATTTAAGATCATTGTTATAATGATGTTTGAGCTTTTGGAATGATCGAATTCAAACCGTTACGCTGTCGATTTGCATTCCGATCAATTGATCAAAGAATTGAAGTTGAATAAGCTTTGTTTCAATTGTAATTTGATATAGATCAGATGAGTGAGATTTTATGATTTCATTTCATATTTGAAATGAATAATATCGAATTCGAATCGACAAGTTTAGTTCGAATGATGATTTAGTTGAAGTGTTTGAAGTTGAAATGATACTTGATCAAGAATGATTATGAATTCCATCATGTGTTCGACTTATTACTCAATTGATTAAGATGGTTTATCGATGATATACATGATGATATGCGTTGTTTTAAGTGAAGAGGATTAGTTTTATTGTTATAACAAAACCGGATCGAAGAACGGATGTCGTATGAACTTGTTATGAATTTTCAGAATTGTCTTAGATCCTATTCCTACTCATGTAGCTGATATATGATGTATTCTTGCTGGTATGAGATGTTTATGAGTTAGATATGATTGTTATAATTGTTGGAAATGAGTTACGGTTGCCGACTTTTAACCGTTATGCCGTTAAGTCAAGAATTGGCAAGTGTTTGAGTTGAGATTGATTGAGCTGAATTGAATTGAGTCATTGTTGATTTATGTAGCTTGAATATGCTTTATTTTAGATTTGTATTGAAGTACTTCGAGCTCGCGAAGATCAGCATCGAACCGAGATAGAATTAGACAAGGTTTGTGAAGTTAAGCCTTGACGATCAAGTAGAGTTTGAGCAGAATTTTGATAGCTTTTCGTTCTGCTACAGCTTGTGAAGATTTGAAGAATTTGACACCACGATTGACAGGTATAAGATGAAATCGAGTGTCAGGGATTTAGATACTCGAGAATGATGATTCTTGAGTTGTCCCGCAAAAATCACATACTTGTTTATTTGCATGTTCTTGATTGAGAACTTGTGTTATTGTTGTCGATCCATCTCAGGTAGTGGATCTTTGATTTTGATTTTGATATGATATGATATATAGAATTGATTCTAATGCCAAGGTCTGAGGCGACCTTATTTTCACGTTAGATGTGACGATGATAGATAGATATCCATGTCAAGATCGGATACGAATCTTGATGGCCGAGAGATTATATGAATCAGTTCTTGATATCGCGCTATATAAATCTTTTGATTTGAAGTATGATTTGAAGTTTTGATTGATATGTTTCAACTTGATATATGCGTTATTTACTCTATGGTTGAGTCGATTATGATTAGAGTTGATATGATTTATTTAACGCTTTATATGTCGATTATACTGGGAATTATATTCTCATCGGATGTTATCCGGCTGTTGTCCTGTTTTGTAAGTGTACATGGCAACAGGTGGGGCAAAAGCTAGCCAGGGAGAACTTGGGTGGCTTGAGAAAGAGATGTAGCACGTGGTGACTCGGGTTTATATAAAGTTGTTGTCTTTAGAGGTTGTCAAACATGTTAGAACCGATATTACTTGATCTTGTATTGAATAGTTCTTTCATGTTTTAATTGATAAGATGGATGTATTAAGTTTTGGGCTCATGTATGCTTGTTTACAAATGTATATCCATGTTTATAAATGATACTTAATTGTACTTTGCCCTAAGACGAGATTAGTAACCCGAGGTCCCCACAACAGGTGGTATCAAAGCGTAAGTTTCTTGAACATAGATAGAAGTTGAGCGGGGTAGATTGAGTCGCATGCATTTATAGTATTTCATGATTATGCTTTAATTGATTTGATAAATTTCATGTGCGTATGATCTACGTTTGCAAGAAATGCATGTCTTACTGATTTATGATTTTGTTTAAAATTCTTATCGATTTTGTTATAAGATTCCCCGGGTGATGTAAGCACCCAGAAGTGAATAGAATAGTATTTTTCGGGTGAAGTAAGCACCCCAGACTGAACAGAACTGTATTGCTCAATTGAATGAAATACCTTCGATTGAACAAAACAGTATATCAGAGAATTAATAGATGTTATTGCAGGTAGAAAGGATGAGAAAACAGAATATACCAACCAGAAGCAGAATAATTTGAATACCAAAGAATATGGTACTAGATTTTCAAGTCTACTCTGATTCCTTGAATTGATGATGAGAAAGAAACTTAAGTTGAGCTATTTATTAATGGCTTGAATCCGAAGATTTTGCTTGAGTAAATGTTGACGACTGAAACATTTTGCGAAAGCCTTAGATAGGGCCAAAAGAACTGAAGCTGAGTGATGAGGTAGAATGAATGAAATTGTAAACATGCCACAATATGTGAGATAATCACAACTTCAGCTACAATTATCACTCCATAGTAGATAAGAGGCTAAAGATATGAGAGTAGTTTCTTTAACTCTAGCGGACCGAGACAGATTAGTCTGGGTCTGAATGCAGAGTATGCTAGTGATTAGTGCACTAATTGTGGAGGAAGACATCTTAGCAATCTGTGTAGAAAAGTTTCAGGCAGATGTGCTAGAATATGTTCTAAGCAAGAAGATTCAGAGAAAAACCAGAATGATGAATAGGCCCAGAAGCATACAGAGGATTAGACTCAAGATTGCACCTGAAAATGAGATGGCAGGTAACAGATTTATTTTGTTTTAACCTGTGTATATTATTGGTGCAAGATATATATTTATAGCTGAAGGCTTATTATGTCTTAACCTCTGTATTAGAAAAGAGATTCTCTGAATTGAATTGAAGAATTGAGTTATAGCTTTTGATGAAATGAGATTGAACATGATTTTGTTCATATTTGAGATATCTGTATATGTTGCATGATAGATGATAATGCAATAATCAAGTACATATTTATCAAAATATTGATGATAAGAAGCGATTAAGCTAGATCAGCAAGAACATAATGTGTATATGAATATGATCATAGTGTATGGGATCTAGAACTCAGATTCTTTTTATTTTGGTTCAGTGTATATTGTGTTTGATTATAAAAATGTTCCGAAATAAGTATATTCTATGCACTAGATATGTTCAAGAACGAAACCCGAATTGGTATATATGCCAATGGTTTAGAATTTGCAGATATGTTCCAGTAAGATTTTCAACTTTAGTTTAAGTTATGAACTGGGAATTCAGTAGCAAATTGATAAGATTGTAAATTAAATGTTGCTATTGAGAATTGATAGAAGAGATGAAGATATGAAAATCAGTTACAGTTGAGTCTTTTCTTTGATTACGCTGAAGCTATTACATCAATTGGAGATATGATTCTTGAAATTTTTTATATTGAGTGGCTTTTCTTGTTTTGTTCATAGAGCCTGAGTTGATTCACTCATTCTGAGTTATGCAATGCAAGTGATTTGTTTTCACTTAGCAGAGTTTGTTATCTAGAAGCTTTGATTTTGGATGACCTTGATTGAGGGATTTTCTCAATCTTGATTTATTTCTTTTGATTTTGAGAATTAATGATCCTTTGATGAATATTTCAGCGTATTATGAGATTATTGGCTCGTAACTGATAGAAAGATTAGCTAACTATCCAGATTATGGATTGACAGTGTGATTTTCAATACTTTGGGAAACAAAAATGTGGAATGAGATAGGAATTCGATTAATTGATTACAGATTTATGTGTATTCTGGCTTGAATATTAAGACGAATGTTTAACCAATCAGAATGATTTTTGATTGGAAATGAGCCAGATTTATTTAAGAAGATGAAAGAAACACAGAAAGTAAATCAAATCTGTTAGTATTTAGTGAATAATGTCAGATTGAGATATGAATTGAAGCCTCAGATCAGAGTGGATGAATGCTATTGTGATTGATGTTATAATTGTTCTTGATATTTTCGAAAAGAGATATCAGATTTTAAAAGAAATGCACAACAATGAGTTCAATATTCATCCAATAGTTGTTTTTTCAGAGGATAAAGCATACAGATGTAACAAAATTCATGTGTGCTAGAGCTAAACGTATAGAGAGTTTCAGTTGAAGTTGAAAATATTTGACCAGATGGGTTCAGAGACAGTTTAGAAACTTCAAAATCGGAATGATATCATGATTTGAAAGAGTATGTCACAAAACTACCAAGATGAATCAGTATGCATGATGCAAACTGTGGTAGTTATGATCAGATTGATTTGAATTACTGAATAAGATGGTTTGTCTTTATGATCAGATAACTGACAGGTGGGTCATAAATTGTTGTGACATTGTATAGTAAGCCAAAGAATTTTGTTTCAGATTGAGACATTAGGATTACTATTGAATTGTTATACAGATTATCTAAAGCTCTGAGTATTTTATATGTGAAAGTACAACATATTATTCTTTGATTGAAGGATAGTCAGAGCAAATTGATCAGATTTCAAGAAAGAACTGTATCAGATATGATACAAATATGAAATGATAGCTGTTCAGGAGTTAATGATATGATGAAATTACAGGAATGATTAAAATCTATTGTCATGATAGAGACTTTAGATTTATTTGATAGATTGTGCCATTGATTGATCGATGTTCTGAGTGTTTGGTTATATGTGATTGCATTATAATATTCTCCGATTGATGGATTGTCTGAGTTGATTTTCCAGATTTTTGAGAATATACTCAGACCTTTAATACCTGATTCGGTATTAATTGACTTGATGTATTGCCACTTGATTATTATGATTCCTATAAAAGTTATCGAGTCGATATTGAGATAGTGCTTTGATGATACAATGAGAAGGAAATCAGATTTCTTTGTATTGAAAGGATATTTCAGAAGTATCAGATATCAGAATAAATTAGATTTGAGAAACACAGAGACTGTGAATATGAATCTGTATAGAATAAAAGAAGAGCAGTGTATATTATACATATTCAGAACATGAATGCTGAATACAGATCTTGAAGCTATGAATAGAATGAAAACATAGATTTGATATATGTTCTATATAGAGCATGAAACGATATATAAAATTAAACAAGTCGTCAGAAAAGTTGAATTTCACTGTATGAGATTTCAGACATAATTAATGATTTTATTGAAAGATTTATTCTTTTCAGTTCGATATGATGGATCATATTTGTTCCACGTATCTAAGCTAAGGAAGTGTCAGTTCGATTCTTTCTATGTACTTTAATCAAACGAAGTAGATATTAAAAAGATTCTGAGTTAAGTCGAGTAGTCGATAGCTCCTTGATTTGAGGAGAGAAACAGCTCAAAGAGATTTATTTTCAGTTAATTAAGTACAATAGAAAAACTACATAATAGATGCAGAATAGAAGAGATAAACTGACAAGAGATTAAGAGATAAGATATGAAGTTCAGAGTTATATGAGTGAAGTGAGAATCACTTCAGATAATCATTCAGTTTATCAGATTTGATATTCTGACTAAATGCGATTTCGAGGACGAAATCAGTCCTTAGAAGGGAGGAATTGTAAGACCCTGAAATATTAAGTTATTAATTACGGAATTAGAGATTTAAATTCTGTACTTTTGGAAAAATATGAATTTGAGAAATTATGGAAATTAGAGATTTAATTTTTGAGCCGAAAATATTTAATTTGAGAATTTACGGATTTTGAGATTTAAATTCCGGGATTCTTAAATGAAAAGAATAAAATATTTGGATTAAATATTTATGGGATTTAAGATTGAAATTTTGAGTTTGGAATTAACCAGAATTTAATTTGAGGATGAAATTCGAGCAAGGACCACATTGCAAATATTGTGTAGTTCAAGGACTAAACTGCGATAAGGTCCAAAATTATTTAATTTTAATCCGAGACTATTTAATTTGAGAATATTTAGAGTTTAGAATTAAATTTTAATATTCTTAAATTATTTAGGATTGAAATTGAATTAAATCGCTTGTCCGAGAACTAATTTGCAATTAGGCCAAAGTTTAGGGATCAAAGTGCAATTTATTTGCAACTTGCTTTGTTTATACGTGTAAGATGTGAAATGTATCAGATTTCTCAGCCCAAAGTCAGTAGGTAATCGAGAGAGAAGGAAAGGAGGGTTCCAAACCATTTTTGACCCTTTCGAGCTCCGATAAAATTTGATCCGGCCGGTAGAATTTTCGATTGATCGTATATTTGCGATCACGGCTTCGAGTGCTACATTTTGACGTAAGTATGATAAAGTTCTATGATTTTTGAAATTTTATGATCTTGTTAGAATTGGGATATGATTGTATAAATATATTCTAGTATAGACGACGATAGCATATCTAAGACGGATTGAGAAAATATCGTCGTTTGAACATGTTTTCGAATTTTAGATATATTTTCGAAAATCTGAATTTATGGGCTGTTGGATTTTGAGATTTTGATGATGAATTGAGATTGATATTGAGTTAAGATCATTGTTATAATGATGTTTGGGCTTTTGGAATGATCGAATTCGAACCGTTACGCTGTCGATTTGCATTCCGGTCAATTGATCAAAGAATTGAAGTTGAATAAGCTTTGTTTCAATTGTAATTTGATATAGAGCAGATGAGTGAGATTGTATGATTTCATTTCAGATTTGAAATGGATAATATCGAATTCGAATCGACAAGTTTAGTTCGAATGATGATTTAGTTGAAGTGTTTGAAGTTGAAATGATACTTGATCAAGAATGATTATGAATTCCAGCATGTGTTCGACTTATTACTCAATTGATTATGCTGGTTTATCGATGATATACATGATGATATGCGTTGTTTTAAGTGAAGAGGATTAGTTTTAGTTATAACGAAACCGGATCGAAGAACGGATGTCATATGAACTTGTTATGAATTTTCAGAATTGTCTTCGATCCTATTCCTACTCATGTAGCTGATATATGATGTATTCTTGCTGGTATGAGATGTTTATGAGTTAGATATGATTTTTAGAATTGTTGGAAATGAGTTAAGGTTGCCGACTTTTAACCTTATGTCGTTAAGTCAAGAATTGGCAAGTGTTTGAGTTGAGATTGATTGAGCTGAATTGAATTGAGTCATTGTTGATTTATGTAGCTTGAATATGCTTTATTTTAGATTTGTATTGAAGTATTTCGAGCTCGCGAAGATCAGCATCGAACCGAGATAGAATTAGACAAGGTTTGTGAAGTTAAGCCTTGACGATCAAGTAGAGTTTGAGCAGAATTTTGATGGCTTTTGGTTCTGCTACAACTTGTGAAGATTTGAAGAATTTGACACCACGATTGACAAGTATAAGATGACATCGAGAGTCAGATATTTAGATACTCGAGAATGATGATTCTTGAGTTGTCCCGCAAAAATCACATACTTGTTTATTTGCGTGTTCTTGATTGAGAACTTGTGTTATTGTTGTCGATCCATCTCAGGTAGTGGATCTTTGATTTTGATTTTGATATGATATGATATATAGAATTGATTCTAATGCCAAGGTCTGAGGCGACCTTATTTTCACGTTAGATGTGACGATGATAGATGGATATCTATGTCAAGATCGGATACGAATCTTGATGGCCGAGAGATTATATGAATCAGTTCTTGATATCGCGCTATATAAATCTTTTGATTTGAAGTATGATTTGAAGTTTTGATTGATATGTTTCGACTTGATATATGTATTATTTACTCTATGGTTGAGTCGATTATGATTAGAGTTGATATGATTTATTTAACGCTTTATATGTCGATTATACTGGGAATTATATTCTCACCGGATGTTATCTGGTTGTTGTCCTATTTTGTATGTGTTCATGGAAACAAGTGGGGGAGAAGCTAGCCAGGGAGGACTTGGGTGGCTTGAGAAAGAGATGTAGCACGTGGTGACTCAGGTTTAGATAAAGTTGTTGTCTTTAGAGGTTGTCAAACATGTTAGAACCGATATTACTTGATCTTGTATTGAATAGTTCTTTCATGTTGTAATTGATGAGATGGATGTATTAAGTTTTGGGCTCATGTATGTTTTTTTACAAATGTACATCCATGTTTATAAATGATACTTAATTGTACTTTGCCCTAAGACGAGATTAGTAACCCAAGGTCCCCACACATACACTCTCAAATTTACACTTAAACCCAAGACTTAACCCTAGCCTCCAATTCACACACAACTCACATCTCATTACGCACAACACATCTCGCTCAAATTCACACACATACGCGATTCCCCTGTTCTCTCCCAAGCAAACATCGGCTCTTTCTTCTTCTTCAAGTCGCCGCCAGCAGCTTCTATCTCCGGTGAGGAAGCTCCTTAGCAAGCTGGTCGAGATTACCTTCCTCCATTGAGCTCGATTTATGCTCCATTCTAGCTCATTTCCAACCCGTCGGCTTCCATCTCCTCCACCAAGATCGACGCCGCAGTTCTTCTATTTCTTTCCCCTCCGGCATAGCACCTTCATAGCAGGCCGAGCAAGCCATTTTTTTCCTTCTTTTGGGCTCGGTCCAGCCCACTTCAGCCCATGGAATCGGCCATCTCACTCAAGCATCTTTCTTCGTTTGGTTGTAGTTAAGGCAAGGATATGGATTCATTTTCTTACCTCGTAGATTTATTATGTAGTGTGCTTGGTGTATAGTTGCATTTCAATATTTTCGAAAAAAAAGAAAAATATAGCAAGTAGTGCCCTGTTCGATCCTTCCCCATTTTCTGTCGTGAGTTTTTCATTCTTATATGCTTAAGGAAAATGTGATATTATAAATACATGATGAAGGTTTGAATGGTTTTGATTTGAAGTGAAGTTGGCATTGATGCCCTTAATAATTCAAAATTTTCAGAAACTTGCTTATCATGTGAATGCTTGGTTCGATCGGATTGTGTTGTTGGTAATGCTTGTTTGGTGATTTAGGAACTAACATGGGTGAAATGTAGTTCAGATGGTAGTATTTGATTTGGGAGAAGTTAGCTTGTAGGATTGGCATTGAGGCACATCGAGTTTGGGTATGGTTTGGTTTGGTTTTGAGGTTGGCTGGGGGCTACCATCTGGCTGAGTTTAGGTAGGTTTGAGGGGGCGGTTTTAGTGTTGTGAGTGAGTCTAAGAAGTGGTCATGGTCATGGTTTATAAGTCTAGAGCATGGGAATCCATGGTTAAAGGTCTTGGAAAGAAGGTGAGATAGAATTAGTAAGAGCAGAATTTTGGTTGTGTTGTAGCTGCCCGGAAATGGATGTTTAAAAAGGGTTGGACTCATGTTTTAGTTAGGGGCTCGGGCCTGGTCATAGTCTAGGATGTTGGGGAATTGGCATTTCAAGAGGAATTCCAATCGGTTCAGTTTTTCCTTAAGTTCTAGGCTTTTTTTTAATGAGGTGCAGAATTTTCATACGGTCTAAGGTTGCTGTCCGGAATTGTATAACTAAGGCAGGGTTTAAAGTGGAATTTTGTTATGGGATCGGGTCTGGAACTTGTCTTAGATGTCGGATTTATGTTGGTTTAAGTTGGTTGAGTTTTAGATTTTTGAATGAATAGGTGCAGAATTTTAAAGTCATAGGCTTGCTGTACAGAAATTAATATTTATAAAATGATTGGATAGGAATAATACTCCGAGTATGATTTCCTTATTTAGTCCTAAGTGTCACAGAATCGTGGTTTCTAGCGGAACGCTTTTTGAATAAGATTTTAGTGAGTTATAGGTTTTACGGGAGAACCGCTCAAATTGTCCTAAGTGCAAATCTATGGATTAAACTCCTATCCTTGGTTTGTCTCCTAAATCACCATTCCGATCATCCACATTTGAGTCTCTTGCATGATCATTGAGTAAATATTTTCAAGTACATTACATCTACATATGCGTGCTAAGTCCATGAATCAAGAAGGAAAGAAAATATTTTTAGGAACGAAGTGAGATGATTGTGACTATAGAAAGTATGGGTTTGGACGGGCTGGGAGACGTTCTGGCTTTCCTTACCAAATTAATGGGTTTGGACGGGCCGGGAGAAATCCTAGCTTCCCTTACCAAGTATGGGTTTGGACGGGCCGGGAGAAATCCTAGCTTCCCTTACCAAGTATGGGCAAGGCGAGTTGGGAGAAATCATGACTTCCTTGCGGCATAGTGCACTACAGCCATGATCATGATCGAAATCACAGAGTCACAATTCAAGGATCTAAGTTCAAATATTTATGTCTATGTTCCAGAACATTTTATTCAGTACAGTTTATGTAGTTACATTGATTATTTATGACTTAGCCATGCCTATGTTATATTCATGTTCTCTCATTTTAGAAGTCTATTTTGTTTAAAGTAAGGGCAAAAAACAAAAGAATTTTTAGTATATGTTACTTTAAATCTGCATGTGCTTGTATTTACGTAGTACTCGTTATCCCCCCATATTTTTGCTGAGTCTTTTAGACTCACTACACTTATTGTTTTCAGGTGAGGAGTATTTTATTTAGATCGAGGGGCAAGACTATCGAGTGGACTGCGATGCGGTCACGACACATCCCTCCGACCTATGCTCGTCTTCCACATAGTTACTAGAATTTAAATGTTATGAAACATTTATTTTACTTATTTGTAAAATGTATATGTAATGTTTAGTTAGAATTGTTTTGGGCACGTAAATATAAGATTTTTAAACACTTTTGGATATTTGTTATGTCAAATCTCTTCCTTGGGTTCTCGTTCTTTTCTCGGTTTAATTTACTTGTGTCGTCGGTTGTTTATTTCTTTCATTTTATTTTGTTTGTTGTCTGAGACAGACGGGTTTTCACTTAAACAAATAGGTTATGCTGAAATTTTTATAAAATTTTCTGAAAAATTCGCATATTATTTAATTATTACTTGTGTTGAGTCAGGGTCGTTTCAGCTCGGGCCAGAGCTAGGTCAGGTTAGCCTGACAGGGCCATGGGGCGGTCCTTCCGGCGCAGTTCCGACTAAGGGTGTCCGGAGCTGGGTGATCGTGAGGCGTGAAGAAGGCTAAGGCTGGGCAGCGAGTGGTGTCGTGCGAGAGGATGAGATTCACGGGTGAGGAAGCTGGGTTGTCCTGTGTGTGTGGGCCTTGGGTAGTTGGGCTGGGTCTGGGTCAATATATTTTGGGCCGGGTAAAATTATTTAAGGTCCAACTACTATTGAGTCTCAATTTGATTTGAGCCAAAAACTTAATATTGGGCTTAAGTAGAATTAATTTGGGGTCAATTTGATTTGGGCCAAAAACTTAATATTGGGCTTAAGTAGAATTAATTTGGGGTTGTAATATAATTAAATGGGCTTATTAAATTTATTAGGTTTATTTTGGCTCAATTTATTTAATTCGGGTTTATCATATTAATCTATAATATTTGGGCTTGCCATGTTTTAATGGGCCAGACCTATTTTTAGGGTTTAAATTAAGAGGAAGCAACTCGAACCAGCTGTGCCAAATCAAATAGTCTGTAAATATATATTTAATAGATGTATATGTACATTTTGATATAAATATAACTTTTATGAAAAAATAATTAAATATATATTTACGGGCAAAATTTTTAAGGAAAAATAATATTTTTTTTAAGTTCATGATTCATGCATTTATTTTATGTTAAGTTAATGGCATGTAAAGAAAAATATTTTTGGGAAGTTGAGGTGATTTGTGGCACTTATGTTTATGGGTCCACGGATCCCCAAAGGTTGGGTGAAGTGACACCATGTTTATAGGCCTACGGATCCTCAAAGATTGGGTGAAGGGGCATAAGAGGCATAGGGAAGCCCCAAAGGTTGGGTGGATCTCGTCGCCATTTACGTTGGTTATAGATTGATCAATCAAATTAGGTTACACTTCACTGATATTACCTACACAGCAAAAGATTTTATGATTATGACATGCCATAATTATGATACGTATTTATGTTATGATTATGTATACGACGCAGTATTATGCATATGTCTTTATGATCATGCATGCATTAGAATCCTCAGGTTATTTTCATATCTGATATGTTCTTGCATGTGGTTTTATTTAGTAGTACTCGTTATTAAAGATAGAGCATGTTGAGCCTTTAGGTTTACTAGATCTAAATGGTGTGCATGTGAATTTGATTCCCTTACTGATGTGGTCCCGATGGGTGGTGACGGCTACTGAGTATCTGGAGTTGGCTAGCATACCCGTGACCTCTGCAGTATTTGATGTTTTCCGCATTTTATGAGATTTGATTTGAGGATTGTAATAAACTATTTTACGCACGCGTTTTATACTTACACTATGAGTTGCTTGTGTAGTGAGTTTTAAACCTTGAAATTTTTATATCTTACGTTGCCATATCTTCGTGCATGGATTTCTTTTAAATTATTTGAGCATTTTAAATTTACTAGAGTACAATCAAATTATTATATATTATGTTATATGAAATTAAACTACTTTTAGTATAGACACATATATGTATGGGCATATATGTGATAAAAAAAAAATCCCTCATGTTTCGGGTCGTTTCAATGATCCTCTACAGTTGACGCCAGAGCTAGCATTCGAGGAGAGGCCAGTTCGGATATTGTTTAGGGAGGAGCAGAGTCTTAGGACGAGAGTCATACCGATGGTCAAGGTCCAGTGGCTGAATCACTATGAGGAGGAAGCTACTTGGGAGACTGAGTCTGACATGAGAACTCGCTATCCAGAGTTGTTTGGGTATGTACTTTAATTTCAAAGACGAAATTCATTTTAAGGGAGGGAGAATTGTAGCACCCGGTATTTTTTTTACGTAAATTCGCATGCATAATTTGGAAAATAATTAATTTAAAATTTTAAATATTGGGTTAAATGATTTTACATGATATTATGTGAATTATATGCATTGTTTAAAGTTTATTTTAGCATTTAACCAGCAATTATGGAATTTTTAGATTTTTTAGAAAATAATTTATTTTATCGCGTAGATGGGACCGTGAACGAACTAGATGTTGGATTTTCATCCAAAATATTTTATGAGATTTTTATAGACCTTAAAATATTACTTTAAGGTATTATTTCATGAAAACTTTAATAATTATAAGTATATATATATATAAATATATATATATATATATATATAGTATTCTATTTTCCACCAAATTAAGCCATTTTATTAACTTTTAAGGGCTTTTAAAAATCCTTAAATATATTATTTCGGGAATTTTCATTTTAATATCAGATTAATATTTTATTTATGAGTTTGAAATGCTATTTATATGGTATATTAATGAATATGATTAATTAGTGTAATTAAAAATTTATTTTCGCCTAAATTACTCACTAAAATTATCCTAATCCCACGCCTAACCCCTTGAGCCACCTCCATCATCCCTTCTTCATCGTATTCTGTTGGGGATCGGTTAACTCATGTCCGGAAACGCAGCAGAATTTCAAAATTTTATAGTAAACACCAAGCACTTGTGTAGCATTCAAAATCATCAAACATCAATAATGTGTTTTAGAAGATTTTACCTATCAATCTCAAAATATTGATTTATGGCTCAAACTAAGTTATGAACAACTTAACTCTTGAAATGGTAGACATTATCTACAAGCTTCCAAGAACACACATTGCTCAAATGGATTCAAGCCTTCAAGAATACACCTTCTTCGAAATAGCTCCTCCTTCGAATTAGGTCCAAGACTAGACAATCTAGATCCACTCAAAATATGAACTAGAATATTTAGACATTTTTCATTGAGATGTTTCTTGCCTTTTCTCCCAAAATGAAAGACAAAGAACATGGAGAATTTTTCAGATGTAGGGGACGGCCATATTGTGTAAAATGGAGAAGGAATATATAATATAATAATATGATGGTCAAAGATAAACAATTAATCATGCATGGAAAGATTAAAAGCATGCATGGGAAATTGTGTCCATTCTTTTAACCCTTCACATTTCTCTCACATATAATATATAAATATATATATATATATATATATATATATATATATATATATAGACATGGTCTTTGAACTTAATATTTAATTAATTATTAAACTCAAACTCATTTAAATTTAAATAATTAATTAAATCTAACTTGAACTCATTCAAGCCCACTAGTAAAAATAATTATTCAACACAATTTTATTTTGAGCTCTACAAGACTCAATAGTGTTTAATTAATCAAACACTTGAATTAATTAATTATCTATACTTTACAAAGTCTACTAGTGAAAAATTAATTCAACCCTTGAATTAATTTAATTAAGTTCAAAATAATATTTTTGAAAATCACCATTTTCAAAAACTAATTATTTATTCAAGTGAAATTTTAATCTTGGAACACATTCACAAATTAAAAGTTACTTTCCCATTTATTCTCCATTAGAAGTCATACTTTTAATTTATTTTACTTATAAACTCCTTTATAAGTTGTTCAATACATTGAACTAATTTTATTCTCAATGGGATCTAGAAAGCTAGTACTTGTGTGACCCTCAATGGTTCATTGATACAACTATCAGTGGATTCACAACTCCATTTGATTCGGGATCAACAAGTCCCTTATGTGAGCATAGCCTATATAGCTCCATTCTTATTAATCAACCACTTGATAATAAGAACGTCATAAAACTCAAGTCTGATAGTACCCAACCAGTCATGTTAAACGTCTAGCAGCATCGCTTACATGACTCCCTAGGTATCAAATGATAGTGCCTGCAAGAACCAATCAATTATGGTTAGCGTACAATACGGTCCCATCAACTCATATATCCCGACCGATTCGACAGCCATTGGTAAATCGAGAGTTGTCAATGAATCGATAACTATGTGTCATGCCGTAGTTGCATCGAAGGTGTAATTCAAGAAATCATTTCTTAATTACCACCTACTCTGATCAAAGATTTCAAGCTACATATTCATTAGAACACATAGGATATCCATACCCATAGGTAAGCGGTGAATCCCCGACTACAATTCATCGACTCCTATATTCAACACAGCACCTAACATTGCCACCTGATGACCCCAGTTGAGTCGGTAAACAAGTCAAAGTGAAGCTCTAGCATATAGAGTCTCCATGTCGTCCCGGGTCATAAGGACTAATGGTGTACAACCATAAACTTGGCCTATTCAACTTGATAACCACTTGGAAAGTCCTTTAGGGAGGGTTGTTCAGTGCACTCTACAAGGATCATCTATTTGCATGCTTGGACATCACCATGTCACCTACCAATGAAACGTGGTACTCACATCGCAAATACTAGTCCCAATTTCGAGCGGCCTTTATCCTTCTTTGTGGCGGCTGAATCGACTAGGAACGGTTTAGAATATACAGTATTCCAAATATGAGTTTCATGATAGTCATCCCATGACCATCTCATATTATTTCTACTATTTGTATATTCAAGGGCTTTATCTAAGCAGCTAGCATGGATATACAGATAAAGATGTGCAAAATTAAAATAATTCAAATATTATTAAAATAAAGATTTTCATACAAAAGTTATCTCAAGGACTCTCAGCCAACACTTGGCTCGACGGGCACCTACTCTAAAAATCTTTCACTTGCACTAGAGCCAACTACCCATATTATTCAAACATATTGATTCGCGATGCTTTTCGAACAATGGTCCTGGTAAAGGCTTTGTTAGTGGATCAGCAACATTATCTGTGGAGGCGACTCTGTCTAACGATACCTCTCCTCTTTCCACAATATCCCGGATGATGTGGTATTTTCTCAGTACACATTTGGATTTCTGATGAGACCTGGAGCAACTCCATAAAGAATAACGTCCAACTCTTAGATAAAATTCCTCATACAAACACCTTCTTTTTGCTACATCTGATGTAGCAATGTATTCGGCCTCAGTGGTGGAATCCGCATTGTTGTCTTGCTTGGAATTCTTCTAACAGACAGCAACACCATTGAGCATGAATACAAACCCAGAGGTTGACTTCAATTCATCAATATCGCTTTGGAAGCTAGAGTCGGTATAGACTTCCAATTTTAGTTCTCCACCCCATAGACCAAGAACAGATTCTTAGTCCTTCGTGGGTTCGATTGATATCTACTTGCAACACTCAGTGAAATTTCCATGTCAAGATGTGTAGATATCATTTCATACATGATACTACCAATATCAGATGCGTGTCATCGTCACTATCTCTGCATCAGTCTTGGGATACGTATACTTTGATAGTGACACACCATGACACATTGTTAGATGTTCTCTCTTAGACTCTTCCATCGAGAACCTCTTCACGATGGTATCAATGTATGTAGACTGGGTGAGACCAAGTAATATTTTCGATCTATCATAATAGATCTATATTCCCAATACAAAAGATGCTTCACCCAAGTCTTTCATCAAGAACTTACTCGCTATCCATACTTTAGTTGATTGCAATATTCCTACATCATTCCCAATGAGTAGAATGTCATCAACATAAAGTACCAGGAATGTCACGGCACTCCCACTGACCTTCTTATACACACATGGTTCCTCAGGATTCTTAATAAAGCCGATTGTACCATCAAATCTGAGGTTCCAGCTCCTAGATGCCTGTTTTAGACCATAAATTTATCTCTGAAGTTTGCATACCTTATGCTCACTTCCGATAGATGTGAACCTTTCAGGCTGAGACATGTAAATCTCTTCCTTAATATCCCCATTATGAAAATATGTCCTCACATCCATATGCCATATTTCATTGTCATAACATGCAGCTATGACAAGCATTATCCTTATAGGCTTGAACATTGCGACTGGAGAAAAAGTTTTCTCAAAGTCAAATCCTTGCCTTTGAGTATACCCTTTTGCTATCAATCTCTCTTTGAAGGTCACCACCTTCCCATCCGCTCCTAGTTTGCTCTTGTAAATCCATTTACACCCTATAGGAACAATTCCCCCAGGTGGATCCACAAGATTCCACACTTGGTTCGAATGCATGGAATTCATCTCAGATTCCATAGCTTCAAGCCACTTGGATGAATCGGCATCAGATAACGCTTCCTTGGATCACAACCATGGTTAGGCTCATCAAGGCCTTTTTCAAGAAGCAGACCATACCTCATAGGTGGTCTTGAGACCCTTTCGGATCTCCTAGGAACTTGTATCTCCTCTCTTGGTTGTTCGGGTATGGGCTCTACAATCATGGGTGTTTCTCGAACCTCTTCGAGTTCTATCATCTCCAATTTTCTATCCAATAGAGATTACTTCTCCAAGAAGTTTGCATTTCTAGAAACAAACACCTTTGTTTCTTTTGGATGATAGAAATAATATCCAACTGAATTCCTTGGATATCCCACGAAGTAGCATAAAATGGATCGAGCATCTAATTTATCTCCCACTGTCTGCTTCACATAAGCAGGACAATCCCATATTCTAAGATAAGAATACTTAGGAGGCTTTCACATCCATATCTCATATGGTGTCTTTGTTGGAAAACGGTGTTCAGATCAATTAGAATTATACCCGGTGCAGCGGAAGTTTAAAAATTTATTTTTATTAATATGGAACGATTCCATATCTGGGTATCAAAACTTTACGATTAAATTTATGTAAGTAAAACAAATAATCACTATTAAATATTTTACCTTAAAATCTCGAAGCGAGATTATGGACACCAACAGAATTTAATCTGCTCTTGTTGTATATCCACAGAACTGATGAACGAACGTTTCTTCAATCAGGTCCACGAATAGAAAACAAAACCCTCTGATTGACTGCACTAGAAATCAATCAGAAGTTTGCGTAGATAATAAACAGATATGATCTGTTAATCCGAATTGTAATTTTTCACAAAAATCACAAGACCGAATTTTCTCCGAAAAAGGGACAAGGATTTTCAAAAAACCCTTAGAAAATAATATGTGTGTGTTCGAAAATTTGATGAATGAATTCTTATGCAATTTTCGAACTCACTACATGTATTTATAGATAATTTCTAGACTAGGTTAAGTTATAATTGTGTTAGGACTCTAACTCCTTAAAGCCCACAATCCATAACTTAAGCCCAACAAGCCAAGCCCGTTGTTCTAAAAATTAATATAAAATTCATCGTGACTCTGATTGATAAACTAATTTCACCAATGTGCAAAGAAACCATTTCTGCATCTTTTAGAGTCAAGATAATTTTTCCGAATCCGAATTCAGTGATTTTCAAAAATGCCAATCCCTATGTCATTTTAGGAAATCCCACTCCTTTTAGTTAAGAAGTCCAACTTCTCTTTCATTAAATTTAACTCTTTAAATTTAACTATCTCTACGGGGTTTTAGTAATTCATTACTTGTGTAACCCTCAATGGTTCAGGAATACAGCTAGCCGTGGGCTTACAACTCCTTGTGACTCGGAACAATAATTTCCGACTTACCCATCGAATTATGGTAAGAGCGCCTACCAACATCGCCCCATGATTCCCTAGGTATTACTGATAGTGCCTGCAAGAACCAGTAGATTTTGGTTAGCGTACAGTACGGTCCCTTCAACCAAATATCCCGATCGAATCAACAACCATTGGTGCATCGAGAGTCATTCAAGATTCGATAACTATGCATAACATCTTGAAGATCAAATAGTGACATCGCATGTGTTACTAGGATAACCCATTAACCTAAAACACATCATGTACTCTGGCCAGAGATTCGTCACACTAATATCTCCTCAGATCGCATAGGATATCCACACTCGCAAGTATGTGGTGAATCCTTGACAACAAAGCATCGACTCCTATATGTGTCGTAACTGTACCCAATCCCGACACCTGATGACCCCAATAGAGTCGGTAAACGAGTCAAAGTACAGTACTACCATATAGAGTCTCAATGATGTTTCAAGTAATAAGGACTAATGGTGTACAACCAAAACCGCGGACTTTATCCACTCGATAAGTGATAACCACTTGGAAAGTCCGAATAGGGTAGTTCGATCATTCATCATATGAATATCCATTTGCATGCTTTGAACATCTCTATGTTCCATACCAATGAAACATGGTACTCGGCATCGCAAATGCTAGTCTCAATCTCGAGCGATCCTTATCCTTATTTGCGGACGGCTCAATTGACTAGGAACTGTTTAGAATATACAGTGACTATAAGATGTGTTTCATGATAGCCATCCCCATGTGCTACCACATCTTACATACACTATAGTATATTCAAGGTCTTTATCAAAAACAACAATAGTATATCATAATATAACAATATGAAGAAAGATAAAGTCAATGCCATTATAAAAGTGTAAATTATATTAAACAAAAGATTGTTTTACATAGAGTCATAAAAGCCCTTAGCCATAAGTTGGCTAACCGGGCACCCACTCTTTCAGTCTTATCAACTGCCTTTGAATGGACATTGTTCAACAACAGTGCCGCTGTTTCAAGCTCATATTCCCAAAAGGATGGTGGCAACTCCGTGAACCCCATCATAGACCGAACCATGTCCATCAATGTCCAATTACGACGTTCTGAGACACCATTTAGCTAAGGTGTAGAAGGTGGAGTCCACTGCAAGAGAATCTCATTCTCCCTAAGATACTCTTGGAATTCTGCACTCAAGTATTCACCATCTCGATCCGATCAAAGTGCCTTGATGCTTCGTCCCAATTGTTTCTCCACTTCATTTCTGAATTATTTAAACATTTCAAAAGCTTTAGATTTGTATTTCATCAAATACACATACCCATACCTAGAGAAGTCATCAGTAAAGGTGATGAAGTAGGAATTTCCGTGCTTAGTGGTGATGCTAAGTGGACCAAACACATCTGTATGGATCAAATCCAACAGTCCATTGGCTCGCTCCACATGGCCCTTGAAGGAAATTTTGGGCATCTTTCCTTTTAGAAATGGTTCACAAGTAGTAAGATAATTAATATCAGACATATCAAACATGCCTTCTCCCACTAGCTTGTTCATCCTTCTTAAAGATATATGACCTAATCGAGCATGCCACAAGTGTGCCAGATTCAGAGTATCTTGTTTTCTTTTGGATGCTGTTGATATCTCTTGGACATTATATATTGGAATATCTTTCAATTTTAAATTATAGATATCATTTTCCAATTGGCATGTACCAATTAAACATTCATTCTTGTAAATATTGCAAACACCTTTGCCAAATAAACAAGAATATCCATCTTTATCATGAATAGAAATGGAAACAATGTTTTTCACCAAATCTGGTACAAACAAAACATCTCTCTAAATTAATTTAAAATCATTGTTCAACAATAAGTAAACATCTCCCAAAGCTTTGGCAGCAACTATTTCCCCATTTCCCATCCTCAAGAAGGTCACACCTTCCCTGAGTCTCCTACTTCTTGCCAGCAACTGAAAATCATTACAGAGATGTGAGCCACAGCCGGTATCCAATACCAAAGAAGAAGAGTTATTCGAAATTTTCACTTCAATGTAGAACGTATCCTTTCCAGAGCCATTCTGGTCAAGATATTCCTTGCAGCTATGCTTATAATGTCCATGCCTAAGTAGACGAGTTTACTCACCAAAGAGCTCTTTGAGATGCAAATGAATGCCAGCAGTATTCTTGGCATCCTCAAAACGCCTCAGCAGCTCATTAGACATAGAAGCCTGCATATAACACTTGGCTTTCAAGTCATGTTCACACCAATCCTTGTAAGTCTTTAGCTCTGCAGGGCTACATTCAGTCGGAGCCTCAGCAGGGGGAGAATTATCAAGTGTATATGCAATCTTCTCCGAGTTCAAGACTATTTTCAGATTTCTTAGCCAATTGAGGTAATTTGGACCGGTCAGTATATGTTTGTCGAGTATTGTAGATAACGGATTGCGAATTGATGACATTGTCAAAAACTTTGTACTGAAAAATAATAACAGATAAATGTTATCGAATATTTTAAAATATTTAATGAGATATAAAGTATGGACTTTTACTTTATAAATTTTCACTCCCACTGTTTTGACATTTTCACTACCCTCTAGTGAAAACGGCAAACACATTTCCTCAGTAGGTACACAAGGTCCAATTAGCCAATCATGCTCCCGAATAATATCAACCAATCATAATTCCTAAAAGGTAGTTCCCAATTGCATCTCCATGCAACCCTAACGTAAACTTTTGTCTAACGCTTGATTATGACCCAATAATATGACGTCGTTCATATTTACATGTCAAGTCTTACCCATCGATATCGAACCTTAATGGACGCTCGCCATGAGTTACCCCAATAATATGAGCCGAAGTCATGGGAGTTCCACGTAGTTCACATCACCATGTCAATGGATGTCACAGCTTTTCGGAATTTAAGCCCCTCCAATAATATGAGCCGAGCATTGAATACGGGTAGCATTCATCATGCACCCATTGTCGATGAAAGACATGAAAATTATAAAAAAAATTTATAAATCCCCTTTTTGGGATTGATATAAATTTTGAATCTAATTCAAAATAAGGGTTTTTAATTTTGAAATGGTCTCATCATTAATTTTAAAATTCACCATGATTGATCGTATGTTTGCCGGATTCATGCATCTCTGTTATTATAAAATAATAACGCACATACTCTTTATTTATAATATATCATGCCTATATTATAAACAGTAAATTAAAAAGGATGATCAATCGCCCCAAAACTATTCGGCTCGTGCGAGCCAAACACGGGCCTAGGGCCAATCCAAGGAAATGCATGGGATGCAAATGCAACAATTACATAAAAAGCTTCCAATATTTACATGTCTTGGATCTTCATAATTCATCATGGCCCACCATCTTCCAATCTTGATCTTCTACTATCAAATATTTTACAATAAAATATCCATGGAAAATAGGGATACATCTCATGGGGTGGGAACGAGCTATAAATCAAGCCCACTTTTTAATTTGATAATTATTACAATTCATTCAACAAAAAAATATCCTAACATACACCTAGCAAATTGGTCTTGGGTTTTTGATCATCCTTCATGCATAATATCACATATCATACACCATCAATTAATTATCACAATAATCAATTGATCAAATATTATATATCTTGGTCCAATCACTAACCGCCACAATTACAAATTAAATTAACAAAATCAACAAACACTTTTTTTACTTTCCAATTAATTTATTTATAACCGAATTTCTTGTAAATTATAATTTACTATAAATAATCAATGTCACACTTTAACTATTTATTTAATGAGAAAAATCATACATCATAAAGTTTAATTTTTCACAAAAATCAACTATAATGATTTTAACAACTTAGGGTCTATGACACTTGATATCCAAAAACACCTTTTGGAAATACAAGTCGTCATAGTCGATACTAAAAATCCGTCGCCGGATTCCGGCCAAAATTAATTAATTTTTTATTAAACATTAGGGGCAACCTGTAGGCTGCCATAGCAACCCTTCGGGAAGCCAATAGGCTACCCGAAAAATGACCTTGAAATATTTATAAAAAAAGCCCCAAAAGCTAAAAAAATTATTTTCTCATGCGGTTAGAAATTGACCTCAATATAATATTTAACAAATGCTACACAAAAAATTAACCTAGGCTAAGATACCAAAGTTGAGGATCGGTTAACTCATGCCCGAAAACGCACCGGAATTTTAAACTTTTATAGTAAACACCAAGAACTTGTGTAGCATTCAAAATCATAAAACATCCATAAGGTGTTTTAGAAAATTTTACCTATCAATTTCAAAAGATTGATTTATGGCTCCAATCAAGTTGTGAACAACTTAGCTCTTGAAATGGTAGACACTATCTACAAGCTTCCAAGAACACAGCTTGCTCAAATGGATTCAAGCCTTCAAGAATACACCTTCTTCGAAATAGCTCCTCCTTTGAATTAGGTGCACAACTAGACAATCTAGATCCACTCTAAATATGCACTAGAATATTTAGAGCATTTTTCATTGAGATGTTTCTTGCCTTTTCTCCCAAAATGAAAGACAAAAAACTTGGAGAATTTTTTAGATGTAGGGGACAGCCATATTGTGTAAAATGGAGAAGGAATATATAATATAATAATGTGATGGTCAAAGATAAACAATTAATCATGCATGAAAATATAAAAATCATGCATGGAAAATTGTATCCATTATTTTAACCCTTCATATTCCCTCTCAAATATAATATATAAATATATATATGTCAAACATATATATATATACATGACCCTTGAACTTAATATTTAATTAATTATTAAACTCAAATCCATTTAAGTTTAATCAATTAATTAAATCTAACTTGAACTCATTCAAGCTCATTAGTAAAATAATTATTCAACACCATTTTATTTTGAGCTCTACAATATTCAATAGTGCTTAATTAATCCTACACTTGAATTAATTAATTATTTATACTTTACAAAGTCTACTATTGAAAAATAAATTCAACCCTTGAGTTAATTTAATTAAGTTCAAAATAATAGTTTTGAAAATCACCATTTTCAAAAACTAATTATTTATTCAAGTCAACTTTTAATCTTGGAACACATTCTCAAATTAAAAGTTACTTTCCCATTTATTCTCCATTAGAAGTCATACTTCTAATTTATTTTATTTATAAACTCCTTTATAAGTTGTTCAACACATTGAACTAATTTTAATCTTAACGAGATCTAGAAAGCTAGTAATTGTGTGACCCTCAATGGTTCATTGATACAATTAGCAGTGGGTTCACATCTCCATGTGATTCGGGATCAACAAGTCCCTTATGTTAGAATACCATATATAGCTCCATTCTTATTAATCAACCCCTTGATAATAAGAACGTAAGAAAACTCAAGTCTGATAGTACTCAAACAGTCATGTTAAATGTCTAGCAGTATCGCTTACATGACCTCATAGGTATCAAATGATAGTGCTTTCAAGAACCAATCAATTATGGTTAGCGTACAGTACGGTCCCTTAAACTCATATATCCCAACCGATTCGACAACCATTGGTATATCAAGAGTTGTCAATGAATCAATAACTATGTGTCATGACGTAGTTGCATCGAAGGTGTAATTCAAGAAATCCTTTCTTAATTACCACCTACTCTGATCAGAGATTTCAAGCTACATATGCATGAGAACACATAGGATATCCATACCCATAGGTAAGCGGTGATTCCCCGAATACAATGCATCGACTCTTATATGTGTCGACACAACACCCAACATTGCCACTTGATGACCCCAGTTGAGTCGGTAAACAAGTCAAAGTGAAGCTCTAGCATATAGAGTCTCCATGTTGTCCCGGATCATAAGAACTATTGGTGTACAATCATAAACTAGGACTATTCAACTCGATAAGTGAGAACCACTTGGAAAGTCCTTTAGGGAGGGTTGTTCAGTGCACTCTACAAGGAGCACCTATTTGCATGCTTGGACATCACCATGTCACCTACCAATAAAATGTGGTACTCACATCACAAATACTAGTCTCAATCTCGAGCGGCCTTTATCCTTCTTTGTGGTGGCTGAATCGACTAGGAACGGTTTATAATATACAGTATTCCAAATATGAGTTTCATGATAGTCATCCCATGACCATCTCATATTCTTTCTACTATTTGTATATTCAAGGGTTTTATCTATGCAGCTAGCATAGTTATACAGATAAAGATGTGCCAAATTAAATAATTCAAATATTATTAAAATAAAGATAGTCATACAAGAGTTATCTCAACGACCCTCGGCCAACACTTGGCTCGACGGGCACCTACTCAAACAATCTCCCACTTGCACTAGAGCCAACTACCCATATTCTTCAAACTCATTGATTCGTGATGATTTCGAACAATGGTCCTGTTAAAGGCTTAGTTAGTGGATCAGCAACATTATCTGTGGAGGCGACTCTGTCTAAAGATACCTCTCCTCTTTCCACAATCTCCCGGATGATGTGGTATTTTCTCAGTACACATTTGGATTTCTGATGAGACCTGGAGCAACTCCATAAAGAATAACGTCCAACTCTTGGATAAAATTCCTCATCCAAACACCCTCTTGTTGCTACATCTGATGTAGCAATGTATTCGGCCTCAGTGGTGGAATCCGCATTGTTGTTTTGCTTGGAACTCTTCCAACAGACAGCAACACCATTGAGCATGAATACAAACCCAGAGGTTGACTTCAATTCATCAATATCGTTTTGGAAGCTAGAGTCGGTATAGCCTTTCAATTTTAGTTCTCCACCCCATAGACCAAGAACACATTCTTTGTCCTTCGTGGGTTCGATTGATATCTACTTGCAACACTCAGTGCAATTGCCATGTCAAGATGTGTAGATATCATCGCATACATGATACTACCAATATAAGATGCGTGTCATCGTCACTATCTCTGCATCAGTCTTGGGAGATGTGGACTTGGATAGTGACACGTCATGACACATTGATAGATGTCCTCTCTTAGACTCTTCCATCGAGAACCTCTTCATGATGGAATCAATGTATGTAGACTGGGTGAGGCCAAGTATTCTTTTCGATCTATCCCGATAGATCTGTATTCCCAATACAAAAGATGCTTCACCCAAGTCCTTCATCGAGAACTTACTCGCTATCCATACTTTAGTTGATTGTAACATTCCAACATCATTCCCAATGAGTAGAATGTCATCAACATAAAGTACAAGAAATGCCACGACACTCCCACTGACCTTCTTATACACACATAGTTCCTCAGGATTCTTAATAAAACCAAACTCTTTGATTGTACCATCAAATCTGAGGTTCTAGCTCCTAGATGCATGTTTTATACCATAAATAAATCTCTGAAGTTTGCATACCTTATGCTCACTTCCGATAGATGTGAACCCTTCAGGCTGAGACATGTAAATCTCTTCCTTAATATCCCCATTAAGAAAAGTTGTCTTCACATCCATCTGCTATATTTCATAGTCATAACTTGCAGCTATGACAAGCATTATCCTTATATACTTGAACATTGCGACTGGAGAAAAAATTTCCTCAGTCATATTCTTGCCTTTGAGTTTACCCTTTTTCTACCAATATCGCCTTGAAGGTCACCACCTTCCCATCCGCTCCAAGTTTCCTCTTGTAAATCCATTTACACCCTATAGGAACAATTCCCTCAGGTGGATCCACAAGATTCCACACTTGGTTTGAATTCATGGAATTCATCTCAGATTCCATAGCTTCAAGCCACTTGGATGAATCGACATCAGATAACGTTTCCTTGAAGGTCCTTTGATCACAACCAAGGTTAGGCTCATCAAGTCCTTCTTCAAGAAGCAGACCATACCTCATAGGTGATCTTAAGACCCTCTCAGATCTCCTAGGAACTTGTATCTCCTCTATTGGTTGTTCGGGTATGGGCTCTACAATTGTGGGTGTTTCTCGAACCTCTTCGAGTTCTATCATCTCCCATTTTCTATCCAATAGAGATTCCTTCTCCAAAAAGGTTGCATTCCTAGAAACAAACACCTTTGTTTCTTTTGGATGATAGAAATAATATCCAATCTAATTCCTTGGATATCCCACGAAGTATCATAAAATGGATCGAGCATCCAATTTCTCCCACTGTCTGGTTCACATAAGCAGGACACCCCTATATTCTAAGATAAGAATACTTAGGAGGCTTTCCCATCCATATCTCATATGGTGTCTTATCAACTGCCTTTGAATGGACATTGTTCAACAATAGTGTCGTTGTTTCAAGCGCATATCCCCAAAAGGATGGCGGCAACTCCGTGAACCCCATCATAGACCGAACCATGTCCATCAAAGTCCGGTTACGACGTTTTGAGACACCATTTAACTAAGGTGTAGCAGGTGGAGTCTGTAAGAGTGGGTGCCCAGTAAGCCAACTGTGTGGCTATGGGCTTTGTTGACTCTTTGTATAAACAATCTTTTGTTTAATATTATTTACACTTTTATGGCAATGACTTTATATTACTTCATATTGTTATATTATGATATACTATTGTTGTTTTGATAAAGACCTTGAATATACTATAGTGTATGTAAGATGTGGTAGAACATGGAGATGTCTATCATGAAATACATCTTATAGTCACTGTATATTCTAAAACCGTTCCTAGTCGATTGAGCCGTCCGATAATAAGGATAAGGATCGCTCGAGTTTGAGACTAGCATTTGCGATGCGGAGTACCACGTTTCATTGGTAGGGAACATGGAGATGTTCGAAGCATGCAAATGGATATTCATAGGATGAATAGTCGAACTACCCTATCCGGACTTTCCAAGTGGTTATCACTTATCGAGTGGATAAAGTCCGCGGTTTTGGTTGTACACCATTAGTCCTTACGACTTGAAACATCATGGAGACTCTATATGCTAGTACTGTGCTTTGACTCGTTTACCGACTCTGAGGGGGTCATCAGGTGTCGAGATTGGGTACAGTTACGACACATATAGGAGTCAATGCATTGTTGTCAAGGATTCACCACATACTTGCGAGTGTGGATATCCTATGCGATCTGAGGAGATATTAGTGTGACAAATCTCTGGCCAGAGTACTTGATGTGATTTAAGAAATGGTTTCTTAGTAGCACATGCGATGTCACTAATTTGATCTTCAAGATGTATTGCATAGTTATCGAATCTTGAGCGACTCTCGATATACCAATGGTTGTTGATTCGATCGGGATATATGGATGAAGGGACCGTACTGTACGTTAACCAAAATCTACTGGTTCTTGTAGGCACTATCAGTGATACCTAGGGAATCATGGGGCGATGTTGCTAGGCGCTTTACCATGATTCGTTGGGCAAGTCGGAAAGTGTTGTTCCGAGTCACAAGGAGTTGTGAGCCCACGGCTAGCTGTATCCCTGAACCATTGAGGGTCACACAGTGTAATGGAGTTTTAATCCCCGTTGAGATAGTTAAATTTAAAGAGTTAAATTTAATGAACTAAGGAGTTGGACTTCTTAAATAAGAGTAAGGGAGTAGGATTTCCTAAAATGACATAGGGATGGACATTTTTGGAAACCACTGAATTCGGATTCAGGAAAATTTATTTTGACTTTAAAACGTGCAGAAATGGTTTCTGTGCACATTGGTGAAATCGTTTCATCAATCGGAGTCACGATGATGAATTTTATATTAATTTCTGAACGAGCGGGCTTTGCTTGTCGGGCCCCAGCTTATGACTAATGGGCCCTAAGGTGTTAGTGGCCTGCATTATAAATAAGTTATTTCAGTACAGAAATTAAACACAACAGGTCATAAATTTTGAGAGCAAATTTCGAAAACCCTAGCCTCTCAAAGTGATAATCGGCCGTCCCCTTCCTTGCTCTGCCCGAGAAAATTCCGGTCTGTGATTTTGAATCGCAGTAAGGAATAACGAATCAGATTCGTGTATTCTCTTCGCAGAAAACTTCTGATAGATTTTCTAGTGCAATCTATCAGAGGGATTAAACCTCTGTTCGTGGACCTGATTGAAGGCGTTCATCGGTTCCAGGGAGAGACAACAAGAGCAGAATTGTTCTGTTGGTGTCCATTAATCTCGTTGCGAGATTTGAGGTAAAATTTATTTAATTGTTATTTAAATTTTACACACACGTAATTCAATCGATGAACGGTTGATACCCATACCATGGAAACGTTCCATGAAAATTTTTAAACTTCCGCTGCACCGGGTATCAATCGTAATTGGTCTGGGAACTCGCCAGTTTTTCCAACAGTGGTATCAGAGCCAGGTTGCTCAGATCAATCGATTGAATAATCAATTGTACAAAATTTTTGAGTCTCGGTTTATGAAACAAAATAAATATTTTTAAATAAAAAATTTTTTTTTTTTTTTTTTCGGGGCAAAACCCGGGCAGCGATTGGATCGCTGCCCGGTGGGGCAGCAATTGTTGCTGCCCCGGGCGGCGCACGGCGCCGCCCAAAGGGGGCGCACGGCGCCGCCCAGGGCGGCGACCGTCGCCGCCCAGGGCAGCGCTGTGCGCTGCCCAGCGCAGCGCTCGGCGCTGCCCAGGGCGGCGCACAGCGCCGCCCAGGGGCGGCGCTCGGCGCCGCCCAGGGCGACGCACGGCGCCGCCCAGCGGCGGCGCCAGGCGCCGCCAGGGCAGCAAACGTTGCTGCCCTAAGGGGGCAGCCGGGCTGCCCCCGGCCCGCGCCCCGGGTGCGGGCCGGCCCGGGAGTGTCCCGGGCGGCCCGCGGGAAAAATTATATTTTTAATTTTAATATTTAAAATTTTATTTTTGGTCCGGTCAAAAATTGTTTTTGATTGGTTCACGAGATTTCGGATCGAATTGTTCGAGTCCGTAAATTTTAAAATTGATTTTGGATAAATTTGAATTTTTGGAAAATTTTAATATTTTATCCGTAAATTGAATTTTGAAATCAATTATTTTGGTACAATTGATGATAAGATATGATCTTATGATATATTAGATAAAATATGATTTTATTTGTAAAATTGGATTTTATAGATAAAATATGATTTTATTTGATATGGAGATAAAATATGATTTTATATGTGAAATGTGATTTTATATATAAAATATGATTTTATCTTGTTTAAATTTGAATTGCCACAGCATGTTATCCAATAAATTAATTTTGAATTAAATGTTATTGGATAAGGATGATCGATTGCCATGACCAATTTTGTAGGTGTATGTTAGGAATTTACATTTTGTCTTTATTGTTGTTGGTTTTATTAATGGGCCTGGTTTATGGCCCGATATGAATGTCATATGTAATAAAAGTGGGCTTGGTTTATAGCCCGTTCCCACCCCCTAAAAATGTATCCCCTACTTGTCATTGTTATTTAATTGTAAATACATTAGATTTAGTGGGAGATCAAGATTTGAAGATGGTGGGCCCAGCAGACAATGAAGACTGAAGAAATGTAAATTGGAAGCATATGTAATAGGATTGCATTTGCATACTGCATATTACCTAGGATTGGACTAAGACCCGTGATTGGCAACCACGGGTCAATTAGAAATGGAATCGATCATCCTATATAATATGTGATATTATGATTGTATGCATGTTTAGACATAAATTGCGTGAATCCGGCAATGCATGCAATAAATTAAATATGATGAGACAAATATTTTTATAAATAAAATCCCTCATTTTAAATATGATTTAAAATTTATATCAAGATAAATAAAGGAAATTTAAATATTGTTTAAATGTTCCTACCTTCCATCAACGGTCAATGTATGTGATGCTACCCGCGGATACGGTCCGGCTCATATTATTGGGGGGGCCCGTCCGTCGGAAAGCTGTACATTGGATCGACAAATGTTGTAAGTTGGGTGGAACTCCCATGGGATCGGCTCATATTATTGGGGGATCCACATGGCGACCGTCCATCACAACTTAATATTGATGGGTCATCTTGACATGTCACTTTAAACGGCGTCATATTATTGGGCCCTTATTGGACATGAGGTAAATACATGGGGGTTGCTTAGGAAGCAATTGGGCTCTACCTTTTGAGAATTATGGTTGGCTGATATTATTCGGGACCATAAGTTTGTCAATTGGACTCCATGTTCTCACTAAGGAAAAAGTTTCCCGTTTTCACTAGAGGGTGGTGAAATCGTTAAAATAGTGGGAGTGAGATTCATAAAATAAAATTCGCCAATTTTATGTCTTAGTAAATTATTTAAACAATCATCGATAATTGTCTGTTTTATCTCAGTAATCCACATGTTTCTGTTCTCCAACAAAACAAACTTATTGACGCAAACAATACAGAATGATTCCATAAGTTAAGATTGTCCTAAGTTCGGAAAAAGATTTTCTAAGTGTTAGAAAAGGCTTCTCCGAAAACAGCCCCGGCTGATGTAACTGCCGAAAGGTTGGCCGAATTAGAGAAATGGTTGGACCATGATCTCAAGGCCAAATGTTACATGCAAAATTGGACAAGTCTAAACAAGTTTGCCATCACTGCAAGAAACCCGGTAATTGGAAACGTAACTGCAAGGAATGCCCCAAGCAGTTGCGAACTGCAAAGGGTATGTTTTACATTGAAATAAATGTTTTTCTTAATACTACTTCTTGGGTATTGGATACCAGATGTAGATCTCATATTTGCAATGAGTTGCAAATGATAACAAGAAGTAATAGGATAAGGATGGGTGAGACCCAGTCAAGGCTCGGGAATGGTTCCAGAGTTAAATCCATAGCTATGGGAAATATTTATTTTTGCAGAACGGTTTTAAATTATTGTTGAGAGATGTTTTATTTGTGCCAGATTTAATTAAAAACATTATTTCTATTTCTATGCTTGATAGAGATGGTTATTCTTGTAATTTTGTGAATGGGATTTGCAGTATTTACAAGAATGAATGTTTAATTGGAAATGGACAACTTGAAAACGATCTATATAATTTAAAACTAAAAGACGTTCCAGTGAATTGTATTGACAAACCGGTAACAACAAACAAAAGGAAAATCGATAGTCAAAACCCGGCAAACCTTTGGCACGCTAGACTAGGTCATATTTCCTCAAGGAGGATGAACAAGCTAGTGGGAGAGGGCATGTTTGATATGTCTGATATTAACTCTCTACCTACTTGTGAATCCTGCCTAAAAGGGAAAATGACTAAATCTCCTTTTAAGGGGAAGCCTGAACGTAGTCAAAATCTGTTGGATTTGATCCATACAGATGTTTGTGGTCCATTTAGAGTAGGGACTCAACATGGCCACACCTACTTCATTACCTTTACTGATGATTATTCTAGGTATGGGTATTTATATTTAATGAAATATAAGTCTGAAGCATTTGAAAAGTTCAAAGAATTCAAGGCTGAAGTAGAAAACAAGCTAGGTAAAAGTATTAAAGCACTTCGATCGGATCGAGGTGGAGAATACTTGAGTACCGAGTTTTTGGACTATCTAAAAGAGAATGGGATTCTCTCTCAGTGGACTCCTCCTATGACACCACAGCTTAATGGTGTATCGGAGCGTCGTAATCGAACTTTGTTGGACATGGTTCGATCTATGATGAGCTTCACTGAGCTTCCACCTTCGTTTTGGGGCTATGCGCTTGAAACGGCGGTATTGTTGTTGAACAACGTCCACACTAAAGCAGTGGACAAAACACCATACGAGTTATGGAATGGCAAAGCTCCTAAGTATTCATACTTGAGGATTTGGGGATGTCCTGCTTACGTGAAGCGGACAGTGGGAGATAAGTTGGATAGTCGATCCAGCTTGTGTTATTTTGTGGGGTATCCGAAGAATTCAATCGGATATTATTTCTATTATCCTGCTGAAACAAAGGTGTTTGTTTCACGGAATGCCACCTTCTTGGAGAAGGAGTTCTTATTGGATAAGAAAGGCGAGATGATGGAACTCGAAGAAGTTCGAGAAGAACCCGAAATACAAAATAACGATCCCACACCTCAGGAACCATTGCTGGACACGCCTGCACCTAGAAGATCCGAGAGGACTTCTAGACCTCCAGTTCGATATGGTCTTCTTCTTGAAGAGGGTCAAGATGAACCCGACATTGGATGTGATCCAAGAAGCTTCAAGGAAGCAATTTCTGATGCGGATTCGAATTTATGGCTTGAAGCTATGCAATCAGAATTGGATTCGATGCATACTAACCAAGTCTGGTCTTTAGTGGATCCTCCCGATGGAATTGTTCCAATAGGGTGTAAATGGATCTACAAAAGAAAGCTTGGGCCTGATGGTAAGGTATTGACCTACAAGGCGCGATTGGTGGCTAAAGGTTATACTCAAAGGCAAGGAGTTGACTATGACGAAACCTTTTCACCAGTTGCAATGTTCAAATCCATAAGAATCCTTATTGCCATAGCTGCATGGTATGACTATGAGATATGGCAAATGGATGTGAAGACTGCTTTTCTTAATGGAGACATTAAGGAAGAAATCTATATGAAGCAGCCTGAGGGGTACACATCCATGGGAAGCGAGCATAAGGTATGCAAGCTTCAGAGATCAATTTATGGTCTAAAACAAGCATCAAGAAGTTGGAACCAGAAATTTGATGAAACAATTAAAGACTTTGGTTTCATCAAGAACCCGGAGGAACCTTACGTGTACAAGAAAGTAGTTAAGGATGCGGTGACATTCTTAGTACTTTATGTTGATGACATCCTACTCATTGGGAATGATGTAGGGATGTTGCAGTCAACAAAGATATGGTTATCAGGTAGATTTTCGATGAAGGATTTGGGTGAGGCATCCTACATTCTTGGGATACAGATCTATAGGGATAGATCTAAGAGAATGATAGGACTCACTCAATCAACCTACATCGATACCATATTGAAACGGTTTTCAATGGATGGGTCCAAGAGAGGACATCTACCCATGTGTCATGGAGTTTCTCTATCCAAGTCTATGTGTCCCAAGACTGATGCAGAGATAGAGAATATGACACATGTACCATATGCGTCAGCTATAGGTAGTATCATGTATGGGATGATATCTACCAGACCGGATGTAGCATTTGCTCTGAGTGTCACGAGCAGATATCAGTCTAATCCTGGTCAGATGCATTGGAAAGCCGTGAAGGACATTCTTAAGTACTTGCGAAGGACTAAGAATATGTTCATGGTTTATGGAGGACGAGAACTCAAACTGGAAGGCTATACCGACTCTAGCTTCCAAAGTGATGTGGATGACTCGAAGTCAACCTCTGGATTTGTGTTCATGCTCAATGGCGGTGCTGTCTCTTGGAAGAGTTCCAAGCAGGACACCACAGCGGATTCCACCACTGAGGCTGAATACATTGCAGCATCAGCTGCTGCTAAAGAGGCCGTTTGGATGAGGAATTTCGTCCAAGAGTTGGGCGTCATTCCTGAATTTGTTGGTCCAGTCCCGGTGTACTGCGACAACACGGGTGCCGTTGCTCAAGCAAAGGAACCAAGGTCTCATCAAAGATCCAAACACGTACTGAGGAAATACCACATAATCCGGGAGATTGTGGAAAGAGGAGACATCAGTGTCGAACGAGTGGCCTCTGCAGACAATATCGCTGATCCACTTACTAAGCCTTTGCCAGGACCATTGTTTGACAAACATCGCGAAGCAATGGGTCTACGTAGTATGACTAGTTGGCTATAGGGCAAGTGGGAGATTGTAAGAGTGGGTGCCCAGTAAGCCAACTGTGTGGCTATGGGCTTTGTTGACTCTTTGTATAAACAATCTTTTGTTTAATATTATTTACACTTTTATGGCAATGACTTTATATTACTTCATATTGTTATATTATGATATACTATTGTTGTTTTGATAAAGACCTTGAATATACTATAGTGTATGTAAGATGTGGTAGAACATGGAGATGTCTATCATGAAATACATCTTATAGTCACTGTATATTCTAAAACCGTTCCTAGTCGATTGAGCCGTCCGATAATAAGGATAAGGATCGCTCGAGTTTGAGACTAGCATTTGCGATGCGGAGTACCACGTTTCATTGGTAGGGAACATGGAGATGTTCGAAGCATGCAAATGGATATTCATAGGATGAATAGTCGAACTACCCTATCCGGACTTTCCAAGTGGTTATCACTTATCGAGTGGATAAAGTCCGCGGTTTTGGTTGTACACCATTAGTCCTTACGACTTGAAACATCATGGAGACTCTATATGCTAGTACTGTGCTTTGACTCGTTTACCGACTCTGAGGGGGTCATCAGGTGTCGAGATTGGGTACAGTTACGACACATATAGGAGTCAATGCATTGTTGTCAAGGATTCACCACATACTTGCGAGTGTGGATATCCTATGCGATCTGAGGAGATATTAGTGTGACAAATCTCTGGCCAGAGTACTTGATGTGATTTAAGAAATGGTTTCTTAGTAGCACATGCGATGTCACTAATTTGATCTTCAAGATGTATTGCATAGTTATCGAATCTTGAGCGACTCTCGATATACCAATGGTTGTTGATTCGATCGGGATATATGGATGAAGGGACCGTACTGTACGTTAACCAAAATCTACTGGTTCTTGTAGGCACTATCAGTGATACCTAGGGAATCATGGGGCGATGTTGCTAGGCGCTTTACCATGATTCGTTGGGCAAGTCGGAAAGTGTTGTTCCGAGTCACAAGGAGTTGTGAGCCCACGGCTAGCTGTATCCCTGAACCATTGAGGGTCACACAGTGTAATGGAGTTTTAATCCCCGTTGAGATAGTTAAATTTAAAGAGTTAAATTTAATGAACTAAGGAGTTGGACTTCTTAAATAAGAGTAAGGGAGTAGGATTTCCTAAAATGACATAGGGATGGACATTTTTGGAAACCACTGAATTCGGATTCAGGAAAATTTATTTTGACTTTAAAACGTGCAGAAATGGTTTCTGTGCACATTGGTGAAATCGTTTCATCAATCGGAGTCACGATGAATTTTATATTAATTTCTGAACGAGCGGGCTTTGCTTGTCGGGCCCCAGCTTATGACTAATGGGCCCTAAGGTGTTAGTGGCCTGCATTATAAATAAGTTATTTCAGTACAGAAATTAAACACAACAGGTCATAAATTTTGAGAGCAAATTTCGAAAACCCTAGCCTCTCAAAGTGATAATCGGCCGTCCCCTTCCTTGCTCTGCCCGAGAAAATTCCGGTCTGTGATTTTGAATCGCAGTAAGGAATAACGAATCAGATTCGTGTATTCTCTTCGCAGAAAACTTCTGATAGATTTTCTAGTGCAATCTATCAGAGGGATTAAACCTCTGTTCGTGGACCTGATTGAAGGCGTTCATCGGTTCCAGGGAGAGACAACAAGAGCAGAATTGTTCTGTTGGTGTCCATTAATCTCGTTGCGAGATTTGAGGTAAAATTTATTTAATTGTTATTTAAATTTTACACACACGTAATTCAATCGATGAACGGTTGATACCCATACCATGGAAACGTTCCATGAAAATTTTTAAACTTCCGCTGCACCGGGTATCAATCGTAATTGGTCTGGGAACTCGCCAGTTTTTCCAACAGAGTCCACTGTGAGAGAATCCCATTCTCCGTAAGATACTCTTGGAATTCTGCACTCAAGTATTCACCACTTCGATCCAATCGAAGTGCCTTGATTCTTTGTCCCAATTGTTTCTCCACTTCATTTCTGAATTCTTTGAACTTTTCAAAAGCTTCAGATTTGTATTTCATCAAATACACATACCCATACCTAGCTTGTTCATCCTTTTTAAAGATATATGACCTAATCGAGCATGCCACAAGTGTGCCGGATTCAGAATATCTTGTTTTTTTTGGATGTTGTTAATATCTCTTGGACATTATATATTGGAATATCTTTCAATTTTAAATTATAGATATCTTTTTCCAATTGGCATGTACCAATTAAACATTCATTCTTGTAAATATTGCAAACATCTTTGCCAAATAAACAAGAATATCCATCTTTATCAAGAATAGAAATGGAAACAATGTTTTTCACCAAATATGGTACAAACAAAACATCTCTCAAAATTAAATTAAAATCATTGTTCAACAATAAGTAAACATCTCCCAAAGCTTTGGCAGCAACTCTTGCCCCATTGTCCATCCTCAAGAAGGTCTTACCTTTCCTGAGTCTCCTACTTCTTGCCATCAACTGCAAATCATTACAAAGATGTGAGCCACAACCGATATCCAATACCAAAGAAGAAAAGTTAATTGAAATATTCACTTAAATGTAGAACTTATCCTTTCCAGAACCATTCTGGTCAAGATATTCCTTGCAGCTACGCTTATAATGTTCATGCCTAAGTAGGCGAGTTTGCTCACCAAAGAGCTCTTTGAGATGCAAATGAATGTCAGCAGCATTCTTGGCATCCTCAAAACGCCTCTACAGCTCATCAGACATAGAAGCCTGCATATAACACTTGGCTTTCAAGTCATGGTCACACCAATCCTTATAAGTCTGTAGCTTAGCAGGGCTACATCCAGTCAGAACCTCAGCAGGGGGCGACTTATCAAGTGTATATGCAATCCTCTCCGAGTTCAAGACTGTTTTCAGATTTCTTAGCCAATTGAAGTAATTTGGACCGGTCAGTATATTTTTGTCGAGTATTGTAGATAACGGATTGCAACTTGATGACATTGTCAAAAACTTTGTACTGAAAAATAATAACAAATAAATGTTACCTACTATTTTAAAATATTTAATAAGATATAAAGTATGGACTTTTACTTTATAAATTTTCACTCCCATTATTTTGACATTTTTACTACCCTCTAGTGTAAACGGAAAACACATTTCCTCAGTAGGTACATAAGGTTTAATTAGTCAATCATGTTCCCGAATAATATCAGCCAATCACAATTCCTAAAAGGTAGTTTCCAATTGTGTAACACCCCAAAATTATTTTATGCGAGCTTATTTAAGTTAATCAGAGATTACAGAGTTCAAGAGCCGACTTGTTTTTGATCAGGGATTATTTTGCAAATTTTGGAAATTTCAGGGACTAAAGTGCAAAGTTGGGATTTTATATATTATCTACACTTGGTTTGACTTTCTTCACTTCCCATCATCTTCTTTCCAACGCCTCCCTCCATTGTTAACGCCCCAAAGCCATTTCAAGCTTTCATATTTCAGTTTCCGATCGATCCGTCTGTTGGAATTTATTTCTGAAGGCAGATTAGCGATCACCGCAGCGAGAGCTTCATTCTATCGTAAGTTTTTCTTAGATCAGATACAATTCTATTTTTGGATGTTGTTAGAATCGATTGAGTTTTGGTTATGTTGTTCTTGACAGAGTTCTGATCGTTTATCCTCAGTCGGTTTTGAATTAGAGCGTCGTTCGGATTTGTTATGATTTTTTTTGGAAGCTTATTACAAAAATTGAGTTTTGAGATATGTTGGGTTTGAGCCTTTATGGTTGTATTGGCATTGATATGAGTTGATATCGATATTATGCTGTTGTCTGTGTTTTTGGTTTGATCAGTTTATAGCCGTTATGCCGCCGGTTTGAGTTTTAAGGATTCTGAACCGTTTGAGTTGTTGAACTTGGATATTGAGTTTTTGATCGTCTTTGTTGTTCTTCCTTGTCTCCTTACAGATTCGTTTGGAGTTTGTCGAGCCCAGAGTTAGCAGTAGTCGATCGTCGAAGAGTTGGACGAAGAGCGATAAAGAGTTTAACTTGAGAGTTGTTGTTGTTTAGGTTGTATAGATTTTGATATAACCTCTTTTGTAGCGTATCCAGAGTTGGAGCTACTTTCATTGAAAGGTACAGGCAGTAATCGTTTAGCGGGATAGCATACTCAAGACAGTTGGTTCTTGAATTTTCACTTGAAATCACATACTTGCATCAATACTTGTTCTAGCATGTGGAACTTGTATTTTGTTGTTGATTGAACTTTTTTTATATGGCTTAATGTTTTATGTTTTTCTTATGTATTCATCTTGAGCCAAACCTTTGATTTCAGCGGGCAGAACAACCCTTTTTATTTAGACGTTTTGGGGGCTAAACTGCGAGTGGCCTGGGTTGTAGAAGTTCACCTAGTGTCAGCATACTCCTTATAGTCGCACCAAAGTATAGGGGATTGGGATACATGGCACCACCTCGATTGGGAGAGTCGGTGAGTTGTTACGTGATCTCATCCTCGGGATCCCAAAAGCATAGCAGCAATCCCTTGTTTATCAGAGTTGATATCCCAATTTTAAAGACATGCATTTCATTTACATTGCTATTGAATATGTTGTTGTCTGAAAAGCATGTTGTTGTTATTTTACTTGTTATATGCTTTTACTGGGAATATCAGTCTCACCGGAGTTATCCGGCTGTTGATTTGTTTTGTATGTGTACATGGCAACAGGTGGGGCAGGATCAAGTCAGCGAAGACCTAGTTAGCTTCAAGAGTGAGAGATAGAAATGGAACTCGGTTTAGAAGTCGAATCAACATGTCAATCTATTTTATGATTTGAAGCATGTTAGAACTCAAACTTGTTGTTGTTTGTATCTTTTATTATTCAAATATTATGGATTGAAGGTTTTCGTTGCATGTAATATGTACCTTGTTATGCATTGAATGTAATGGACTTGAGCGTTGGCATGATTTTCTGCTGTTTTTCTTTGCCCTGTGCTGTCATCGCTCGATCGGTAAGATTTGACCGATCGAGCGGTGGACTTTGTGGCTGTTCTCTATTTTTGAAAAAGGGTGCCCTCTCGATCGATAGAATCTTACCAATCGAGCGGTGCCGATTTTTATTTCGGGCAAAAAGTTTGTAACTTTTGGCTCGCTCGATCAGTAGAATTCTACCGATCGAGCGAGGCACCTTTTAAAAAAATTTTATTGTTGCTTTTAATCTTGAATCTTGTATTTCTTAGTTATTGTTATTCCAAGATTAGATGTTTTGAATCTAGGTCTCACAAATTGCATCTCCATGCAACCCTTACGTAAACTTTTGTCTCACGCTTGATTAGGACCCAATAATATGACGTCGTTCATCTTTACGTGTCAAGCCTTACCCATCTATATCGAACCTTAATGGACCCTCGCCATGAGTTCCCCCAATAATATGAGCCAAAGTCATGGGAGTTCAACGTAGTTCACATCACCATTTCAATGGATGTCACAGCTATCCGAAATCCAAGCCCCCCCAATAATATGAGCCGAGCATTGAATACGGGTAGCATTCATCATGCACCCATTGTCGATAGAAGACATGGAAATTATTAACAAATTTATAATTCCCCTTTTTGGGCTTGCTATAAATTTTGAATCTAATTCAAAATGAGGATTTTTAATTTTGAAATGGTCTCATCATTAATTTTAAAACTCGCCATGATTGATCTTATGTTTGCCGGATTCATGCATCTCTGTTATTATAAAATAATAACGCACATACTCTTTATTTATAATATATCATGCATATATTATAAACAGTAAATTAACAAGGATGATCAATCGTCCAAAAACTATTCGGCCCGTGTGAGCCAAACACGGGCCTAGGTCCAATCCTAGGGAATGCATGGGATCTAAATGCAACAATTACATAAGCGTCCAATATTTACATATCTTGGATTTTTATAATTCATCATGACCCACCATCTTCCAATCTTGATCTTCCATTATCAAATATTTTACAATAAAATATCCATGGAAAATAGGGATACATCTCATGGGGTGTGAACGGGCTATAAACCAAACCTACTTTTTAATTTGATAATTAGTACAACACATTCAACACAAAATATCCTAGCATACACCTAGCAAATTGTTCTTGGGCTTTTGATCATTCTTCATGCATAATATCACATATCATACACCATCAATTAATTATAACAATAATCAATCGATCAAATATTATATATCTTGGTCCAATCACTAACCGCCACAATTATAAATTAAAATAACAAAATAAACAAACACCTTTGTTTACTTTCCAATTAATTTATTTATAACCAAATTTATTGTAAATCACAATTTACTATAAATAATCAAAGTCACACTTTAACTATTTATTTCATGAGAAAAATCATACATCATAAAGTTTAATTTTTCACAAAAATCAAATATAATGATTTTAACAACTTAGGGCCAATGACACTTGATATCCCAAAACACCTTTTGGAAACACAAGTCGTCATAGTCGTTACCAAAACTCCGTCCCCGGATTCCGGCCAAAATTAATTTTTTTTATTAAACATTAGGGGCAGCCCGTACTCTGTCCTAGCAACCCTTCGGGCTACCCGAAAAATGACCTTGAAAATTTTATAAAAACAGCCCCAAAAGTTAAAAAAATGATTTTCTCATGCGTTTAACAATTGACCTCAATATAATATTCAACAAATGCTACACAAAAGAGTAACCTAGGCTCTGATACCACTGTTGGGGATCGGTTAACTCATGCACGAAAACGCAGCAGAATTTCAAAATTTTATAGTTGTTGTGAAAATTACTCTCAAGCGTACGAGTGTCAAGTTTTAATATAGTGAAAGAGAGAGTGTCGATCCCACAAGGAGTAATTTGAAAATATTCAATACTTGTAATTATAATAGTCTTAATTTTATCTAGAAAATCAAACTTTGGAAATTTGCTGAAAATTTAAATAAGTAATGAAGAATTATCAAGCTCACGCACACACAAATTTTGAGAAATTATCAATCAGAGAAAAATAGTCCAGAGGTTTTGATTTCACTTGGTCTCGACAATATTCAATCCTAAATAATCTATTTTATGAATTTCTTTCAATTAATAACCAAGAACACTTAGATTATTCTATTCCCCTCTCCCGAGCAATAAATAGAGTGTATCAACTACAGTTTAATTTCAATATCCCTATTAAAAATCTAGATGCAGTGATATTTGTATAACGATGTTCCTTAAAGGTTCTATTAAAGTTATATACTCTCTCGAGCTATATAAACAATTAACAATATAGTTTCTATTGATCCTACCCAAAATCCCCTCTCCCGAGTGCCGGATTCTAAGTAAATATAAAAATTCAATTTATGGCCAGTAAATTAAGAAGACATTCAATTCTAGAAACACAATTAATCTATAGAAATTCAATTTACTAAAATCAAAGATTCATGAATATGTCTTAACCAAGCTACGTCAACCTCTAGACTAGATAAGTTTAGTTCATGCTCAAATTCATAAAAAATCAAATCATGTTCAATGTCTCAAACATAATTCAACAATCAAAAGAAAATAAATAATTAGAAATAACAAAGCCGTAGTCTTTCTTCCATGTCCGGTCGAAAAGTCTTCGTCTTCGTTCCAAGCAATCTTCAATTCTCGATCCCAAAATCTCACAAAAGTGCTCTCCAGAATATTGTGTGTATTGGCAGCTGATAGATAGCCTCTAAGACTCAGAAAAATCGCTTAAATATGACCTAATAATCGTCCAAAATAAGCCCAAGAAAAACCCCAAAGTTTCCATAAAAACTTGGACTTTAAATTTTATCACAGACAACGGCGTGAGTGCGCTATGGAACAGGGCAGGCGCGCCTTCACTTCGCAAAACAATCCTTCAAAATTTCTTCAACGGCACGGGCATGCCAACGGTAGACGCGGGTGCGCCTTCAGCTCGAATTCTCTTCCTAAAATCCTCATACACAGTGCGGGCGCGCCTCTCTCTGCGCGGGCGCACCTGCACCTCGAATTTAGAATTTTTCTTTTCTTTTTCAACTCTTGATTCTTTCTTTAAACTTCCATCTTTTAGGCTTAATTCCCCTTAAACGCATCAAAGTCCATAACTTTCTACAAATACAAAAACAACAACAATTTTACGCTAAATCTACCAATAAATCCCAAAAGTCAAGTAAAACCATATACAAATTAAGTGCACAAAATGCACTTATCAAATTCCCCCAAACTTGATCTTTTGTTCGTCTGGAGCAAAACTAACACAAATTCCACTCAAATGCAAGAACAATAACCATCAAGAATTACTATGGATCAATGACCTCAGTTTGCAATTCCAAAACAATTTAAATCCAATATATCTAACCTACTAACACTTGAAAAACTTTAGTTAGCCCTAAAAATAATTCAACCTCATGAACCCATAAACCCCGCAACTCACGTTTCAAAATACTCTTCTCTTAACTCAATTCAAACATTCACAAATCAATAGGACTTTTCAAGGTAACACATGGTCAAATTCAAGGAGATATCATCAAAAACACTCACAATCAGGTTAATTCAAAGAAACATAGTGTGTGCATGTTTCGATCAAAAATTCATAATCATTAAAAGTTTCAATCAACAGTCCATAAGCTAAATTCTCGCAACCCCTCTCCACTATTATATTGGGCAACTGTGACTTGGTCAATAGGACTTAATTAGCTTATAATGTAAGGTCTGGCTCATGGCTACAAATGAAGGATTGAGAATTTAAAATAAAAAGTAATTTAATTGCATAAACTCAATCTAACTTCAACTCATTTTCATTCACAACTTCACACTTTTTTTTTCATTGATTTTTTTTCATCTTTTTCACAACTTCTTTAACAACTCTTTTTTTTTTGTTTTTTTTTTTCCTACTACCCTTTTCTTAAATTTCTTTTTTCTTTTCAAATCTTCCACCACACCTGTGAGACCCCGTTTCTAATCCTCTAATATCGAATAATTAAACATAATCGAACACAATAAGCCGCGGAAAACGAATCAAAATTTTTTTTTTTTTTAGCCTCGCGCCCGCGCGAGGTTATCACCTTGCGCGCGCGCAGGCTACGCGAGCAGAGGCGAGCAGAGATGCTCGCGCCCGCGCGAGAAGTGAGCTCGCGCGTGCGCGAGCAAAATCTCCCGAGCCTCTTCAATCTCCTCGTGCGCGCGCAGGAAAAATGGGCAGAGGGGTCGAGGAGCCTGCAAAAACAACCAACAAGGCAATTCTAAACATTCCAAGTTCAAACATAATACAAATAAATATTTAGAACATGCCAAATCTAGGTTCTGCCCAAAATACAATAACCAGTCGAGTTTTATAAATGAGTTCCACCGACTCAACAAAACTAATACAATTTCAAATAGACTCGACCCTACGACACGGAGTCTCACTTCTATCAATCTCACCCCAAGCTAACCAGGACGACTCGGTCCAGCTCCTGATCCTCCTGTTGCCAAGTTACACATACAAAACAAAGACAACAGCCGGAATAATCCGGTTAGAAATATAATTTCTAAGTAAAAGATACAAAGCATGCATATCAAATAATATATCAAACGCGATATATGAAATAACCAAACAATAGTTCCAATAGCATGTCAATAACTCCAAATCAATTGCATAAAGTGCAATGCATGTCTTTAAAACAAGGATTATCAAGTCTGGATAATCACAAGATAAAAGTTCTATTTTCTCAATTGGAATCCCGAGGACAAAATATCACCAACACACCGACTCTCCCGATCGAGGTGGACGGTGCATATTTTTCTCCTCTAGACTCTGGGCACATATAGAGAGTGTTTCTCGACAATTGGTAAAAATCTGCTAACCAATGTCACTCAACTATAGTCCACAAAACATCTAACTCTTCTGGGCCTCTCTTGCCCGCAAAACAAAGGTAATTGCCTCAATATGAATGCAATGCAAATCAAAACTCATTCAACTGATTCCAGTAAAATAAATAACATATAATTCAAGAAGCATGCAAGTATGTGATTTTCCCTAGGACACTCGAATCATTCCGGATTCGAGTTAATCGTCCTATATCATTCCAAAGTCGTCTTTTACCTCTTCTTTGATTGACGTAGCTGAAATACGGACAAGCTACAATCACAAAAGTCTCAATCAAACATCATTCGATTCAAGTCAAATAATAAAGTAACCTCGATATCAAACCTCGATCAATTCGTCAACGATTCGAATTCTGTAATTTCTGGACTCCAAAATCTGTAACTGAATCTGAAAGGAGATATAAAAAAATTCCAATGTCAATCCATCCAAATCAACCATTCAAACTCAATTTCAACTCCTAAATCCAAAATCTCATCAATATAAACGATTGATATTCCAAAACTCAAACTGGCGGCATAACGGCTATAACTGATCAAACCGGAAATACAGACAGTATAATATCAATCCAATAAACTCAAATCAACTATCAAACCCAAAAATGGCTCAAACCCAACAAATCTCCAAAACCCAAATTTCAAATAATCTTCCAAAAATCAAAACAATTCCGAACGATGCTCAAATTCAAAACTGACTGTGAATAAACGATCAGAACTCTGCCAAGAATAACATACTCGAAACTCAGTCGATTCTAACAACATCCAAAAAACAAAACGTATCTGATCGGAGAAATACTTACGGTATAACGGAGCTCTCGCTGCCATGATCGCTAATCTGCCTTCAGAATTAAATTCCAACGGACGGATCGACCGGAAATCGAAATCACAAAGCTTGGAATGGGTTTGGGGCGTCGTCTATGGAGGAGAGAGGCGAGGGAGAGAGGAAGAAGAAGGAGAGGGAATGGATAAGAAAAGTCAAAAGCCCATTAAATATCTAACAATCTCCATTTTTGCATTTTAGTCCCTGAAAAATCCAAAATTTTCAAAAAGGATCCTTATCAAAATCAAGTCGGCTCTTGAACTCTGAAATCTCTGATTAACTCAATTAAGCTCAATTAAGATAAATTCGGGGCGTTACAATTCTCCCCCTCTAAAAATAGATTTCGTCCTCGAAATCAAAACGGTTTAATCTCATAAGAACTAGATAGAGTCAAGACTGCAATAAAGATTCTTCTCTCAGGACTAACCCTGAATTTGTTGCTCCAAACAAACTCTGTTCTTCTAACTGCTTCTTCAAATCCGTAGCAACTTCACTGCACTAATACAAACTGAAACGGTTTGTCTCAGAACTGTTCTGATTTAGGTCGAAACTCTGAATTAGTCATCTCAAGCAATTTGTCATCTCAACAAATCCGGCCTCATCAGTTAAAGAGCTAAAGAAATTCTGATCTGGTAACCCAACAACAAGGATTCGGTGATAATCTGCATCAAAAGACGGAAAACACTACGTGAAAACCAGAAAGAGACGGAATAAACAAGTCTGTAGGAAAGATCGCCCATCATCTCCGGACTCTAATGATATTCAAACAATCTCAGAGACTATTTATCTCTCTTCTCATCTCTGACAAATCTTTCTGAAACTCGGAGTCTTCCGAAATATTCGATCTTTCCGACCAAAATAAAAAAATTCTGCATCTAAAATCTGAATACTCCGACCTCTTAGTCCAAGTCATCTTCATTCTTGACACAAAATCATCAACTGATCAAAACCTCGAAACAATTCTGGTCCCAAAACAGGTGATTCAAAAGAAGAACCATCCCAATACAATGGAGGTTTTCAATTCTGCTCGTACAACTCGTCAAAATATTCCATCCAGATAATCATCTGATAGTTTTTGTTGTACAAGAACTTCATAAAAGTTAGCGACACTCGTCAGCTAGCGCAAGAGTCAAGCACCATGCTTCAGATTTTCCCCTCCCGGGATCAGAGAGTTTCAATATCTTCCTCTCATTCGAACCATGGACCTTCAGGATCGGTACCATGATTTACCAAGTCTGGTTAAGGTTGAGCTTAAGAGAGGGCATCGACTGCTCATACAAAAACTTTTCCTAAACAAGAGGCAAACCTCTAATCCATATCATCTGTTTTGGCTGTCCGTCGTTCTGAGGATAATCACTGAACTCAGGTGTACTAGAATAACAAAAGTCTCTTCGAAGACTATACCAAAAGAAAGGCCATAACCAAGATCTCTATCTAAAATGACCAAATTTGACATTCAATCAATCTGACAAAAGTTCTGACAGAAACACTAATATCTGATCATGTCTGAGAACCATTTTGTAGGGAATACAATAGCAGATTCATCAATCGGTCAATCAAACTCGGATGGCAATTCAAACTCAGACTGACCGGTAGCTCTGCAACAACACCTGTCGAAAGTTCCCAATTCTATTCTGAAATAATAAACTGTACCACCGAAATCAGATCTCTCTCACAGCTACCAGCTGTGGACAGTCCAGATTATCAGTAGTTATTCTTTAAACTTACTTCTGCATCTGTTCTGAAAAGATCAATCCCTCAATTCTCTGAATATCCGTCTGTCATCTGAAAGAATACTGAATAACTCAAAAGTGCCGATCTCTAGATACTCTGCTTTCTCGAAACATCTGACGTAACAAAACAATTACTCCAAACATACGATCTCGGCACTGAACTGAAATTCAAACCGTAACCCAATCTGAATTTCTTCAACGAATTCTCATACCTGCTTCAAACTCAAAATCGAAACTGTATCAATCGTTACTCTAAGAGAATTACCGATAGTAGATAAAATAAAAACATATCTTTCGGCTTAGAGCAATAGCTGCTGCATTCGATATCCCCGGAATGAAAAGATTCCAATCAGAAATTCCTCAGTACTTCTAATCATCTTCTCTTTCTTATACTCAGTCTGTACGGAAAATTATTACTACAGCTACCAACATCAGGGAAGATTATGGAAATTTCCTCATAAGAAAAGCGAATCGATTGAGTTTTGGTTATGTTGTTCTTGACAGAGTTCTGATCGTTTATCCTCAGTCGGTTTTGAATTAGAGCGTCGTTCGGATTTGTTATGATTTTTTTTGGAAGCTTATTACAAAAATTGAGTTTTGAGATATGTTGGGTTTGAGCCTTTATGGTTGTATTGGCATTGATATGAGTTGATATCGATATTATGCTGTTGTCTGTGTTTTTGGTTTGATCAATTTATAGCCGTTATGCCGCCGGTTTGAGTTTTAAGGATTCTGAACCGTTTGAGTTGTTGAACTTGGATATTGAGTTTTTGATCGTCTTTGTTGTTCTTCCTTGTCTCCTTACAGATTCGTTTGGAGTTTGTCGAGCCCAGAGTTAGCAGTAGTCGATCGTCGAAGAATTGGACGAAGAGCGATAAAGAGTTTAACTTGAGAGTTGTTGTTGTTTAGGTTGTATAGATTTTGATATAACCTCTTTTGTAGCGTATCCAGAGTTGGAGCTACTTTCATTGAAGGTACAGGCAGTAATCGTTTAGCGGGATAGCATACTCAAGACAGTTGGTTCTTGAATTTTCACTTGAAATCACATACTTGCATCAATACTTGTTCTAGCATGTGGAACTTGTATTTTGTTGTTGATTGAACTTTTTTTATATGGCTTAATGTTTTATGTTTTTCTTATGTATTCATCTTGAGCCAAACCTTTGATTTCAACGGGCAGAACAACCCTTTTTATTTAGACATTTTGGGGGCTAAACTGCGAGTGGCCTGGGTTGTAGAAGTTCACCTAGTGTCAGCATACTCCTTATAGTCGCACCAAAGTATAGGGGATTGGGATACATGGCACCACCTCGATTGGGAGAGTCGGTGAGTTGTTACGTGATCTCATCCTCGGGATCCCAAAAGCATAGCAGCAATCCCTTGTTTATCAGAGTTGATATCCCAATTTTAAAGACATGCATTTCATTTACATTGCTATTGAATATGTTGTTGTCTGAAAAGCATGTTGTTGTTATTTTACTTGTTATATGCTTTTACTGGGAATATCATTCTCACCGGAGTTATCCGGCTGTTGATTTGTTTTGTATGTGTACATGGCAACAGGTGGGGCAGGATCAAGTCAGCGAAGACCTAGTTAGCTTCAAGAGTGAGAGATAGAAATGGAACTCGGTTTAGAAGTCGAATCAACATGTCAATCTATTTTATGATTTGAAGCATGTTAGAACTCAAACTTGTTGTTGTTTGTATCTTTTATTATTCAAATATTATGGATTGAAGGTTTTCGTTGCATGTAATATGTACCTTGTTATGCATTGAATGTAATGGACTTGAGCGTTGGCATGATTTTCTGCTGTTTTTCTTTGCCCTGTGCTGTCATCGCTCGATCGGTAAGATTTGACCGATCGAGCGGTGGACTTTGTGGCTGTTCTCTATTTTTGAAAAAGGGTGCCCTCTCGATCGATAGAATCTTACCAATCGAGCGGTGCTGATTTTTATTTCGGGCAAAAAGTTTGTAACTTTTGGCTCGCTCGATCAGTAGAATTCTACCGATCGAGCGAGGCACCTTTTAAAAAAATTTTATTGTTGCTTTTAATCTTGAATCTTGTATTTCTTAGTTATTGTTATTCCAAGATTAGATGTTTTGAATCTAGGTCTCACAAATTGCATCTCCATGCAACACTTACGTAAACTTTTGTCTCACACTTGATTAGGACCCAATAATATGACGTCGTTCATCTTTACGTGTCAAGCCTTACCCATCTATATCGAACCTTAATGGACCCTCGCCATGAGTTCCCCCAATAATATGAGCCAAAGTCATGGGAGTTCAACGTAGTTCACATCACCATTTCAATGGATGTCACAGCTATCCGAAATCCAAGCCCCCCCAATAATATGAGCCGAGCATTGAATACGGGTAGCATTCATCATGCACCCATTGTCGATAGAAGACATGGAAATTATTAACAAATTTATAATTCCCCTTTTTGGGCTTGCTATAAATTTTGAATCTAATTCAAAATGAGGGTTTTTAATTTTGAAATGGTCTCATCATTAATTTTAAAACTCGCCATGATTGATCTTATGTTTGCCGGATTCATGCATCTCTGTTATTATAAAATAATAACGCACATACTCTTTATTTATAATATATCATGCATATATTATAAACAGTAAATTAACAAGGATGATCAATCGTCCAAAAACTATTCGGCCCGTGTGAGCCAAACACGGGCCTAGGTCCAATCCTAGGGAATGCATGGGATCTAAATGCAACAATTACATAAGCGTCCAATATTTACATATCTTGGATTTTTATAATTCATCATGACCCACCATCTTCCAATCTTGATCTTCCATTATCAAATATTTTACAATAAAATATCCATGGAAAATAGGGATACATCTCATGGGGTGTGAACGGGCTATAAACCAAACCTACTTTTTAATTTGATAATTAGTACAACCCATTCAACACAAAATATCCTAGCATACACCTAGCAAATTGTTCTTGGGCTTTTGATCATTCTTCATGCATAATATCACATATCATACACCATCAATTAATTATAACAATAATCAATCGATCAAATATTATATATCTTGGTCCAATCACTAACCGCCACAATTATAAATTAAAATAACAAAATAAACAAACACTTTTGTTTACTTTCCAATTAATTTATTTATAACCAAATTTATTGTAAATCACAATTTACTATAAATAATCAAAGTCACACTTTAACTATTTATTTCATGAGAAAAATCATACATCATAAAGTTTAATTTTTCACAAAAATCAAATATAATGATTTTAACAACTTAGGGCCAATGACACTTGATATCCCAAAACACCTTTTGGAAACACAAGTCGTCATAGTCGTTACCAAAACTCCGTCCCCGGATTCCGGCCAAAATTAATTTTTTTTATTAAACATTAGGGGCAGCCCGTACTCTGTCCTAGCAACCCTTCGGGCTACCCGAAAAATGACCTTGAAAATTTTATAAAAACAGCCCCAAAAGTTAAAAAAATGATTTTCTGCGTTTAACAATTGACCTCAATATAATATTCAACAAATGCTACACAAAAGAGTAACCTAGGCTCTGATACCACTGTTGGGGATCGGTTAACTCATGCACGAAAACGCAGCAGAATTTCAAAATTTTATAGTTGTTGTGAAAATTACTCTCAAGCGTACGAGTGTCAAGTTTTAATATAGTGAAAGAGAGAGTGTCGATCCCACAAGGAGTAATTTGAAAATATTCAATACTTGTAATTATAATAGTCTTAATTTTATCTAGAAAATCAAACTTTGGAAATTTGCTGAAAATTTAAATAAGTAATGAAGAATTATCAAGCTCACGCACACACAAATTTTGAGAAATTATCAATCAGAGAAAAATAGTCCAGAGGTTTTGATTTCACTTGGTCTCGACAATATTCAATCCTAAATAATCTATTTTATGAATTTCTTTCAATTAATAACCAAGAACACTTAGATTATTCTATTCCCCTCTCCCGAGCAATAAATAGAGTGTATCAACTACAGTTTAATTTCAATATCCCTATTAAAAATCTAGATGCAGTGATATTTGTATAACGATGTTCCTTAAAGGTTCTATTAAAGTTATATACTCTCTCGAGCTATATAAACAATTAACAATATAGTTTCTATTGATCCTACCCAAAATCCCCTCTCCCGAGTGTCGGATTCTAAGTAAATATAAAAATTCAATTTATGGCCAGTAAATTAAGAAGACATTCAATTCTAGAAACACAATTAATCTATAGAAATTCAATTTACTAAAATCAAAGATTCATGAATATGTCTTAACCAAGCTACGTCAACCTCTAGACTAGATAAGTTTAGTTCATGCTCAAATTCATAAAAAATCAAATCATGTTCAATGTCTCAAACATAATTCAACAATCAAAAGAAAATAAATAATTAGAAATAACAAAGCCGTAGTCTTTCTTCCATGTCCGGTCGAAAAGTCTTCGTCTTCGTTCCAAGCAATCTTCAATTCTCGATCCCAAAATCTCACAAAAGTGCTCTCCAGAATATTGTGTGTATTGGCAGCTGATAGATAGCCTCTAAGACTCAGAAAAATCGCTTAAATATGACCTAATAATCGTCCAAAATAAGCCCAAGAAAAACCCCAAAGTTTCCATAAAAACTTGGACTTTAAATTTTATCACAGACAACGGCGTGAGTGCGCTATGGAACAGGGCAGGCGCGCCTTCACTTCGCAAAACAATCCTTCAAAATTTCTTCAACGGCACGGGCATGCCAACGGTAGACGCGGGTGCGCCTTCAGCTCGAATTCTCTTCCTAAAATCCTCATACACAGTGCGGGCGCGCCTCTCTCTGCGCGGGCGCACCTGCACCTCGAATTTAGAATTTTTCTTTTCTTTTTCAACTCTTGATTCTTTCTTTAAACTTCCATCTTTTAGGCTTAATTCCCCTTAAACGCATCAAAGTCCATAACTTTCTACAAATACAAAAACAACAACAATTTCACGCTAAATCTACCAATAAATCCCAAAAGTCAAGTAAAACCATATACAAATTAAGTGCACAAAATGCACTTATCAAATTCCCCCAAACTTGATCTTTTGTTCGTCTGGAGCAAAACTAACACAAATTCCACTCAAATGCAAGAACAATAACCATCAAGAATTACTATGGATCAATGACCTCAGTTTGCAATTCCAAAACAATTTAAATCCAATATATCTAACCTACTAACACTTGAAAAACTTTAGTTAGCCCTAAAAATAATTCAACCTCATGAACCCATAAACCCCGCAACTCACGTTTCAAAATACTCTTCTCTTAACTCAATTCAAACATTCACAAATCAATAGGACTTTTCAAGGTAACACATGGTCAAATTCAAGGAGATATCATCAAAAACACTCACAATCAGGTTAATTCAAAGAAACATAGTGTGTGCATGTTTCGATCAAAAATTCATAATCATTAAAAGTTTCAATCAACAGTCCATAAGCTAAAGTCTCGCAACCCCTCTCCACTATTATATTGGGCAACTGTGACTTGGTCAATAGGACTTAATTAGCTTATAATGTAAGGTCTGGCTCATGGCTACAAATGAAGGATTGAGAATTTAAAATAAAAAGTAATTTAATTGCATAAACTCAATCTAACTTCAACTCATTTTCATTCACAACTTCACACTTTTTTTTTCATTGATTTTTTTTCATCTTTTTCACAACTTCTTTAACAACTCTTTTTTTTTTGTTTTTTTTTTTCCTACTACCCTTTTCTTAAATTTCTTTTTTCTTTTCAAATCTTCCACCACACCTGTGAGACCCCGTTTCTAATCCTCTAATATCGAATAATTAAACATAATCGAACACAATAAGCCGCGGAAAACGAATCAAAATTTTTTTTTTTTTTTAGCCTCGCGCCCGCGCGAGGTTATCACCTTGCGCGCGCGCAGGCTACGCGAGCAGAGGCGAGCAGAGATGCTCGCGCCCGCGCGAGAAGTGAGCTCGCGCGTGCGCGAGCAAAATCTCCCGAGCCTCTTCAATCTCCTCGTGCGCGCGCAGGAAAAATGGGCAGAGGGGTCGAGGAGCCTGCAAAAACAACCAACAAGGCAATTCTAAACATTCCAAGTTCAAACATAATACAAATAAATATTTAGAACATGCCAAATCTAGGTTCTGCCCAAAATACAATAACCAGTCGAGTTTTATAAATGAGTTCCACCGACTCAACAAAACTAATACAATTTCAAATAGACTCGACCCTACACACGAGTCTCACTTCTATCAATCTCACCCCAAGCTAACCAGGACGACTCGGTCCAGCTCCTGATCCTCCTGTTGCCAAGTTACACATACAAAACAAAGACAACAGCCGGAATAATCCGGTTAGAAATATAATTTCTAAGTAAAAGATACAAAGCATGCATATCAAATAATATATCAAACGCGATATATGAAATAACCAAACAATAGTTCCAATAGCATGTCAATAACTCCAAATCAATTGCATAAAGTGCAATGCATGTCTTTAAAACAAGGATTATCAAGTCTGGATAATCACAAGATAAAAGTTCTATTTTCTCAATTGGAATCCCGAGGACAAAATATCACCAACACACCGACTCTCCCGATCGAGGTGGACGGTGCATATTTTTCTCCTCTAGACTCTGGGCACATATAGAGAGTGTTTCTCGACAATTGGTAAAAATCTGCTAACCAATGTCACTCAACTATAGTCCACAAAACATCTAACTCTTCTGGGCCTCTCTTGCCCGCAAAACAAAGGTAATTGCCTCAATATGAATGCAATGCAAATCAAAACTCATTCAACTGATTCCAGTAAAATAAATAACATATAATTCAAGAAGCATGCAAGTATGTGATTTTCCCTAGGACACTCGAATCATTCCGGATTCGAGTTAATCGTCCTATATCATTCCAAAGTCGTCTTTTACCTCTTCTTTGATTGACGTAGCTGAAATACGGACAAGCTACAATCACAAAAGGCTCAATCAAACATCATTCGATTCAAGTCAAATAATAAAGTAACCTCGATATCAAACCTCGATCAATTCGTCAACGATTCGAATTCTGTAATTTCTGGACTCCAAAATCTGTAACTGAATCTGAAAGGAGATATAAAAAAATTCCAATGTCAATCCATCCAAATCAACCATTCAAACTCAATTTCAACTCCTAAATCCAAAATCTCATCAATATAAACGATTGATATTCCAAAACTCAAACTGGCGGCATAACGGCTATAACTGATCAAACCGGAAATACAGACAGTATAATATCAATCCAATAAACTCAAATCAACTATCAAACCCAAAAATGGCTCAAACCCAACAAATCTCCAAAACCCAAATTTCAAATAATCTTCCAAAAATCAAAACAATTCCGAACGATGCTCAAATTCAAAACTGACTGTGAATAAACGATCAGAACTCTGCCAAGAATAACATACTCGAAACTCAGTCGATTCTAACAACATCCAAAAAACAAAACGTATCTGATCGGAGAAATACTTACGGTATAACGGAGCTCTCGCTGCCATGATAGCTAATCTGCCTTCAGAATTAAATTCCAACGGACGGATCGACCGAAAATCGAAATCACAAAGCTTGGAATGGGTTTGGGGCGTCGTCTATGGAGGAGAGAGGCGAGGGAGAGAGGAAGAAGAAGGAGAGGGAATGGATAAGAAAAGTCAAAAGCCCATTAAATATCTAACAATCTCCATTTTTGCATTTTAGTCCCTGAAAAATCCAAAATTTTCAAAAAGGATCCTTATCAAAATCAAGTCGGCTCTTGAACTCTGAAATCTCTGATTAACTCAATTAAGCTCAATTAAGATAAATTCGGGGCGTTACAATTCTCCCCCTCTAAAAATAGATTTCGTCCTCGAAATCAAAACGGTTTAATCTCATAAGAACTAGATAGAGTCAAGACTGCAATAAAGATTCTTCTCTCAGGACTAACCCTGAATTTGTTGCTCCAAACAAACTCTGTTCTTCTAACTGCTTCTTCAAATCCGTAGCAACTTCACTGCACTAATACAAACTGAAACGGTTTGTCTCAGAACTGTTCTGATTCAGGTCGAAACTCTGAATTAGTCATCTCAAGCAATTTTTCATCTCAACAAATCCGGCCTCATCAGTTAAAGAGCTAAAGAAATTCTGATCTGGTAACCCAACAACAAGGATTCGGTGATAATCTGCATCAAAAGACGGAAAACACTACGTGAAAACCAGAAAGAGACGGAATAAACAAGTCTGTAGGAAAGATCGCCCATCATCTCCGGACTCTAATGATATTCAAACAATCTCGGAGACTATTTATCTCTCTTTTCATCTCTGACAAATCTTTCTGAAACTCGGAGTCTTCCGAAATATTCGATCTTTCCGACCAAAATAAAAAAATTCTGCATCTAAAATCTGAATACTCCGACCTCTTAGTCCAAGTCATCTTCATTCTTGACACAAAATCATCAACTGATCAAAACCTCGAAACAATTCTGGTCCCAAAACAGGTGATTCAAAAGAAGAACCATCCCAATACAATGGAGGTTTTCAATTCTGCTCGTACAACTCGTCAAAATATTCCATCCAGATAATCATCTGATAGTTTTTGTTGTACAAGAACTTCATAAAAGTTAGCGACACTCGTCAGCTAGCGCAAGAGTCAAGCACCATGCTTCAGATTTTCCCCTCTCGGGATCAGAGAGTTTCAATATCTTCCTCTCATTCGAACCATGGACCTTCAGGATCGGTACCATGATTTACCAAGTCTGGTTAAGGTTGAGCTTAAGAGAGGGCATCGACTGCTCATACAAAAACTTTTCCTAAACAAGAGGCAAACCTCTAATCCATATCATCTGTTTTGGCTGTCCGTCGTTCTGAGGATAATCACTGAACTCAGGTGTACTAGAATAACAAAAGTCTCTTCGAAGACTATACCAAAAGAAAGGCCATAACCAAGATCTCTATCTAAAATGACCAAATTTGACATTCAATCAATCTGACAAAAGTTCTGACAGAAACACTAATATCTGATCATGTCTGAGAACCATTTTGTAGGGAATACAATAGCAGATTCATCAATCGGTCAATCAAACTCGGATGGCAATTCAAACTCAGACTGACCGGTAGCTCTGCAACAACACCTGTCGAAAGTTCCCAATTCTATTTTGAAATAATAAACTGTACCACCGAAATCAGATCTCTCTCACAGCTACCAGCTGTGGACAGTCCAGATTATCAGTAGTTATTCTTTAAACTTACTTCTGCATCTGTTCTGAAAAGATCAATCCCTCAATTCTCTGAATATCCGTCTGTCATCTGAAAGAATACTGAATAACTCAAAAGTGCCGATCTCTAGATACTCTGCTTTCTCGAAACATCTGACGTAACAAAACAATTACTCCAAACATACGATCTCGGCACTGAACTGAAATTCAAACCGTAACCCAATCTGAATTTCTTCAACGAATTCTCATACCTGCTTCAAACTCAAAATCGAAACTGTATCAATCGTTACTCTAAGAGAATTACCGATAGTAGATAAAATAAAAACATATCTTTCGGCTTAGAGCAATAGCTGCTGCATTCGATATCCCCGGAATGAAAAGATTCCAATCAGAAATTCCTCAGTACTTCTAATCATCTTCTCTTTCTTATACTCAGTCTGTACGGAAAATTATTACTACAGCTACCAACATCAGGGAAGATTATGGAAATTTCCTCATAAGAAAAGCGAAACAGATCTTCTAATCAATAAGATCGCGACGAGATCAAAGTCCAGATTCAGACATTGAGTCTCGAGCGTCTTCAGTTGTCTCGATGCTCAGGCTAATAAATGATTCTTCCAAACAAGAATAAACCTCAAATCTCAATAAGAAAAAGTGCAAAAACCGTAAGGTATGCAATACAGAAGAATAAAGAATTCTGAAGCGCTGGTCAATCTCTTATTCAAATCTATAAGAACTGGTCTCATAAGATTAAGTCCAGACATAAGAATATATCCTGCTGAGTAATCGGCTTTACGAACGATAAGAATTTCTCACAGAATCTGCGATAGGACTCAAACATCTTCAAATTCTAGGTAAAGACGTCGATACAGATCAATTCATTTTGTGTCGGTCGTGAGGTGATCAACAGAAATTCCACCTCCAGATAACATGGTTGATAAGAACACCTCAAACCAATCAAAATTCCGTCGGTAAAATAGTGTATCACTGCTCGGCATGCAATCAGCGATCATCAACCAAGAATCTAAAAGATCAGTACAACTCTTCAAACGGATGAGAAATCCACCGATCGAATACTTACGAATTCATCTAACATCTATGATAGATTGAGTTCAAAGGGTCTATAAAACTGAAGACGAGTTTGCAATTCAAACGGTACTACAACAGAATCAAAGCGGCCATACCTCATTCCGAATCCACTCTTCCATACCTCTTTCTTACTACTCTCAAATAACGATGTTTGATCTCAAGTCGTTACTGAAATTAACTTCATAAATCAGAGGCAATCCCGGAATCTCATCTGGAAATACTAGCAAACTCTCTAACCACTGATTTATCAACCAATTCGGGCTAGATTCTAAGACATCAACTGTATACAAAGAGAATTCCTCCGTACAATTCTGAAATCAAGCAATCATACAACAGACAAAAGAAACTATGGAATGCAAAAGCTCAAAAGGCAGAGGATGCATCATAGTAATATCCTCAGTTAAGAACAAGGAGCGTAACAGAACTATCAGAATAAGAGCATAAAATCATACTCAACAATTACCTGTTGTGTCATCATCGGGTGCTACCCAAGTCTGCGGATCCTCATGGAGAGAAAGATTCAACGTCTGTTGAGTCAGAGGTTGATTCATGATCGAAGAGCCTCTAGGCCGATTCTCGTGCGGCGGTTGAAATGAGGGAACTACACGAGCTTGTCCCTCCTGTTGAACCATCGGTCTAAAAGAATTCCCCGACTGAGACCCCCTGGTATAACGCTGAGGACATCTCCTAGCAAAGTGTCCTGGCAGATGGCAGATATTGCAGCATCCAGAAATCCCAAGGCAATGCTCACTGAGGTGTTGACCTCCACAGTTATTGCAAGATACACCGAAAGATCCTGAACTATGTCCGGAACCAGACTGTTTCGATCCGCTGGAGCTGGAAGAACTACTCCCATACTTCTTGAATGACCATCCTCTCGGTTGCAAATGATCTCTAGTGGTACTCCCTCTGTACACGGTCGGTTTTTGGAACGGAATCTGCCTAAGAAATTCAGCTTTGAACAAACTCCACAAAACAACCAAACCTTGATTCTCTAATGCCTTCTTCTTAGAAATCCACCAAATTTTGGCAGTCCCTTACAGTTGGTACATAACTAACCGAATTCTACGGTCATCGTTGTATTCAAGAGAATCAAATAACTGGTCGATTTCTTCTAACCAATTCACACATTCCACTGCACTCTCTGAACTTCTCAGGGTTGGGGGTTGAAAGGTCTGGAACCTCATCAACAAGGCTTCCATCGGTGTTGGAGTAACATCCATTCTTCGGTCGTAGAACAACCTCGTTCAATCGAATTTCGATACGAAATGTTCCAGTTCAAAAATTTATCGAGGAACGCATATTTCAAATTCAAGAGCATTAGGACACAACATCTCAATCTCAACTCAATCATCTCGTGTCCATAATCTCTATTCAATAATTTTCTTCTATCTCAGAAATATTCAGTCGCAATTGAGAAACAATTACAGTTTATATTCCAGATAATTCATGCTTCACAAATTAAACCACAAAATCATGCAGTCCAAATAATCTTCACGTAATAAAGCATGCTCGCATGGTATTTAAACAAACAATTAAATAACTCAATCACATGCGAGAATTCAATTCATGCGAACTCGATCTACCCTGCTCACTCTAATTCAGTCCCAGAAACTTATCGCTCTGATACCACTTAATGTGAGACCCCGTTTCTAATCCTCTAATATCGAATAATTAAACATAATCGAACACAATAAGCCGCGGAAAATGAATCAAAATTTTTTTTTTTTTGAGCCTCACGCCCGCGCGAGGTCATCACCTCGCGCGCACGCAGGCTACGCGAGCAGAGGCTCGCGGAGATGCTCGCGCGCGCGCGGGCAAAATCTCCCGAGCCTCTTCAATCTCCTCGCGCGCGCGCAGGAAAAATGGGCAGAGGGGTCGAGGAGCCTGCAAAAACAACCAACAAGGCAATTCTAAACATTCCAAGTTCAAACATAATACAAATCAATATTTAGAACATGTCAAATCTAGGTTCTGCCCAAAATACAATAACCAGTCGAGTTTTATAAATGAGTTCCACCGACTCAACAAAACTAATACAATTTCAAATAGACTCGACCCTACGACACGGAGTCTCACTTCTATCAATCTCACCCCAAGCTAACCAGGACGACTCGGTCCAGCTCCTGATCCTCCTGTTGCCAAGTTACACATACAAAACAAAGACAACAGCCGGAATAATCCGGTTAAAATATAATTTCTAAGTAAAAGAGACAAAGCATGCATATCAAATAATATATCGAACGCGATATATGAAATAACCAAACAATAGTTCCAATAGCATGTCAATAACTCCAAATCAATTGCATAAAGTGCAATGCATGTCTTTAAAACAAGGATTATCAAGTCTGGATAATCACAAGGTAAAAGTTCTCTTTTCTCAATTGGGATCCCGAGGACAAAATATCACCAACACACCGACTCTCCCGATCGAGGTGGACGGTGCATATTTTTCTCCTCTAGACTCTGGGCACATATAGAGAGTGTTTCTCGACAATTGGTAAAAATCTGCTAACCAATGTCACTCAACTATAGTCCAGAACATCTAACTCTTCTGGGCCTCTCTTGCCCGCAAAACAAATGTAATTGGCTCAATATAAATGCAATGCAAATCAAAACTCATTCAACTGATTCCAGTAAAATAAATAACATATAATTCAAGAAGTATGCAAGTATGTGATTTTCCCTAGGACACTCGAATCATTCCGGATTCGAGTTAATCGTCCTATACCATTCCAAAGTCGTCTTTTACCTCTTCTTTGATTGACGTAGCTGAAATACGGACAAGCTACAAGCACAAAAGGCTCAATCAAACATCATTCGATTCAAGTCAAATAATAAAGTAACCTCGATATCAAACCTCGATCAATTCGTCAACGATTCGAATTCTGTAATTTCTGGACTCCAAAATCTGTAACTGAATCTGAAAGGAGATATAAAAGAATTCCAATGTCAATCCATCCAAATCAACCATTCAAACTCAATTTCAACTCCTAAATCCAAAATCTCATCAATATAAACGATTGATATTCCAAAACTCAAACTGGCGGCATAACGGCTATAACTGATCAAACCGGAAATACAGACAGTATAATATCAATCCAATAAACTCAAATCAACTATCAAACCCAAAAATGGCTCAAACCCAACAAATCTCCAAAACCCAAATTTCGAATAATCTTCCAAAAATCAAAACAATTCCGAAAGACGCTCAAAACTGACTGAGAATAAACGATCAGAACTCTGCCAAGAATAACATACTCGAAACTCAGTCGATTCTAACAACATACAAAAAACAAAACGTATCTGATCGGAGAAATACTTACGGTATAACGGATCTCTCGCTGCCGTGGTCGCTAATCTGCCTTCAGAATTAAATTCCAACGGACGGATCGACCGGAAATCGAAATCACAAATCTTGGAATGGGTTTGGGGCGTCGTCTATGGAGGATAGAGGCGAGGGAGAGAGGAAGAAGAAGGAGAGGGAATGAAGAAGAAAAGTCAAAAGCCCATTAAATATCTAACAATCTCCATTTTTGCATTTTAGTCCCTGAAAAATCCAAAATTTGCAAAAAAGATCCTGATCAAAATCAAGTCGGCTCTTGAACTCTGAAATCTCCGATTAACTCAATTAAGCTCAATTAAGATAAATTCGGGGCGTACAACATCATTCCATATTCACAAATAAAAACTAGGAGCATATAACATTTTAGCATTCAAATTACTCCCTTAAAGGTAGGAAATATTGTATAGGCTATTCACGTAGTCAATGTAGGACCTTGAAATAATGACGAATGGGGGTTTATCACACGTTTACATGCATGCCATTCGATTTTCAATAAGGCTCAAACAAGGTACTAGAGATACATGCATTAATAGGTAGCTTGAAAGGCTCAAACGAATTCAGAAAAATTTTCTAAATCACTCCTAATCACAATTTTGCCTGTATTTCGCCTCGAAGAGTGTTTGAACTAGTTCTAGACAAGTCTCAATCCACAATTAATTCATACAAATATCAATCAGTGCAGAAAAGATAATCATCAGCAGTAAACGATGATTTTAAACAATTTCAGATTTTTTTTTCGTACCTCAATGTACTAATATTCGTGTAGGCTCAACTGGGCAACTAAGGATAAATTTCAAAAAAAATATTAAGCCCAACAAATCCAAACAATGCCTCAATCATTTTTATGTTTGTTTGTCTCAAAATTCAGATTCAAGCAAAATCACAGAGTATATAGGAGTTCAATTGTTCACTTGGTTCCGTTCATTTAAAAAATTTTTCAGCTAGGCAGATATTCATGGATTTCAATTACAAAACAAAAAGTTAACTTCATTGGCCATCAATCCATTTCATTCATGACTTCTCAACAACAATCACCAAAAACCATAACTACATGAATTTCTCAAAGTCAGCCACACACCAACACAACACAACTCCTAAAACTAAACAACTCAAATAAAAACACAAAACAAAAGCAAAAGCAAAAACTAAAAAAAAACAAAACAATAACAAACAGCAACAAAATTCAGAAATGACACAACTCCCCCAAACTTGGTACATTCATTGTCCTCAAGGAATAAAACAAGAAAGCATGAAGGACACGTACCGCAAACGAAGACCGTCAGTGGTCGTCATCATCACCAGCATCATCATGGTGGGCAGGATCAGTAGGGCCAAAAGTGGGTGGCCACTGTGGATACGAAGGGAATGGGTGAGCCGAACTAGCAGCCTGTGAGAACTGATGTCGCAAAGCATCTGTGAAATCCATCATATAGTCCATAAAGACACCAGTGGTCTGCTGAAACGTCTAAAACTCTTGACAGTGCAATCGCAATTCATCCTCCAAAATAGCAACACGATCAGGGGTGCAACAGGAGGGGCCTGAGGTTGAGGGGCAGGGCCTCGTCGTGCAGCTGCTCTCTCATTAAAATCTCGCCTCTCAGCGCGAGTTCTGTGCTCAGAATTTGGTATCATACGAAATGGGGCATGACAAACAATAGGAGTAGTAGCTTTCAGCAGTTCTTCGTTCTGGCTCCACTCTACTCCCGCTTCTTCACAAAGATCAGTGATAAGTACCGGCAATGCAAAGCCGCCAGTCGTCTTACCTGCCGCCACACCTTGAATCGTTGCTTGAAAAATCTGTCCCAAATCAATAGCTTTGCCTTCCAAAATACAATAAACAAGAATAGTGCGGTCTCGGGTCACCTCATGCTCGTGGTCTGTTGGTTTAAGGCGAGCACACACAAAGTTATATTACAGCTTAGCATCAGGAATCAGTTCGGTCTTCTTCAATTTGGAGGGCAAGTGATCACGGCCCATTCTCCATTTCGCTCCCGGAATACATATTCGGCTTAGAATCGCCGTGTAATCCACTTCATTATCTCGGAATTCCGCGTAATCATCGTGAAACATGGGCGGGAGGTTGTACATTGACCGGCTAAATCGGTTTGATAAAAATCTACTGGCAAGCGCACTAGGTCAAGTAATAGTAAAGTGGACAGAGAGTCCAAGTATCGATCCCACAGGGACTGTTGTCAATTCTCAAGATTTAATTATTTTACTTAACCTAGACAAAATAATAGAAAATATTTTGAATTAAATAAAATAAGAATATAAAATAAAAACTGCTTAAGAAATACGAATAAAAATAACTAAAGATAAAAATAATTAAAATAAAAACAACCAAGACACACGTAGGTACCGAACAAATCTTGTAACATGTAGTCGATTCAGGACTCAGATTTAATCTTAATTCACGGAAATTCTCCTAATTTGTTCAAGGACTATTTCTAGAACAATCAAACCTATTCAAATATTGATGAACTAATCTTTCGTAATTCTAATCAAATTTGAATGCATTAAATATTTGTGAAAATTCAGTTTACACCCAAACCGCACACTGAAACCGAATTCTATTTCTAGTCGATTTTACAATATGTTAATTATCAGAGTGATCAAAATCAATACCTCCTCTGTCGACTTGGAATCGATTAACATGCAAGCAAACAGTTGATCAGACTATTAACAAGATAAATATAAATCTAACAATCAATAAAATAAAATCAACTCTGAAAAATCCCAAACAAACATCCAAGTTTTCTACATGAATTTGTTCGGCCCAATCACGTCGTCTTGGTTGAAAATAAACTACTCAATAATTAAAAATAATAATTCAAAAATAAAAATAAAAAGAAGAAAAGAAAGAAGAAATCTTCTCTCTCAAGCCTTGTAGCCGCCTCCTCTGTGTTGTGCGCGTTTTAGAACTTCGAAAAAAGTCAAAAATATGTTATATCTTGTATATATATGGTCCGGAACGCCTACCAGTTAATTTCCTTCACAAAATAGGACTTTTCGGAGCACATATGACCCCCGAACATGCGCGCGCGCGGGGTATAGGCCTCGCGCACGCGCAACACATAAAAACAGAGGCCTGGACACGAAACTTGCGCTCGCGCTCGCGCGCGCGCAGTACAAAAATTCTACACCGAGCAACGATTTTCAAAAATTCATATCTCAAGATCTAGCCGTCGGATTGAGCTAAAATTTGGACAGAAGCTTCCAAACATCTTGAAATTTAATCTGAACAGTAGAGATCGGATTTGAAGATCTCTAAAATTAAATTTTATTTTTTGAACAAAGCTGGTCCGTAATTCACTCTTCAAAAATATATTTTCCTACAAAATTAATCCAAGGAGTGAAATACACACACATGCACTAAAACACATAAAAACACTTAAAAATAATATGATGCACACAAAATAAATATAAAAATAACATAAAATAATGCATACAAAATGCACTTATCAAGACCCCCATACTTAACTCTTGCTCGCCCTCGAGCAAGACATGAAAAAACAACATGCAAACAAAAACATAAGTAAGGATGATTCATAAATGTGCAAAGCCTCTGAGAAGTTTAATCACAAAACCAAAAACACAGACATGCTCTCAACTTTTCATAATACACCTTCGGTTTAACGTGAACGTGTGTGTGTGAAATGTCATTTCAGTTTCATACAACTTAGACCGAATTCGTCTCAAATCTGCTTAGCGACCTATGACAAATCAGTGCAAGTTTCACTCTTCAAGTGCCCATTCCTTCCAACGACCTCTAGACTAAACCCACTCCGTTGAGATAATGAATTACACACCTCCGGATTTTGCACCCGGTATTGCATTAGCCCCAATAATTACCCGCTGACTTAGCTATAACTGGCTAGGATACGAAAAATCATTCTATTTTTTCTTTCTAATCCCCTCGTCTATAGCCTGGATGGAGCATCAATCCCATTGAATCCGCATACTTAGCCTTAAATTTAAATTTTTTTTTTTTTAGGCGCCGTACCTGTCCTTCCTCCCGAGCATGCAGAGGAGGATGACGCCGACCATTGAACCAGGGGAGTTTCGTTTTTCCTTTTTCGCATAGCATTTTGTTTATGTTGTTTAGTTGTGTTTTGTGTTGGGATGCATTGGGGACAATGCTTAGTTTAAGTGTGGGGGGATGCATTACATGCTTTTTGTTTATTTTGTTTGTCTTGCATTTTCTTGTTTTGTTTTTGCATGTTTTTGTTGTCATTGTCGTTTTGTTGTCCACATGCATGAGTTGAGGATGAAATTGTTAGCCTATGACGAGATAATTGAAAATTGATGGTTTTTGAAAAAAAATAACTTTTGATCAGATTTGAGAACCGTAGGTTGTTTGTTGAATATTCTTGAGCACACATGTTTAACCGGTGAAATTTAGCGATGTATTAGATATCGTGAATGTCTGTTGGACCATTGCACGGCAATAGGTTTTTGTGGAACATGATAGTTCTTGAATTTTAATGATTTCTTTGATGTGGCATATACTTTCTTGGGCGCACCTAAAATACTTTGTTTTTAAGAAGGAAAATCAATTTTTGGAAACCAATTAACTCCATCCGAGTTGTGAGCAAGATGTTTGAAATCCTATTCATCTTGTTTGTGGCTAAGTTTGCGGATCAAATGGGGTTAATTTTTGAAAAAATTTCTTTATGTATTACAAGAACAAGGCTACTATGAGTAGCTAAACAAGTTGTCTTCTCCTCTTCAAAGGAGTTGATTTATGTAATAATATCATGTCTGAATAATTTCTTTAAAGCCTCTTATTCTTTCATGCTCATATTTTATAATTAAATTTATATACTATACGCCTTAAGGTAGAAAATGAATTAAGGCTGTGATGGGTGTCGTTGAAGGAGCTTGTGCAGAAACCATCTGTTGCGACTGCGTGGTTGGAGTGTGAGGAGCACTTCGTAAAACTCGGCAGGTATGACCCGACGACAGTTTGGTCAAAGAGGTATTTGAATTTATTTCATCTTACGGAAGCATTTTGGACCCTAATTCGGAGTATATCGGCTGGAAACCTTGCGTAACTGATAGTCTTGCATGGCCGAGACTGGTTCGATAGGTTAACAATACCACGTACAAAGGATTAGTTGCTAAATAATATTTAATTCAAAAATGGGAACCACTAGGGAGTTGAAATAAAGAAAATTGTGGTTAGGGAGTTAAGATAAAGTTTGAAGGGTTGGTAGGGATTTTTAAATCATTTACCCAAGATACATAATGTAAAAATTCATAAATTTTAAATAAAAATTATAATTATTTTAATTATAATATTTAAATGTTGGGCTAATTGCATTTACATCCCCTTTGAAAAGTTTAAAAGGCATAAAACACCCTGTGTAAAATTAATAGCATGTTAGACTCTATGTTTTAAAAAAAATTAGCATAAAAACCCCTATGAGAGGGTATAAATGTGCCTGAGTTTGTATAACATATGAGAGGGTACTGTGTATTCATGACGCCTTGAGTAGACTGTTTTACCCAGTATTTTAAAGTCATTTTCTTGTTGCATATTAGTTTATATATCATTGCTTTCGTATTGAGCGTTTTCGCTCACGCCCTTGTGTTTGGTATTTTGGGTACCTTGTGGCGGGGCAGGTTTGAGGCTGGACAGTCCAGGTGACTCGCAGCAGGGTTGAGTTCATTTCCTGTTGCAATGAGAGTTTAGCGGTAGGGCTTGTGACCCTAAGACTTTCAATTTGGTTGTATAAGAGTATTTATACACTTTTGTTATCGTCGGTTGTATTCTGCCAATTGGATTTGTTGTATTTTAAATATTCCGCTCTTTACGCTTTAATTATTTATTGCATGCGCTTTATTAACTCTGATTAGGTAGTGGATCCGGGTAGGATCGCTGCATTAATTAAAAAAAATGACTTCAAAAAAGAGGGTAAAGTCTCTGTTGCCAATGCCAACATAATCAAATTTTGTACATATATTTTTTTTTTGTGACATGAACCCGCAGCCGCTACCTTTCGGTGCACTCTGGGTAAACCCTCGGAATAACGCAATAGCCTGCAAACTACGCTAGTCAGGTAAACCACGCTGTGCAAACCCTGTACGACAGGCTAGTCGAAGAAAGTGTTGGCATGAGGAATCGAACTCCTGACCTCTGGACAAGAGTTCACCTACTCCACCAACTTGAACACCCCTTGGAGACATTTTGTACATATTTATTGGTTTGCACTGTGCTGTACCTCGAGATGTTATTTTGGACGTAGCCGGCCCAATGTCTTGCATTGTTTTGGGGTTAACGTTACCGGATAACAAGCCGGGATATGGAGATATTCTATGTAGCATTTTTTTTATGCAGCAATATTATAGTGTCACAAAAAAAAATGAATGAAATTAATTAATAATAATTCGCAAAGACAATTATATTGTCCTCTTCTTTATGAAATAAAAATGTGCGGACACAATATTCAAATATATATTCACAAACTAAAGTTGGACGACTACACCTAAAAAACAAAAACATGGATCAAAACATGAATGACCTGGAGGACGAAACCAGAGTCGGCCTGAAGACTGTAGAAACGGGAGCTCGCCTGTAAATTGATACATGAGCAGATTATTATTATTTACTTAAAAATCAAATGAAAAGAGGGAGGGAGGGAGGCATTAATATATTAGGGGTTAATTACCCTGCATTCGAAGAAGAAGGGGAAGCTCTCCGCGAAGAGGACGATGAAATCTGCCTCCTCCCCCGCTCCTGTTCAATATTATGACTTGTTACCTGCAGCTCCGCAAATATATCGTCTTCTGATATCGATACTAGGGAAGGCTTCCAGTACTCATGTTGCGGCGAGGCAGCTCCGTCCAGCTTCACGCTATGCTCCGGCACCGACAGTAGTCCTTTGTCTTCTGCAGACCGGCTGGAGCGCCCTGGCTGCAGGCAACAACTGAAGAATTCCAAGAGAAATTTCATGCTTAATTGGGAATGGCCGCTGCTGCTATCTATCTTTTTCATATTTATTATTGATGGAATATATGGTAGTTGCTTTTCTCGGTGGATTTATAAATATATATTCGTCTTCTTGTGTAATTGTTTAGTTGCTTTTGTTTTTATATTATTATTTGGATGAAGTCTATATTGGACCCATCCAAAGGCACGATTAGTGTTGGATTTGGTCTTGATTAAGAAGCGGTAATATTATGTTCTATATTTCTTTCTTTAGTACTATTTCATCCCGCCTTATCTCTCTCTAACCAGCGAGAACCTCAATTTTTTGTCTTCTAGTTTTATTATTCGCGATTTTAGTAATTTATATTATCAAATTAAATTTCAGTTTTAGTCATTTATCTTTTGATTTTGCCAAATTTTAATAATTCTTCTATCACAAGTGAGTAATATATGACAATACACACGTCAATGTCACATTATCAGCACCATATATATCAAAAAAAAAACTATAATTGCAAAAAAAAAAAAAAATTAAAAAAAACATAACAAAGATAGTTGACTAAAATTAAAATTTAGCTACATAACACCAAAATGCAAAGTGACTTAGGATCATCAAAGTTTAGTATTAGTTCCATAAACTGACTTTTTATTTTTATTTTATTTTTTTTTACTTTTAGTCTTTTATTTATGAACTACTAACGTAACATAAGATTGGATCCGGCCACCTCAACAGAGCAACCAAAAATGATTAAACTTACAAAAATCAAAATAGACTAATTAACTTAGTAACTAATTGATTTCATGTTATGTTTTTGGAATTTGAGAAATTGGTCTTATATTTTTGTATTTTTTTTTCAATTTTTATCATCTATTTATCAAATTTTAGTCATAAGTTTTTTTTAATTTTACAGTTTTGGTTTTATATGTTGTGAAATTTTATTGTTAGTATATGTGTGTGTGTGTGTGTGTGTGATTTTGGCATTTTTAAAGTATTGTTTATACTTTATAGTATAATTTTTTTTTAATTTTTGAAAAAGGAATTTATAAGTACTTGAGAGGATGGAAAAGTAACCATAGATATCTTTGGTTATCCAAAATGTTTTATCGCTTAAAAATTGTTGTCGTGCTTGTTTATTTCTTCCCCCTTTTGTCCAACCTTTATGAGTGGTCCTTTATGGCGTGCTTAAATGTTCTCTTTTTTTTAGCACATTGAGAAAAATAATTTGGTTTAAATCATTTAATCAGAAATTTTATATTGTACAGTGGCGGCTGTCGAGTGACGACCGATAGAATTATTATTATACCATGTTTTATTTTATTAGTGAAGTACATATTCAGTAATCATGATTAGGACACACAATTGACAAACAAGGAAGCATTTAGAATTGAACAAATCAATTACTTGATTGAAGGATTGAAGGGTTGATTTGGTATATATAATGATATATACGAGATATGACTTGGAGTTAAAATTACTTGAATTGAAGTTAAAATTTCACCTGAATAGTTAAAAGTTAAAAGTTAGTCGAAAATTAAAAATAGTGATGAAATTTTTTTTTGAAAATTTAGTGAAAAAAAACTCAAAATTGAACAAGTTGATGAATGAGTTAGTGGACAAATTAAACTTTAAAAATGTACTTAAAAAAAACAAAAAAATATATAGTCTTTTCTTTTATAATCAGTTGATACATAAATCCCATATAAAAAGGCAAAATGTCAATTTAGTCTTCTATATATTGGTGCGTAACATTTTTAATCATGTATATTTCAATAAATCAAAAATAGTTCTCTAATTATGTTTTTTTGATCAATTTTAATCCTTTCATCATAAAATCATGTAATTAAATTACCGATATCATTGTTAAATTTTTTAAATATGTGCTCGAAAAAATTTCTCGAAATATGAACGTGTTAGGAAATAAGGGTTGCACATAAGCAATTTTAGGTGTTATCACAAGGTGCTGACAACGCTTTCAATAACACCTCGAGTATTATGCAGCATAAAATAATTAAAGCGTGAATAAAATAAACAAGCAACCAAATAAATAAACTCTGATTATTAAGCAAGAGTATAAAATACTCTTGCAGCACCTCAGGGCAAAACATTCACTAAAAAACAATCAAAGAGTTTTACAAACCCTAAAATTAGTGATTATTGTAAAATCAATTTTCTCCAACATATGAGAAAATAAACGAATAAAATTAACTCCTAACAATTCTATGCAAGATAGAATAAATAAAAGAAAGCAAAGAGTTGAAAAAACTTGATGCCAAAACTTCGTAGTGACGAAAACTCTTTGATCTTTGATCTTCGAGTGTTCTTCAACGCATCAAGCAATCATGATCGATATGCTCTTTAGAAGATCTTCGATTTTTCTCTCAATGTACGTATGTGAAACTCTTAGGAAAATCTCACAGGCTCTCTAATTTTCGGTCACTTTCCTTATTGCACGTACATCTCCTTAAATAACACAAGAATCCTTCTTCAACATGTTTCCTTGTAGACGTAGGATTCTTTTGATTTGATCATATCAAATCTACACAAATAAATAAAGATATACGTTAGATATGATATGATAAATATTATAATAAGCTTAACAATATCTCCAATCGACTTACATAAGGAAATAAATAACTTATATAAAAGTTACTTCATGTCCAAAAAAGACAAAAGATATTAAATAAAATCTTTTCAAAACTTGAGAAATTTTAAGAATAAAATATTTATTTCAATCTCCCCCTTTTTGCCTTTTTGGACAAAACACATTTAATTTAAAAATAAATCAACTAACTCCCCCTTAATCAAAACTCCCCCTGAATACTAAAACAGATTCTCCCCCTAAGTGTAAGCAGAGGTGTTGTCACGAGATGTTGCAACATCTAGCTACAACACTTCAGATCAATAAGCAAATGTAAAAGAGAAACAAACATCATAGCAGAGCTTAAACACAAAAAGAACAGTTTTGATTAAGAGCAGATCAAAAACAACAACTTATCAGCAAAAACATCAAACTAAAAAAAACTAAACCAACTAAAGCAATATAGAATTGATTACCCTCATATGAGCCATCATCATCAGCAGCATCACTTTTTTCTCCCCTTTTTTGTCCAGAAGAGCCAGCTCCACGTAGCAGATTATCATAGTGAGTCTTCAACCCTTCATAATAGGCTACATCAACCTTAGACTGAGTGATCTTCTGCTCAGCATGAAACAATTGAGCTTGAATAAATGCAGTATCAACGTTCTGAGCAGCAGAGGGAGGTACAAAAACATTTGTGGCAAGGGAGGTGTTGTCAAAATCGGCCAAAACACCTGCAGCAACACCTGATTCAGACTAAGGTAGTTCTATCTCTCTGTTGACCCGCAACAATGCAGGTGCAATCTTTAACAGCTCGCCAGGTTCAGTAAGAACCTCATCATCATCCTTTTCAATCTCTTAAGACAGCAGCATGGAATAGATTAGGGATGAATAAGGCAGCTTCAAAGTTGGTTGTGTGCAATTTGCAAAGGCCAAGACTGTGTCAAACACCAGTCGGCCATAATTAAAATTGACCCTTTTTCTAATGGTGTACATGACTGGAGCCTGATGCTTTGTGACAAAGATGGAATTTCTAGATGGAGTCCATGTCTTGACAGCAGTCTTGTGTAGAACAGAGTACAAAGAAGTGAGATTTGCTGCAGACAACTTCTTGGGATGAGCTGGAAAAGTTGTTACACGACCACCAGTGATGATAGAGGTCATCTCATCCATGGTAGGCAGTGCTGCATCATCAACAAAAGGGGTACGGAGAAAACCATTGATGACAGCAGGACAAAAAGAGAAAATCTGTCCTCGCACATAAAATTTTACATACTTGACATATCTGGGATCCTTCACAACTTCAATAAGATTGCAATAAAACTCCCGCATTAGTTCCCTACAGTACGGACCGGCAGTAGTGATGGTGGCAAGCAAATTTCTCACCTCAAAGAATCTGACCATATTCTGAGCTCCATATTTCTCCACATCAATACTGTGTTCCTCAAGGAACTCACGGCCAGCATACTTATCCCAGCAATCTGAAACATCCTTTGTATAAAAAAAAAGAGGAGTAAGACTCATTTACCCGATAGTCTTCACTCAAGGTGTTGTCCAGGGTGTCGACAACACCTTCCTCAGCATCTTCTGCTTCTTCCTCAGAGTCATTAGAATATGACTCTTCTCCCAAGTCTTACTTAGCATCTGAGTCTTCACTTGAGTCAGTGTTGGAACTGTCAAAGGAATTTGGGTGATTATCAGCAAATTCCTGCAATATTTCTTCGTCTGGTTCATTATCAGATTCATGAATAGGAGCAGTATCAGCAAAAGAAGGCTTCTTGATTTTGTAAGTCTTCATTCCAGCCATAAATTTGGCAATAGAGGCTTCCTCATCATCGGAAAAAACAAGAGGAGCAGTGCATGAAGGTTCCTCAACAATAGGGACATATACAGATACATTTTCACTTCAACAACAACCGATGGATTCTCTGACTCTGTGGAATCCTCATCAGAGGAGGAATCGTCCTTTGATTTTTCCTCAGATTCAAAAGGAACTGGAATGGTTGGAACAGATGGTTCCATTGTAGTGGCTTTTCCTTTTACACGATGTACGAGCTTGAAATCTTCATCGGAGCTTGCATCACCAGAGGAAAATTCAATATTCACCAAAGACGGTCTCGATGATTGACCTTTTCCACGGAATCTCTTTGAGGCGGTGTAGTATGGATTATATCCGGCTTGTCTTTTCGATCGATGAGTCAAGGGTTTCGGAGGAAACACCTTGTTGACTACTGCAATATCTGGCATGTTTTTCACATCAATTTCATTACCTGGCTCTCCTGGAGCGATGGAGTCCAGGGGAGCAGGCTCCTCAGCAACTGGAATCAGGTCTTGCTCATTCACGGGGTGTGGTGACGGAGGTATGGTAACACCTTGAGCAGCATCCCCAGAAAATCCCATCTCAGAACGAATGTCTTGAGGATCAAAACCCGTTCCTGCCATTAAACTTTTCGAGAGTGTAAAAACAGAGAGAAAATTAGGGCAAGAAAAAAACAGGGGTGATGAGAATGAGGAGATATGAGAGTTAAAGCAAGGAAAAATATTTTCTAGAATAGATAAATAATCAAATATATATCACACACCACACTCTCTCTCCTATTATCGTTAGAAATACAGCCCCTCTAACGGTAATAAAAATGCCCAAACGGTAATAAGCTCAAACGGTAACAAATCCGATTCAAATTAGGCAACAAATCTTTCAATTTTTTGCAATAATCTCGGCCCAAATATTTCACCAAATATTTTTAAATTAAACTCCTCATCGGAATATAACACCACTGAAACAAAATTCAATCACATTCAATTCAAAATCAGTGGATAGGTCGAAAATTCAAAATTTTGTTCGATCTGAAATTCTTACCTTTCAGCCAAAAATATTCACGAATAAAAATATGTATGTCCTAATTATGTCAAAAACAGAATGAGACAAAAAAAATGCAATCATATGAAAAAAAAAAATTATATGTTGACAAGTGAGGTGCTTTCCACGGTTTTGGCAACATCTTCCAGCAACACTTCAGGATTCAGAAAGATTTTGGTATCCAATTCATTATTGCAGAAGTGGTAGTCTGCACACTAAAGGAAACGATCTTCAAAAGACCCCTTTAGGTAGATTTTTCCATTTTCTTCTGATTCTTCAATCAAATTTGATGATTGAATTGATTACATTTTACCAAATTGATAATTTGAGTTTCTGATGTTGCTATCACTTTTCACTTGGGACACGATCATGGAATGCACGAACGTCCCTCCACTACTTTGTGACTTAGTCAGAACTCTTCTTTAATTAATCCATACTAAACTGTAAAACATTTTGCAAAAAATCCTGAGTGAAAACTAGTCAATGGTTACAAGGTGTCAAACACATCACAAAACAGAATGAATGCATGAATGTAATATGCCTAATGAACCTAAAAATGCACATGCATGAAAAGGTGTTGTCACAGGGTGTTGGAAACACTCCTGACAACATCCTATTTCTGTCTATAATGCACACATACTGAGAGACTTCCTTAAACTGGAGAATCTCTTGAAATCCAAAGCTTTTGTGAATATATCAACTAATTGATTATTGATTCCAGCAAACTCAATTAATATCATGCTTTTCTCGACCAAATCTCGAATGAAATGATGTCTAATATCAATGTGTTTGGTTCGAGAGTGTTGTACTGGATTTTTGGATATATCAATGGCACTAAAATTTTTCACAGTACACAATAGGAGTATTACTCTTAATTTTATAATCATTCAGCATTTGATTCATCCATAGGAGTTGTGAGCAACAACTACCTACAGCAACATATTCAGACTTGGCAGTAGAAAGTGAGACACAGTTTTGTTTTTTTACTATACCAAGACACTAGGTTATTTCCCAAGTAAAAAAATCCTCCTGAAGTGCTCTTTTTCTCATCTAAATCCCTAGCCCAATCAACATCACTAAATCCTACCAAAATTGAAATGGTTTCTTTAGTGTACCACAAACCCAAATTCAAAGTACCTGCCACATATTTCAATATACGTTTAATTTACGGCCTTCAAGTGAGTAACCTTTGGGTTAGACTAGTATCTAGCACACAAACAAACACTATACATAATATCAGGTCTAGTATCACTCAAATACAAAAGACTACCAATCATGCTTTTGTAGAGAGTGTTGTCAGCACCTTCAGCAACATCCTCCCTAGACAGTTTTTCATTAGACCCCATAGGTGTACACATGTGTTTAGTGTTGTCATTCAGAAACTTTTTCACCAAATTTTTTGCATACTTGCTTTGACACAAAAATATATCATCATGCATTTGTTTCACTTGCAATCCCAAGAAATAAGTTAACTCACCAACCATACTCATCTCAAATGTAGAAGACATGCACTTCACAAAATTATCAACAAGTTTATCATTTGAAGCATAAAAGATTATATCATCTATATAAATTTGGAAAATTAAGATATTACCTTGAGAGTTTTGCAGAAATAAAGTCTTATCAACTTCACCTCTTTTAAAGCCAATATTGAGCAAGTACTCAGTTAATCTTCCATACGATGCACGTGGTTCTTGCTTCAATCCATACAATGCCTTTTTCAACTTATACACATAATCAAAATGATTAGGATTTTCAAAACCCTTAGGTTGTTTCACATAAACTTTCTCATTCAAAATCCCATTCAAAAAGGCACTTTTTAACATCCATTTGAAAAAGTTTCATTCCCATGTAACATGAAATAGCAAGCAAAGTTGGACTGACTCAATGCGGGCTACAGAAGCAAAGGTTTCATCAAAATCCACCCCCTCAACCTGTGTATACCCTTAAGCTACCAACCTAGATTTATTTCTAATGATATTTCCCGACTCTTCAGTTTTATTTTTGAAAATCCATTTAATTCCTATAACATTTCCATGAGCAGGACACGGTACTAAGTATCAAACATCATTCCTAACAAATGGTTCTAACTCTTCATGCATAGCATTGACCCAAAATTCATCTTTTAAAGCTTCTTCAACTTTTTTGGGTTCAATGTTTGACACGAAACAAGAAAATCTTACCTGATTATACGTAGAGCTCATGCACATTAGATCTGCCAATTTTCTGTAGTCCACCTTCTCTTTCTTTCGAGTTTGCAAGTCTCCATGCACATCTCAAATTACTTGTGAGATTGGATGATTCTTCTGAATTTTGCTTGGAATATTCTTTCCGGCTTCGTTTACCTCACTGTCCTCATCAGTATTCTCATCAGTAGACTTTTCAAATTTTGTTTCTTGATTTTCTGCAGGAGGTGTTGTAACACCTTGGATAACATATGAATTTACAAAATTATCCAGCAAATCATCAACTTCATCTTCAGCTGTTTTCTTTTTTAAATCTGCAAAGTCATCAAAAACAACATTAATAGATTCAAAAATAGTCCTAGTTCTCAAGTTAAACATCCTATAGGCTCGGTTATTTGATGAATATCCAAAGAACATACACTTATCGCTATTTGCATCAAACTTAGCTAGATGATCCCTATATTCAAACGTGACATACACATCCAAAAACATGAAAATATTTAAGGTTTGGCCTATTTCCCATGAGAATTTCATAGGATGTCATAGTAGTATCATTCCTTAAATAAACTCTATTTGAAATATGACATGCAGCATTCAAGGCTTCAGCCCAAAAACATTTTGAAATATTTTTCGAACTTAACATCACTCTTGTCATTTCTTGCAAAGTCCTATTTTTCCTTTCAGCAATTCCATTCTGTTGTGGGGTTTTAGGAGCAAAAAATTCATGAGAAATACTTTTTTTATCACACAAACTAGCAAAAGAAGAGTTTTCAAACTCTTTACCATGATCAGTGCGAATACGGATTTCCTTCAGATTATGGAGATTTGAAATCTTAGTAAGCAATTTCTTGAAGGCATCATATGTGTCTGATTTTTGTCTCAAAAAGTTTACCCAAGTGTATCGTGAAAAATCATCAACACAAACAAAAGAATATTTCTTACAACCGAAGCTTTCAATATCCATTGGACACATTAAGTTCATATGTATGAGTTCAGGGCAGCGTGTTGTGAGAGATGTTGGCAACACCTCGTGTGACACCCTAGTCTGCTTCCCTTTTTGACATGCTTCACATACAAAAGGAATACCAAATTTCAAATTAGGAATACCTCTAACAGCATCCAACTTACTCAGGTTCTTTAAAGTATTGAAATTTGCATGACCTAAGTTTTGATGACATAGGTCAAATTCAGTAATTTTTGTGTTCCTACAAGCCATCTCTTCTCCAGGTTGATAACAATTATCCGATGACCTTGTACTTGTCATGACACACAAATTTGAACTATCAAAAACTTTGCATACATTCTTATCAAATTGAACATGTAAATTTTCATCACAAATTTGGCTTATGCTTATTAGATTCGCGGTTAATCCTTCAACATGAAGGACATTGCGAAGCTTAGGCAAACCAGCAACATTCAATGTTCCTTTTCCAACAATTTTTCCCTTTGAACCACCTCCATATGTTACTTTTTCACTTTTCTGTTCAACATAATCAGTGAGAAAATTCTTGGAACGTGTCATATGACGTGAGCTACCGCTATCAAAGTACCAAGAACTTGAAACATTAGTTCTCAAAGCAGTATAAATTATATAACAGTGAATATCGACTTTTGGTACCCAAAATTTTCTTACAGTAGATCTGTTTCTGTAGATGTTGTGTGAGGGTGCTGGCAACACCTTCGATGCAGATCTCTCTCTATAGTCTTCCTGCAGCTTAAAACAGTATGGTTTGATATGACCAGGTCTATGACAGTTGACAAATGTACTTCCATTTCCTTCTAGATATTGAAGGAGCAGTAGGCTGTGGTGTTGGTTTTGGAGAATCAGTTTGAGTGGTCTTCTTGATTGAGCTTTCAGTACTGCTGCTTTCCTTGACAAACACAGGGCCTTTCAAACTTCCACCAACTTCAAATTTACCGTTCTCAAAACCTAAACCAGTTGTACCATCTCTTCCCATCATGAGTAAAGAATCAAGCTTGGTAGTGCTTGAATTAAACATTGCCAAAGTAGCTTTTGCTTTTCCAAGTTCTTCCTTTAATTGGCACACTTCCAGATTTTTCTTGCTTAACATCACTTAAAGTCTCGAAACAGCAACCTTTAGATCAATATTTTCTTTTGAAAGAATAATATTCAATTTATTCCTTTCAATCCAGTCAACGTAAAGTTCTTTATACATCTTCAAGGCTTCTTCCATAGATAATGTTCCATCACCTGCATCAGAATTACACACCGTATCAGTAGTAGATGAATTAAAACAAACTAACCTTTGGGAGATGTTGCAGCCAGGTGTGGCAACACCTGCGGCAACAACTAAAGGATTGATTTGAAAACACTTCTTGCTTTCCAGTAAGGCAGATAATGCAGTGTGAATCTATTCATCTTCATGTTCTTCATCTTCTTCAGATTCTTCATCACTCAAAGACGTGTTCATTCCCTTTCTAAGCATTCTAGCACACTCATTGGCATAGTGTCTAAAGCCTTGACATGCATGACACTGAACAGTGCCCAATTTCTTTGAATCAGGCTTTTTCTTTCCTTCCAACATCGGTTTAGGCTTAGGATAATTAGTGAACTTCCTTGGTGACTGTTCTGATCCGGTGATTTTCAAAGGTTTGTTTGAAGACATTGGAGCCTTGAGTTTTTTTATCAGAATTCTTGACATCCTTCATTCTTCTTAGATATTCATTAAACTTTTTAGTCATCAATGAAATCGTATCCTCTCCGAGATCATATTGAAGAACATTTTGAAGAAATTGAACATACTCCTCATATGATTCATCAGAAGTTTGCAGGGCAATTGCCTTCCATTTATCCTTATTTTGTGCAGTGTTATTCATCTCAAACACTTGAAGTATACTTATCAGTTTTGTCAGCTTCATCTTCGATGTATCCTTGACCTCTTCAAGTGCCCAAATTTTACCATTGAATCTCTCAGGTAGAGATTGAAGGACTTTATTCACAAGTCTTTTGTTTGCAATTGGTTTTCCAAGAGTGTATGCTTCAGTGACCAGCTCTCGAAGACGTTGATCATACTCAGAAATTGTTTCTTCTTCACTCATGCGAAGATTCTCGAACTTTGAATTGAGTAACCTCATCCTTGTTCTCTTGACACTTTCAGACCCTTCACAATGCTCCTGTAAAGTATCCCATGCATCCTTGACTACAACACAGTCAGCAATAAGGCCAAACATCCTCATGTCTACAATGAAAAATATGGCATTGATGGCCTTAGAATTAAAGATAGAAAGTTGTGTCTCCTCAGTTGTCCATGTAGTTTATGTCTTTATTATATAGTCACCATCTTTGTCCACGAGTTTTGGAGCAGTCCAACCTGTAAGAATGTTTTGCCATACACGTTCATCCATAGATTTTATGGTAAATCGCATCCTTGTCTTCCATAGAGGATAATTTGTGCCATCAAGAACCGGAGACTTCAAAAATGAATTTTCAGTATTAGATGAGTCCATTCTATTTCCTGTAATAAAATAAACAAACCAGGATCACTTCTTAGTGTATCAAGAATATGGCTCTGATGCCACTTGTTAGGAAATAAGGGTTGCACATAAGCAGTTTTAGGTTTTGTCACAAGATGTTGACAACACCTTCAATAACACCTCGAGTATTATGCAGCGAAAAATAATTAAAGCGTAAATAAAATAAACAACCAATCAAATAAATAGACTCAGATTATTAAGCAAGAGTATGAAATACTCTTGCAGCGCCTCAGGACAAAACTTTTACTAGAAAACAATCAAAGAGTTTTACAAACCCTAAAACTAGTGATTATTGTAAAATAAATTTTCTCCAACATATGAGAAAATAAACGAATAAAATTAACTCCTAAAAATTCTATGCAATATAGAATAAATAAAAGAAAACAATGAGTTGAAAAAACTTGATGCCAAAACTTCGTAGTGACGAAAACTCTTTGATCTTTGATCTTCAAGTGTTCTTCAACGCATCAAACAATCATGACCGATATGAGCTTTAGAAGATCTTCGATTCTTCTCTCAATGTACGTACGTGAAGCTCTTAGGAAAATCTCACAGGCTCTCTAATTTTCGGTCACTTCCCTTGTTGCACGCACAGCTCCTTAAATAACACAAGAATCCTTTTTCAACATGTTTCTTTGTAGGCGTAGGATTCTTTTGATTTGATCATATCAAATCTACACAAATAAAGAAAGATATACGTTAGATATGATATGAGAGAAATTTTCAGCTGTCCAACCATGTTTCCCCACTTGGTCCGCGACCACTAAAACCCGATAGTGGGTTTTAGTGGTTTTTGTTTTTTTTCGCATTACTAAAACCCACTACCGGGTTTTAGTGGTCGCGGACCAAGTGGGAAAACATGGTTGGGCAGCTGAAAATTCCTCTATGATATGATAAATACTATAATAATCTTAACAATATCTCAAATCGACTTACATAAGGAAATAAATAACTTATATAAAAGTTACTTCATGTCCAAGAAAGGCAAAAGATATTAAATAAAATCTTTTCAAAACTTGAGAAATTTTAGGAATAAAATATTCCTTTCAGAACGTGTAGTAGCCCGTACCCTAATTAAGTAATTAAAGGATTAATGATAATTAAATAAATTGGGTATCGGACGGATTGAAAGCTCCGAAGGCACGATCGGAAGCTCCGAACAGGATCGGATGCTCCGATGAGCGATCGGAGGCACCGATATTATTACGTCAGGCATGACGTGTGGTTGGATCGGAAGCTCCGATCAGGATCGGAAGCTCCAATCACCCCTATCCGAAGTCAACAAGTGATATTTTGACACGTGGCAGATCAGGATCTTCGGAAGTTTCGATCGTTGTCTATAAATAGAGGGCCGATGCTTCATTTCCAATTGCCAATTCCGAGTGTTTCCCTCTCCTTTCTAGTCTATTCGAGTTGTTCTAGCCTTCCTAGGCTTGACCCGACGGTCGACGAGGCGTTCGGTATTCGTAGCGGAGTTGTGCCCAAGTTCTGGAGGTATCGACATCAAAGTGCTAACGACGGACGAAGGTATAGCTTTTGCTTCCTATAAATATTTAGGAGTATGCAATAGCTTAGTTAAGGCTTTTAGAGCACTTTAATGATAGTAGTATCATTTGACAGTGTAGAGAAGACTATAGGCGTGGACCTAGAGTTGGTAGAGCTTGCACTGTTTTGAGGTACGAAAGTACTGTTCGAGATATCCTGACTGAGTATGCATGTATTATGTGAATGCATGATTTATATGACATGATATTATGCTGCATTCATTTGCATCTTGCTGTATCTCTTTTCGAGATGTCTGTTAGTAGGGTTGTACCCTATCCTGTTAGTGGATGGACTTCCATCGATTTGGGTCCGGCGTATCCACGGTTATCTCGGTATGGGAGTCACCTCCTGAAGCAACGGCACAGCGTGCTACATACCAGGGCCCGGTCTGTCTCTATTATCTGATCCTTGACCTCGAGTTTATAGGGAGTTCACTTTGCATGCATGTATACTCATACTCTCGTACTGAGCATTTTATGCTCACGTCTCGTACTCTGTGTTTCTGGACACCCTATTCCATCGGGCAGGTTTGCGATTGGACGAGGAGGGTGGATCCAGGAGGGGCTAGTCAGTGGTTGGCCAGCTGAAGCTTCGTCTAGGTTTTATTACTATTGTTTGGGTTGATACAGCTATTCGATTTGGTTGTATATTATTTGGATAAATTACAGATTCCTTTACTTGGGATTGTATAATGTTTATGGTTTCCGCATTTTTATTCTGATATTTGTTTAATTAACTTAATTGCATGCCTAAGTTCTATTTAGTAGGTGATCCGGGTAAGGGTCACTACATTTATGGTATCAGAGCATGCATAGTATTCTTGGGATTTAGGCTCTGCATAAGGTAACCGTGAGGTATTTTTGTAGATGGCAAATCGTGATGACCAGAGTTCTCATGGCAGTATTGGTGGACGTTGGGGTGATGCCGACCGGGAGCCTCGTCGAGAACTGCGTCATCGTCATGACGACGAGAGTTTCACTGTGCGTCAATTCTTAGCTATGGGTCCTAAGCCCTTAGTTGGAGGTGAGTCTCCGGAGGCTGCGAAAAATTGTTTAGACCGCATGAAGACGACTTTTCAGACTTTTCACTGCACCGAGGAGCAGAAGATGGAGACCCTTGGCTATCTTCTGGATGGGCGAGCCCGTAGGTGATGGAGGTTTACTTCTGCACCCTTTATTGCGGTGAGAGGAGTGGCCACCTAGGCCAAGTTCCGCACAGCTTTCCAAAAGCGGTATTTTCCTCCTGCACTCCGTCAGTCGAAGGCAGGCGAGCTACTGAGTCTGTGACAGGGAGCCATGTCTATCGATGAGTATCAGCAGAGGTTCTTTGATCTGTTATCCTATTGCCCCGAGATTGCTGATAGCTCAGAGATGAAGTATAATCTGTTCCTTCAGGGCCTTAACCATGAGATCCATGACCGTGTGGCGGTTGGCGACGACATGTCCTACGAGGGTTTGGTGAGCTGTTGTCACCAAGCGGAGGACAGCATTCGGCGGAACAGGTCTTTCCCTCAGTCGAGGCCTGCTAGTTCTTTGGGTCCCCGTGCCCAAACTTTCAAGAAGTCTGGATCTTCTTCTTCCTCTGGTTCTGGAGGTGTTGTCCGTTTCGATAAGAATGACAAGTGTGATCACTGTGGGAAGAACCATCCATCCGACAAGTGTCGTAGAGCTTCTGGAGCTTGTTTCCGTTGTGGAGAGACTGGTCATATCCGAAGATATTGTCCACTATCTGGGGGAGGCGGTTCTGGATCTGGTTCAGGATCTGGTTCTCAGGCCACCGTACAGCAGAGGTCGCAGGGACAGTCTGCTGGGAGTTCTCATTTGAGGCCACGAGCTTCTGGCCAGGTGTTTGCTCTGAGACATGATCAGGCAGTGGAGGAGAATGAGAAAGTCATCGCAGGTACATTTATGCTTTATGGTATACCTGCTCTTGTACTTATTGACACTGGTGCATCTCATTCCTTCATTTCTGCACGTTTTGTTAAGAGGCATAAGTTATCATGCATTGCACTAGACGTAGTGATGTCTGTTTCTACTCCGACGGGCCAAACTGCTTTGGCTAAGAGTCTATTGATGGGTTGCCCTTTAGAGTTTGAAGGGAACATTCTGTTAGCGAATCTCATGGTCCTGGCGATGGACGACTTTGATTGCATTCTGGGAATAGATATGTTGACTAACTATCGAGCTTCGATGGACTGCTATCAGAGATTAGTACGCTTTCATCCGGAGGGGAGTGAGAGCTGGTTTTTCTATGGTGAGGGAGCGCGACCCCCGATGCCTTTGGTATCAGCTTTGAGAGCCTATCGAGCTCTAGAGTCTGGCGGGGAAGGCTACCTTATCTATGCAGTTGATTTGTCCGCTGAGAGTATTGGGATAGAGAGCATTCCTGTTGTGGATGAATTTCTAGATGTATTTCCTGATGAGATTCCGGGTTTTCCTCCTGTTAGGGAAGTCGAGTTTGGCATAGAGTTGATGCCGGGTACTTCACCTATTTCTAGAGCACCGTATCGTCTGGCTCCGTCAGAGATGCGTGAGTTGAAGAATCAGCTACAGGATCTTTTGGACAAGGGGTACATTCGTCCTAGTGTATCTCCTTGGGGAGCTCCTGTTCTTTTTGTAAAGAAAAAGGATGGGTCGATGCGGCTGTGCATTGACTATCGGCAGCTGAATCGTGTCACTGTGAAGAACAAGTATCCGTTGCCTCGTATTGATGACTTGTTTGATCAGCTGCAGGGCACGTCAGTTTACTCCAAGATTGACTTGAGATCTGGGTATCATCAGTTGAGAGTCCGTGATCAGGACGTAGCCAAGACTGCATTCCGTACTCGTTATGGGCATTACGAGTTTCTAGTAATGCCATTTGGTTTGACTAATGCGCCGGCTATATTCATGGATCTGATGAACCGTGTCTTCAGGGAGTATTTGGACAAGTTTGTCGTGGTATTCATTGACGGAATCTTGGTGTATTCGCGTAATACGAAAGAGCATGTTTCTCACTTGCGGTTGGTATTACAGACTCTTCGAGATGAGAAGTTGTACGCCAAGCTGAGCAAGTGTGAGTTTTGGATGGATAGAGTGGTCTTTGTTGGCCATATCATATCCAGGGAGGGGATTTCTGTTGATCCAAGCAAGATTGAAGCGGTACTTAATTGGTCGCGTCTGACGACAGTTGCTGAGATCCGTAGTTTTCTGGGTCTAGCAGGGTATTATCGTCGCTTCATTCTGAACTTCTCTCAACTAGCTCGACCTTTGACGCAGCTTACCCGCAAGGGTGTGGATTACGAGTGGTCCTTCGAGTGTGAGGAGAATTTCTGTAAGCTTCGACGGCGGTTGAATTCTGCGCCGGTGTTGGCATTACTGTCAGGATCTGGAGGGTATGTGGTTTATATAGATGCTTCTCTTCAGGGGTTAGGATGTGTCCTGACTCAGAATGGGCATATGATCGCATACGCTTCTAGACAGCTGAAGCTTCACGAGGACAACTATCCAGTCCATGATTTGGAATTGGCAGTCATTGTGTTCGCTTTGAAAATCTGGCGTCATTATCTGTATGGCGAAAAATTTGAGATCTTCACCGACCATAAGAGTCTCAAATATTTGTTCACTCAGGCAGAGTTGAACATGAGGCAGAGACGTTGGATGGACTTGCTTAAGGACTATGATTGCGAGATAAAGTACCATCCGGGAGCTGCTAATCTCACCGCTGATGCTTTGAGTCGCAAGGTGCGACTATCCGCACTTCAGACTTGTTTGATGTCTAGTGCGATCAGTGACTGTTGTACGTCGGGTTATACCTTCAAGCATAAGAAAGGTATGCAGAGTATCCAGATGTTTGCGATATTATCTGGGCCAGCTTTGTATTCACGGATTCGAGATGCTCAGATGTCTGATTCAAAGACCCAGCGTTTAGCTCGTCTAGCTAACGAGGGTAGCTCGTCTGGATTTCATTATCAGTCAGATGGCTTTCTGTGTTTGTCTAGTAGGCTTGTGATTCCGCAGGATGAAGAGATGCGAGAGGAGATTTTGTCTCAGACACATCGCACTAAGTTGAGTATTCATCCTGGGAGCAACAAGATGTACAAGGATCTACGTACTCGTTTCTGGTGTTAGGGGATGAAACGCAGTGTTTATCAGTTTGTTTCGAGATGTTTGGTGTGTCAACAGGTCAAGGCAGAGCACCGACGACCTGGAGGTTTGCTTCACAGTCTGCCTATTCCTGAATGGAAATGGGAGTTTATCACAATGGACTTTGTGACCCATTTGCCGGTATCCCCGAGGAACTGTGATGCTATCTGGGTTGTGGTGGACCGACTCACCAAGTCAGCGCATTTCATTGCCTATAGCCGAAAGTACTCTGTGGATCGCATGGCACGGATGTACATTCAGGAGATCGTTCGACTTCATGGAGTGCCTGTGAGCATTGTAAGCGATCGGGACCCCAGGTTCACTTCTAGATTCTGGGGGAGTGTTCAGCGTGCGATGGGTACTACTCTCAGTTTGAGTACTGCCTATCATCCGGAGACTGATGGTCAGTCAGAGCGCACTATCTGTACTTTGGAGGATATGCTTAGAGCGTGCGTCATGGATTTTGGTTCAGCCTGGCAGGATCATTTGCCGTTGATCGAGTTCGCGTACAACAACAGCTATCATACTAGTATTGGGATGGCACCTTTTGAGGCGTTGTACGGGCAACGTTGTCGTACTCCACTCTTCTGGGAAGAAGTGGGGGAGAGACAGGCTGAGGGACCGGAGTTTATCCAACAGGCGATAGATGTTGTTGATCAGATCAAAAAACGGATTAAGACTGCACAGGATAGTCAAGCCAGCTATGCTAATATCAAGCGTAGGCCTTTGCAGTTCGATGTCGGGGAGAAAGTGTTTCTGAGAGTGTCACCTTTCCGCAAGATTCTCAGATTTGGCCTTAAGGGCAAGTTGTTGTTGGAAAACTGGCGAGTTCCCAGACCAATTACGATTGATACCCGGTGCAGCGGAAGTTTAAAAATTTTTCATGGAACGTTTCCATGGTATGGGTATCAACCGTTCATCGATTGAATTACGTGTGTGTGTAAAATTTAAATAACAATTAAATAAATTTTACCTCAAATCTCGCAACGAGATTAATGGACACCAACAGAACAATTCTGCTCTTGTTGTCTCTCCCTGGAACCGATGAACGCCTTCAATCAGGTCCACGAACAGAGGTTTAATCCCTCTGATAGATTGCACTAGAAAATCTATCAGAAGTTTTCTGCGAAGAGAATACACGAATTTGATTCGTTATTCCTTACTGCGATTCAAAATCACAGACCGGAATTTTCTCTGACAGAGTGGGAGGGTGATCGGCCGAATTGAGAGAAATAGGGGCTAGGGTTTTCGAAATTTTTGTCTCTCAAAATTATGACCTGTTGTGTGTAATTTCTGTACTGAAATAACTTATTTATAATGCAGGCCACTAACACCTTAGGGCCCATTAATCATAAGCTGGGGCCCGACAAGCAAAGCCCGCTCGTTCAGAAATTAATATAAAATTCATCGTGACTCCGATTGATGAAACGATTTCACCAATGTGCACAGAAACCATTTCTGCACGTTTTAAAGTCAAAATAAATTTTCCTGAATCCGAATTCAGTGGTTTCCAAAAATGTCCATCCCTATGTCATTTTAGGAAATCCTACTCCCTTACTCTTATTTAAGAAGTCCAACTCCTTAGTTCATTAAATTTAACTCTTTAAATTTAACTATCTCAACGGGGATTAAAACTCCATTACACTGTGTGACCCTCAATGGTTCAGGGATACAGCTAGCCGTGGGCTCACAACTCCTTGTGACTCGGAACAACACTTTCCGACTTGCCCAACGAATCATGGTAAAGCGCCTAGCAACATCGCCCCATGATTCCCTAGGTATCACTGATAGTGCCTACAAGAACCAGTAGATTTTGGTTAACGTACAGTACGGTCCCTTCATCCATATATCCCGATCGAATCAACAACCATTGGTATATCGAGAGTCGCTCAAGATTCGATAACTATGCAATGCATCTTGAAGATCAAATTAGTGACATCGCATGTGCTACTAAGAAACCATTTCTTAAATCACATCAAGTACTCTGGCCAGAGATTTGTCACACTAATATCTCCTCAGATCGCATAGGATATCCACACTCGCAAGTATGTGGTGAATCCTTGACAACAATGCATTGACTCCTATATGTGTCGTAACTGTACCCAATCTCGACACCTGATGACCCCCTCAGAGTCGGTAAACGAGTCAAAGCACAGTACTAGCATATAGAGTCTCTATGATGTTTCAAGTCGTAAGGACTAATGGTGTACAACCAAAACCGCGGACTTTATCCACTCGATAAGTGATAACCACTTGGAAAGTCCGGATAGGGTAGTTCGACTATTCATCCTATGAATATCCATTTGCATGCTTCGAACATCTCCATGTTCCCTACCAATGAAACGTGGTACTCCGCATCGCAAATGCTAGTCTCAAACTCGAGCGATCCTTATCCTTATTATCGGACGGCTCAATCGACTAGGAACGGTTTTAGAATATACAGTGACTATAAGATGTATTTCATGATAGACATCTCCATGTTCTACCACATCTTACATACACTATAGTATATTCAAGGTCTTTATCAAAACAACAATAGTATATCACAATATAACAATATGAAGTAATATAAAGTCATTGCCATAAAAGTGTAAATAATATTAAACAAAAGATTGTTTATACAAAGAGTCAACAAAGCCCATAGCCATACAGTTGGCTCACTGGGCACCCACTCTTACAATCTCCCACTTGCCCTATAGCCAACTAGTCATACTACGTAGACCCATTGCTTCGCGATGTTTGTCAAACAATGGTCCTGGCAAAGGCTTAGTAAGTGGATCAGCGATATTGTCTGCAGAGGCCACTCGTTCGACACTGATGTCTCCTCTTTCCACAATCTCCCGGATTATGTGGTATTTCCTCAGTACGTGTTTGGATCTTTGATGAGACCTTGGTTCCTTTGCTTGAGCAACGGCACCCGTGTTGTCGCAGTACACCGGGACTGGACCAACAAATTCAGGAATGACGCCCAACTCTTGGACGAAATTCCTCATCCAAACGGCCTCTTTAGCAGCTGATGCTGCAATGTATTCAGCCTCAGTGGTGGAATCCGCTGTGGTGTCCTGCTTGGAACTCTTCCAAGAGACAGCACCGCCATTGAGCATGAACACAAATCCAGAGGTTGACTTCGAGTCATCCACATCACTTTGGAAGCTAGAGTCGGTATAGCCTTCCAGTTTGAGTTCTCGTCCTCCATAAACCATGAACATATTCTTAGTCCTTCGCAAGTACTTAAGAATGTCCTTCACGGCTTTCCAATGCATCTGACCAGGATTAGACTGATATCTGCTCGTGACACTCAGAGCAAATGCTACATCCGGTCTGGTAGATATCATCCCATACATGATACTACCTATAGCTGACGCATATGGTACATGTGTCATATTCTCTATCTCTGCATCAGTCTTGGGACACATAGACTTGGATAGAGAAACTCCATGACACATGGGTAGATGTCCTCTCTTGGACCCATCCATTGAAAACCGTTTCAATATGGTATCGATGTAGGTTGATTGAGTGAGTCCTATCATTCTCTTAGATCTATCCCTATAGATCTGTATCCCAAGAATGTAGGATGCCTCACCCAAATCCTTCATCGAAAATCTACCTGATAACCATATCTTTGTTGACTGCAACATCCCTACATCATTCCCAATGAGTAGGATGTCATCAACATAAAGTACTAAGAATGTTACCGCATCCTTAACTACTTTCTTGTACACGCAAGGTTCCTCCGGGTTCTTGATGAAACCAAAATCTTTTATTGTTTCATCAAATTTCTGGTTCCAACTTCTTGATGCTTGTTTTAGACCATAAATTGATCTCTGAAGCTTGCATACCTTATGCTCGCTTCCCATGGATGTGAACCCCTCAGGCTGCCTCATATAGATTTCTTCCTTAATGTCTCCATTAAGAAAAGCAGTCTTCACATCCATTTGCCATATCTCATAGTCATACCATGCAGCTATGGCAATAAGGATTCTTATGGACTTGAACATTGCAACTGGTGAAAAGGTTTCGTCATAGTCAACTCCTTGCCTTTGAGTATAACCTTTAGCCACCAATCGCGCCTTGTAAGTCAATATCTTACCATCAGGCCCAAGCTTTCTTTTGTAGATCCATTTACACCCTATTGGAACAATTCCATCGGGAGGATCCACTAAAGACCAGACTTGGTTAGTATGCATCGAATCCAATTCTGACTGCATAGCTTCAAGCCATAAATTCGAATCCGCATCAGAAATTGCTTCCTTGAAGCTTCTTGGATCACATCCAATGTCGGGTTCATCTTGACCCTCTTCAAGAAGAAGACCATATCGAACTGGAGGTCTAGAAGTCCTCTCGGATCTTCTAGGTGCAGGCGTGTCCAGCAATGGTTCCTGAGGTGTGGGATCGTTATTTTGTATTTCGGGTTCTTCTCGAACTTCTTCGAGTTCCATCATCTCGCCTTTCTTATCCAATAAGAACTCCTTCTCCAAGAAGGTGGCATTCCGTGAAACAAACACCTTTGTTTCAGCAGGATAATAGAAATAATATCCGATTGAATTCTTCGGATACCCCACAAAATAACACAAGCTGGATCGACTATCCAACTTATCTCCCACTGTCCGCTTCACGTAAGCAGGACATCCCCAAATCCTCAAGTACGAATACTTAGGAGCTTTGCCATTCCATAACTCGTATGGTGTTTTGTCCACTGCTTTAGTGTGGACGTTGTTGAACAACAATACCGCCGTTTCAAGCGCATAGCCCCAAAACGAAGGTGGAAGCTCAGTGAAGCTCATCATGGATCGAACCATGTCCAACAAAGTTCGATTACGACGCTCCGATACACCATTAAGCTGTGGTGTCATAGGAGGAGTCCACTGAGAGAGAATCCCATTCTCTTTTAGATAGTCCAAAAACTCGGTACTCAAGTATTCTCCACCTCGATCCGATCGAAGTGCTTTAATACTTTTACCTAGCTTGTTTTCTACTTCAGCCTTGAATTCTTTGAACTTTTCAAATGCTTCAGACTTATATTTCATTAAATATAAATACCCATACCTAGAATAATCATCAGTAAAGGTAATGAAGTAGGTGTGGCCATGTTGAGTCCCTACTCTAAATGGACCACAAACATCTGTATGGATCAAATCCAACAGATTTTGACTACGCTCAGGCTTCCCCTTAAAAGGAGATTTAGTCATTTTCCCTTTTAGGCAGGATTCACAAGTAGGTAGAGAGTTAATATCAGACATATCAAACATGCCCTCTCCCACTAGCTTGTTCATCCTCCTTGAGGAAATATGACCTAGTCTAGCGTGCCAAAGGTTTGCCGGGTTTTGACTATCGATTTTCCTTTTGTTTGTTGTCGCCGGTTTGTCAATACAATTCACTGGAACGTCTTTTAGTTTTAAATTGTATAGATCGTTTTCAAGTTGTCCATTTCCAATTAAACATTCATTCTTGTAAATATTGCAAATCCCATTCACAAAATTACAAGAATAACCATCTCTATCAAGCATAGAAATAGAAATAATGTTTTTAATTAAATCTGGCACAAATAAAACATCTCTCAACAATAATTTAAAACCATTCTGCAAAATCAAACAAACATCTCCAATGGCCGTAGCTTCAACTCTGGAACCATTCCCGAGCCTCAGCTGGGTCTCACCCATTCTAAGCCTGCGACTTCTTGTCATCACCTGCAAATCATTGCAAATGTGAGATCCACATCCGGTATCCAATACCCAAGAAGTTGTATTAAGTGACATGTTTATTTCGATATAGAACATACCCTTTGCAGTTCCTAACTGCTCAAGATACTCCTTGCAGTTGCGCTTCCAATGACCCGGCTTCTTGCAGTAATGGCAAACATCCTTGGATTTTCCATTGTTTGAAGCCTTTGTCTTTTGCTTCTTCTCGGGTTCCACTTTCTTGGGTGGGGCAGAACGTTTCTTGCCCTTCATACTTGGCCCCTTCTTAGCAGAAGATGAGGAGCCCACCAAGAAAGCTGGCTTATCCTTCTTAAGTGTGGATTCATATGTAACGAGCATATTGACCATCTCTTCAAGGGTGGCCTCTATCTTGTTCATATTAAAATTTATCACGAATCCATCAAATGAAGAAGGAAGAGATAGAAGCAGCAAGTCCACATTGAGTTCATGCTCCAACACCAAATCAAGGGTCGCTAACTTCTGTATGAGCCAAATCACTCGTACCCCATGATCACGGACCGAAGTCCCTTCACGCATGCGGCACGTCATCAACTCCTTAACAGTAGAGAACCTTTCAGCCCTCGACTGAGCCCCAAAAAGTTCCTTGAGTTGCGCGTGAATGTCAGCAGCATTCACCGTGTCCTCAAATCGCCTCTGGAGTTCATCAGACATCGAGGCTTGCATATAGCATTTGGTCTTGATGTCATGGTCACACCATGCATCAAGTTTGGCCAATTCCTCCGGACTTATGTCAGCTGGTGCTTCCTTCGGAGGTGCTTTCTCTAACACGTAGAGCATTTTCTCCGAAGTTAAGACAATCTTCAACTTCCGGAACCATTCCGTATAGTTGGCGCCAGTCAGCTTGTTTTGTTCGAGGATCGAGAATAAAGGATTTCGCGAATTCATTGTATGAAATACTGAAAAGGAAAACAGACATATATCAATGATTGTTTAACAATTTACTAAGACATAAAATAGGCGAATTTAATTTTATGAATCTCACTCCCACTATTTTAACGATTTCACCACCCTCTAGTGAAAACGGGAAACTTTTTCCTTAGTGAGAACATGGAGTCCAATTGACAAACTTATGGTCCCGAATAATATCAGCCAACCATAATTCTCAAAAGGTAGAGCCCAATTGCTTCCAAAGCAACCCCCATGTGTTTACCTCATGTCCAATAAGGGCCCAATAATATGACGCCGTTTAAAGTGACATGTCAAGATGACCCATCAATATTAAGTTGTGATAGACGGTCGCCATGTGGATCCCCCAATAATATGAGCCGATCCCATGGGAGTTCCACCCAACTTACAACATTTGTCGATCCAATGTACAGCTTTCCGACGGACGGGCCCCCCCAATAATATGAGCCGGACCGTATCCACGGGTAGCATCACATACATTGACCGTTGATGGAAGGTAGGAACATTTAAACAATATTTAAATTTCCTTTATTTATCTTGATATAAATTTTAAATCATATTTAAAATGAGGGATTTTATTTATAAAAATATTTGTCTCATCATATTTAATTTATTGCATGCATTGCCGGATTCACGCAATTTATGTCTAAACATGCATACAATCATAATATCACATATTATATAGGATGATCGATTCCATTTCTAATTGACCCGTGGTTGCCAATCACGGGTCTTAGTCCAATCCTAGGTAATATGCAGTATGCAAATGCAATCCTATTACATATGCTTCCAATTTACATTTCTTCAGTCTTCATTGTCTGCTGGGCCCACCATCTTCAAATCTTGATCTCCCACTAAATCTAATGTATTTACAATAAATAACAATGACAAGTAGGGGATACATTTTTAGGGGGTGGGAACGGGCTATAAACCAAGCCCACTTTTATTACATATGACATTAATATCGGGCCATAAACCAGGCCCATTAATAAAACCAACAACAATAAAGACAAAATGTAAATTCCTAACATACACCTACAAAATTGGTCATGGCAATCGATCATCCTTATCCAATAACATTTAATTCAAAATTAATTTATTGGATAACATGCTGTGGCAATTCAAATTTAAACAAGATAAAATCATATTTTATATATAAAATCTCATTTCACATATAAAATCATATTTTATGTCTATATCAAATAAAATCATATTTTATCTATAAAATCCAATTTTACAAATAAAATCATATTTTACTTAATATATCATAAGATCATATCTTATCATCAATTGTACCAAAATAATTGATTTCAAAATTCAATTTACGGATAAAATATTAAAATTTTCCAAAAATTCAAATTTATCCAAAATCAATTTTAAAATTTACGAACTCGAACAATTCGATCCGAAATCTCGTGAACCAATCAAAAACAATTTTTGACCGGACCAAAAATAAAATTTTAAATATTAAAATTAATTTTTAAATAAAATATTAATTTTTCCCGCGGGCCACCCGGGACACTCCCGGGTTGGCCCGCACCCGGGGCGCGGGCCGGGGCAGCCCGGCTGCCCCCTTAGGGCAGCAACGCTTGCTGCCCTGGCGGCGCCTGGCGCCGCCGCTGGGCGGCGCCGAGCGCTGCCCTGGGCAGCGCCGAGCGCTGCCCTGCGCAGCGCCCAGCGCTGCGCTGGGCAGCGCCGTGCGCCGCCCTGGGCGGCGACGGTCGCCGCCCTGGGCGGCGACGTGCGCCCCTCGCCGCCCCTGGGGGCAGCGACCATCGCTGCCCCTTCCGGGCAGCGATCCAATCGCTGCCCGGGTTTCGCCCCCGGAAAAAAAAATTTTTTTTATTAAAAATATTTATTTTGTTTCAAAAACCGAGACTCAAAAATTTTGTACAATTGATTAATTCAATCGATTGATCTGAGCAACCTGGCTCTGATACCACTGTTGGAAAACTGGCGAGTTCCCAGACCAATTACGATTGATACCCGGTGCAGCGGAAGTTTAAAAATTTTTCATGGAACGTTTCCATGGTATGGGTATCAACCGTTCATCGATTGAATTACGTGTGTGTGTAAAATTTAAATAACAATTAAATAAATTTTACCTCAAATCTCGCAACGAGATTAATGGACACCAACAGAACAATTCTGCTCTTGTTGTCTCTCCCTGGAACCGATGAACGCCTTCAATCAGGTCCACGAACAGAGGTTTAATCCCTCTGATAGATTGCACTAGAAAATCTATCAGAAGTTTTCTGCGAAGAGAATACACGAATTTGATTCGTTATTCCTTACTGCGATTCAAAATCACAGACCGGAATTTTCTCTGACAGAGTGGGAGGGTGATCGGCCGAATTGAGAGAAATAGGGGCTAGGGTTTTCGAAATTTTTGTCTCTCAAAATTATGACCTGTTGTGTGTAATTTCTGTACTGAAATAACTTATTTATAATGCAGGCCACTAACACCTTAGGGCCCATTAATCATAAGCTGGGGCCCGACAAGCAAAGCCCGCTCGTTCAGAAATTAATATAAAATTCATCGTGACTCCGATTGATGAAACGATTTCACCAATGTGCACAGAAACCATTTCTGCACGTTTTAAAGTCAAAATAAATTTTCCTGAATCCGAATTCAGTGGTTTCCAAAAATGTCCATCCCTATGTCATTTTAGGAAATCCTACTCCCTTACTCTTATTTAAGAAGTCCAACTCCTTAGTTCATTAAATTTAACTCTTTAAATTTAACTATCTCAACGGGGATTAAAACTCCATTACACTGTGTGACCCTCAATGGTTCAGGGATACAGCTAGCCGTGGGCTCACAACTCCTTGTGACTCGGAACAACACTTTCCGACTTGCCCAACGAATCATGGTAAAGCGCCTAGCAACATCGCCCCATGATTCCCTAGGTATCACTGATAGTGCCTACAAGAACCAGTAGATTTTGGTTAACGTACAGTACGGTCCCTTTATCCATATATCCCGATCGAATCAACAACCATTGGTATATCGAGAGTCGCTCAAGATTCGATAACTATGCAATGCATCTTGAAGATCAAATTAGTGACATCGCATGTGCTACTAAGAAACCATTTCTTAAATCACATCAAGTACTCTGGCCAGAGATTTGTCACACTAATATCTCCTCAGATCGCATAGGATATCCACACTCGCAAGTATGTGGTGAATCCTTGACAACAATGCATTGACTCCTATATGTGTCGTAACTGTACCCAATCTCGACACCTGATGACCCCCTCAGAGTCGGTAAACGAGTCAAAGCACAGTACTAGCATATAGAGTCTCTATGATGTTTCAAGTCGTAAGGACTAATGGTGTACAACCAAAACCGCGGACTTTATCCACTCGATAAGTGATAACCACTTGGAAAGTCCGGATAGGGTAGTTCGACTATTCATCCTATGAATATCCATTTGCATGCTTCGAACATCTCCATGTTCCCTACCAATGAAACGTGGTACTCCGCATCGCAAATGCTAGTCTCAAACTCGAGCGATCCTTATCCTTATTATCGGACGGCTCAATCGACTAGGAACGGTTTTAGAATATACAGTGACTATAAGATGTATTTCATGATAGACATCTCCATGTTCTACCACATCTTACATACACTATAGTATATTCAAGGTCTTTATCAAAACAACAATAGTATATCACAATATAACAATATGAAGTAATATAAAGTCATTGCCATAAAAGTGTAAATAATATTAAACAAAAGATTGTTTATACAAAGAGTCAACAAAGCCCATAGCCATACAGTTGGCTCACTGGGCACCCACTCTTACAGTTGTCTCCCAGGTTTATCGGTCCGTTTGAGATCTTGGAGAGCATTGGCGATTTGGCTTATCGACTAGCTTTGCCACCGCATCTATCCAGTATTCACGACGTGTTCCACGTATCTCTGTTGCGACGGTATGTGGCGGATGAATCTCATATTCTGCAACGGTCTGAGGTTCAGGTAGACAAGGATTTACTTATGTTGAGAAACCTATTCGTATCCTGGATTATAAGGATAAGGTTTTACGGAACAAAGTCATTCCTTTGGTTTTAGTTCAGTGGCAGCGCCGAAGCACTGAGGAAGCTACTTGGGAGCTTGAGGACAGGATGCGTGAAACCATCCTGAGTTGTTTTGATTTCATTCTTAAGTTGTATTCAGTTGCAAACTCTGTAAACGTTTGATTTGAATAAAGAATGTTTCTGATTTTTGTATTGCATTCGGTACTTAAGATCTAATTTCGAGGATGAAATATCTTAAGTGGGGGAGAATGTAGTAGCCCGTACCCTAATTGAGTAATTAAAGGATTAATGATAATTAAATAAATTGGGTATCGGACGGATCGGAAGCTCCGAAGGCACGATACGAAGCTCCGAACAGGATCGGAAGCTCCGATGAGCGATCGGAGGCACCGATATTATTACGTCAGGCATGACGTGTGGTTGGATCGGAAGCTCCGATCACCCCTATCCGAAGTCAACAAGTGATATTTTGACACGTGGCAGATCAGGATCTTCGGAAGCTCCGATGACAGGATCGGACGTTCCGATCGAGGTTCGGACGTTCCGATCAAGGATCGGAAGTTCCGATCGTTGTCTATAAATAGAGGGCCGAGGCTTCATTTCCAATTGCCAATTCCGAGTGTTTCCCTCTCCTTTCTAGTCTATTCGAGTTGTTCTAGCCTTCCTAGGCTTGACCCGGCGGTCGACGAGGCGTTCGGTAGTCGTAGCGGAGTTGTGCCCAAGTTCTGGAGGCATCGACATCAAAGAGCTAACGACGGACGAAGGTATAGCTTTTGCTTCCTATAAATATTTAGGAGTATGCAATAGATTAGTTAAGGCTTTTAGAGCACTTTAATGATAGTAGTATCATTTGGCAGTATAGAGCAGACTATAGGCGTGGACCTAGAGTTGGTAGAGCTTGCACTGTTTTGAGGTACGAAAGTACTGTTTGAGATATCCTGACTGAGTATGCATGTATTATGTGACTGCATGATTTATATGACATGATATTATGCTGCATTCATTTGCATCTTGTTGTATCTCTTTTCGAGATGTCTGTTAGTAGGGTTGTACCCTATCCTGTTAGTGGATGGACTTTCATAGATTTGGGTCCGGCGTATCCACGGTTATCTCGATATGGGAGCCATCTCCTGAAGCGACGGCACAGCGTGCTACATACCGGGCCCGGTCTGTCTTTGTTATCTGATCCTTGACCTCGAGTTTATAGGGAGTTCACTTTGCATGCATGTATACTCATACTCTCGTACTGAGCGTTTTATGCTCACGTCTCGTACTCTGTGTTTCTGGACACCCTATTCCATGGGGCAGGTTTGCGATTGGACGAGGAGGGTGGATCCAGGAGGGGTTAGTCAGTGGTTGGCCAGCTGGAGCTTCGTCTAGGTTTTATTACTGTTGTTTGGGTTGATACAGCTATTCGATTTGGTTGTATATTATTTGGATAAATTACAGATTCCTTTACTTGGGATTGTATAATGTTTATGATTTCCGCAGTTTTATTCTGATATCTGTTTAATTAAGTTAATTGCATGTCTAAGTTCTGTTTAGTAGGTGATCCGGATAAGGGTCACTACAGAACGTGTGTTTGACAACGTGGTTATAAATTTTTTAACAATTATATTATCCATTTAATTACTAGATTTTGATGAAAATGACTGAAATTGATTGAAAATACATAGGTACAAGATTATAATTGATTCATTGAAATATTTCGGACTAAAAATATCACATATCAATACATATAAGACTAAAATTGAAATTTTCCTATAAAAAAAAATACCGAAAAAGAAAATGAAGATAGTAATTACATTAATGGGAGGCATTCTAAATAATGAAATAGAAATTGTTTGGTACAAAAGATCTAACTCGATCACATTTTTTCGTCTGAAATAGAAATTGATTGGTACAAAGGATCTAACTCGATCTCATTTTTTCGTTTAATATTTAACTCAAGTTCTATAATAATTAAAGTTGAAAATAATGATATAATCTTTCAATTTATTATCGTTATATTATAACTCGTTTTATTCTCTCATTACGTGAAGCAAATTGTGCCTTCATTTAACACATGTATATTAGGGATGACAATTATTTTTACTAGTGTAAATTTAATTATTCTTTCATGTAATGTTGTCCTACTACGTTTGACGAGCATGAATATTTTTCAAAATGTACGTTCATGAATCATGATACAATATATCCATATACTTTATCCACACTCGTCGTCTCTTCAATATTCTGTTGCATGAGATTTTGTGAATTACATATGTTTTAAACACCCGATTAACATATTATGAGATTTAAGTAGTGTTTGAGATTGCTTCAATATTTGGTTGAAATGTATCGTGGATTTTATTTCTTTGGATGTTTTTTATTTAATTTGTCATAAACATCAAGGTCAAAATTTTAAAAGGTAAAAAAACAATGATTATAATTATCTGACAGGTCTAACGAATATGACACGTAAAATACATCAATTTAAGGTATGCCTCGGAGCAAGTCTAAATTTTGGTTTAGAGAGGTCAAGTAGGATATCAAATTCTTCATAGTTGTAATGGGTAAAAATTCGGGTTCACTAACCAAATCCGATTTATTGTCATCCTAGTTTTAAGATGTATTCTTGTTTATTTGGTTTGTTCTGATCTATCTTTTCTGGCATCTAGAGCCTACTTGTTTTCTATGCATCAGTATAAGACATTCAAAGACATCAGCACGAAAACAACAGAGCCACCATGCCAAATAGTTGGTTGGCTTCAGAGCAGATATAAGTTCAATCTCGTCAACATCCCGTAACGTTAAGTTCGATTAATATTTCAATCGTGTCAGGAAAACACAAAGTAAAAGAAACATATTGCATGGACTTGCACTAAAACGCCAACGATCCAATTTTAATAATAACAAAGTGCTAATTTTTAACAGCAAAAAAGATATAATTGTACCCCAATTGAAAAACAATCCATGTAAAAAACAATCTGACGGAAATAATATAATTCAAAATCCAACATCTCGCCCATCCTTTAGCACGATAATTCAGATGCCAATGAATGGCAAAATCTGACTCGTACAAAACAAACGAAAAGACAGTCAAGGAAATTAAGTTCATTTTTTACTAAAGAGCAAACTAAGCCTTGTCTGCTTTGGCAGCAGTAGCAGCAGCTTGACCACGAAGACGACCAGTTCTCCTTGCAGCAATAAGACCAACCTTCTGCCCAGGTGGAGCATCACGACGGACAGTACTAGCATGACCAATATGTTGGTGGTTACCACCACCATGAGGATGCTCCACAGGATTCATAGCAACACCACGGACCTTGGGCCATGAGTTTCTCTTCACTCTGAATTTGTGATATGCATTACCAGCCTTTAAGAGTGGTTTCTCGGTACGACCTCCTCCCGCAACCTGGCCAATCATTGCACGACAACCACTAGGCACGATTTTCTTGGCCCCTGACGGAAGCTTAATTCTGTGCAAGGAAAATGACATATCAATACACCAAATATTGGATGCCCGATGCCGGACATGGTAGACCTCCAATTCAATTATTATATCATGGAAATAAGTCTCGGAAAGCACCTTGAATGTGGAAACTTGAATGGTAATAATGAAAATCAAGAAACAAGCTCATCATCTAACAATTAACCCTTCCTCCAAATATCCACAAAACACAACTAATCATGAGCAGCTGAAGAAAAAATGTCAAGGCATGTGAAAACTTCCAACATTCCATATACAGACAAGACAAGACAATACAAACAGTGTTTATTCAATATCATGATTAATTTTGATCGAGAACAGAATGTATTGAATGGTAACACACATAGTTATTAGAAGTGCATGACACACTAAGGCTTATAAGGTAGTGCTTGGGAGAGCTTTTAAGAAGCCATTCTCAGCTTTTCAATAACAAAATTTTGAATTTTTGTGAAATTTTGTTAAAAAGAAGCTGAGAAGTGCTTCCTAGAAGCTCTGCCAAACACTACCTAAGTATCATATAGCCTTGACGCAAGTCACAAAGCAAGGCATGCTTTACTGGAGTGAAGCACCATAAATAGTGATACACTTGAATCCAAGTAACCTGTACAAAAAATCATCACATAATGTGATATGGAATTACTACAGAGAAACAAAACAAAATTCAATCGCATACAATGAAAACAAATGTTTTAGTTGTTCGTATTTCATCTTGGATTCATCATCTTAACATAGACTAAACAGTTTAAAAGCATAAAGCCCGCATCTTTCACAACGCCAAAGCAAATGGCTACTCACAGAATCATATTAGCAATCAGTCGAAAATCTAGTAAGGAAAGAATTGCACAAGGACAAAACATTATTCCAGTTTCAAAACAAGTCATAAAATGATTCAAATTTCAAAAAACTAATATCAATACATCGAACCATGGTTACCAAGAATAAAAATGGGTCTAATTTAACACGAATAACAAATAAAAATATCATAAAAGAGACTTAATTAAATTATACCTAGAGGTGCCATTATCTGGGTTGTGAGAAATGACGACAGCATAATCCCCAGAAGCTCTAGCGAAAACTCCACGGTCACCGACATGGTGTTCGACGTTGCAGATGACAGCACCCTCGGGAATGGATCTGATCGGGAGAACATTACCCACGATGAGGTTAGCTTTCTTCCCACAGTAGACGAACTGTCCGGTGTACATGCCCTCGGCGGCGACGAAGAGCTCCTTCTGGTGCTTGTAGCGGAAGGGGTGGCGGAAGGTGACGCGGGCGAGGGGAGCACCACGGCCGGGGTCGTGGATGATATCGGTGATGACTCCCTTCAAGTACCCATTTCGCTCGCCGAAATCGAGGGTTCGGAACCTGGCCGGTCCCTTCCGGTGGTGGGTGTGGGACCTGAACACGGATCCAGCTCCCTTACGCTGTGAACGAATCACCCGTCCCATTTTTGTGCAGCGGCGTGGGCGTGTGTGTTTGTGTGCTGGGGACGGCTGTGGCTGTGTGGGGAGACGGCGGAGTGTGTATATATATATATATATAAGAATGTGAGATTGTGCTAGGGTTTACAACTCGAAGCGAAGCACTCATGGGCCTGTAAATGGTCCAATTCAGAAATTGGGCCATGATTTCCATCAAGTGAACTTCAATATCAAATGTGATTAGGCCTCTATTAGCGTATCGGTGAAACCATTCTACTCGTGTTGAGTGTGAATTTTTTACATAATTATTTAAAAAATACATAAATCTATGGGTAAATTTACTTTAAATCTCCAAACTCAAATATAATTTTACATTCAGTCTCTGTCAGAAAAAGAGTCTTTTGATCTTCGATCCACACAAAAATGTTTTTGCACCGCCTAGGCCCACATGTTTTTTTATAGGTGAAAATCAGTACAAAATAAAAAATATGATAGTAATATATGATATTTTAATAAGATCGGTTGAGTGTAGAGGGGGTGAATACACCACAAAATTTTCTCAACTCTAAAATATTAGAACTTAATCGGGTAACTGACTTCTTACTTTCTTGGTGTCTATGTAACTTGACAAACAAATATAATGTGCGGAAAATGCCAACGAACAGATTCTGAACAATGGGTATAAAAGTGAATACGAAACTGTAACGCTCCGAATTTATCTTAATTGAGTTTATTTGAGATAAACGGAGATTATAGAATTCGAGGGCCAAATTGATATTTGATCATGGACTGTTTTGCAATTTTTAGAATTTGAGGGACTAGAGTGCAAAAATAGAATTTTATATATAATCTTCAAAGTTTTTGAGTTGACTGAGTCTTCAATTCTCTCCTTCTTCTCCTTCCTAGACCTTTCCCTCCATTGAAGAGCAACCAACGCTTTCTCAAGCTTTTGTTCTTCGGGTTTTGATCGATCCGTCCGGCAGAATTTTAATTCGAAGTTAGTTTTGTGATTCCGGCAACGAGGGCTCCGTTTTATAGTAAGTATCTCTTCGATCGGATATAATTTATTTTTTGGATGTTGTTAGAATCGTATGATTTTCGGATATGTCGAGTATGAAACTCAAGGGTTACAATTTTCGAAAATATTGCAAATTTTTTTTATTAATTCCAATGTTAAAGATTATATTGATTTATACATAAACATATAATAGTTTTTCTTTCAAATAATATATATTACCAATTATTATAAAATATAATTTATTTAAAGAACGACAACACTGTTGGAACACGCGTTCTCTGATCACACTGATGTGATACCCGGAGCAGCGAAAGTTTAAAAATTTTATTTTTCGATATGGAACGATTTCATATCGTGGGTATCAAATCCAATCGATTAAAATCTTGCAAGTAAAAATAAAAATCACAATTAAATATTTTTACCTCTTCAAGCTAAGGCTTGATTATGGACTCCAACAGATTTAATCTGCTCTTATTGTAAATCCCGGGAACCGATGACTCGCTCGATCAATTTCCAGAATTAGGTCCACAAATAGAAAACATAAACCCTCTGATTTATTGCACTAGAAATCAATCAGATGTTTATCGTAGAGAATAAACAGATTTGATCTGTCAATTCAGAAAGTGACTTTTCAGAAAAATCACAGACCGAATTTTCTCAAAAGGAGTAGGGGAATTTTCGAAAAATCCCCTTAGAAATTATATGTGAGTATTTCGAAAATACCAAGGAGGAAATCAATCTTTATTTTCGAAATTATACACACATATATATATAATTTTTAGACTAGATTAAGTTATAATTGTATTAGGACACTAACTCCTTAGGGCCCACAATCCATAACTTAAGCCCAACAAACCAAGCCCGTTATTATAGAAGTTAATATAAAATTCATCATGACTCCGATTGATAAACCGATTTCACCAATGTGCACAGAAACCATTTCTGCACCTTTTAAAGTCAAGATAATTTTTCTGAATCCGAATTCAGTGATTTCCAAAAATGTCCAACCCTATGTCATTCTAGGAAATTCCACTCCCTTTAGTTAAGAAATCCAACTTCTCTTTCATTAAATTTAACTCTTTAAATTTAACTATCTCAACGGGATTTAGTAATCCATTACTTGTGTGACCCTCAATGGTTCAGAGATATAGCTAGTCGTGGGCTCACAACTCCTTGTGACTCGGAACAACGATTTCTGACTTACCCAACGAATCATGGTAAGAGCGTCTAGCAACATCGCCCCATGATTCCCTAGGTATCACTGATAGTGCCTGCAAGAACCAGTAAGTTTTGGTTAGCGTACAGTACAGTCCCTTCATCCATATATCCTGATCGAATCAACAACCATTGATACATCGAGAGTCGTTCAAGATTCGATAACTATGCAACGCATCTTGAAAATCAAATAGTGACATCGCATGTGCTACTAGGAAACCAAGTAACCTAAATCACATCGAGTACTCTGGCCAGAGATTTGTCATACTAATATCTCCTCAGATCGCATAGGATATCCACACTCGCAAGCGTGTGGTGAATCCTTGACAACAAAGCATCGACTCCTATATGTGTCGTAACTGTACCCAATCCCGACACCTGATGACCCCTTAGAGTCGGTAAACGAGTCAAAGTACAGTACTAGCATATAGAGTCTCAATGATGTTTCAAGTAGTAAGGACTAATGGTGCACAACCAAAACCGCGGACTTATCCACTCAAATAATAACAACCACTTGAAAAGTCCGAATAGGGTAGTTCGATCATTCATCATATGAATATCCATTTGCATGCTTTGAACATCTCCATGTTCATTACCAATGAAACGTGGTACTTGGCATCACAAATGCTAGTCTCAATCTCGAGCGATCCTTATCCTTATTAGCGGACGGCTCAATTGACTAGGAACTGTTTAGAATATACAGTGACTATAAGATGTGTTTCATAATAGTGATCTCTCTTTATTCACTATCTCATCTTACTTACACTATAGTATATTCAAGGTCTTTATCAAAACAACAATAGTATATCACAATATAACAATATGAAGAAAGATAAAGAAAATGCCATTAATAAATGTAAATTATATTAAACAAAGATTGTTTATACATAGAGTCATAAAAGCCCTTAGCCACAAGTTGGCTAACCGGGCACCCACTCTTTCAAACACTTCAATGAAGAGATGATAATGGACCGGGTCTAAACTTAGCCTTGTATTAAAGTACTCACCCAAGAGACACAAGTTTAGAGTCACCCAAACGGGTTCACAAACAGGTCCGGGTGGGTCTTCGCGTTTGGCCATACCCACCATATAAATTGTTAATAATAAAAATAATAAGAATATTGATTTTTTCATAGAGAATAAATAATGAATGATAAATGAAAAAAAATCGTAAAAGAGATAAAAATTAAACATATAAAGGAAAAAATATATATTAATAATTTAAATTAAGATTTAGAATGAATTATATATATTATTATTATTTTTACATAAATCAATACTCATAAAATAAGTAATTAACACATAAATTAAAACATTACAAAATAAATATTTTATTTAATTTGATTAACATATCTTACTTATTAGAAAATACATAATAAATTATATCGATTCAGAGCATATATACATAAAAAAGAAAATAAAACAAATGTATGGTACCAAACATGTCATACTTGCTCAATATTAATCAACAAGATGATGAAAACCCAAGTTAATAATTGCATAAGAATCAATATCAATATTGTGAAAAAATTAAATTAATTATATTAAACATTATATCTATAGACTAACATGAATTATTGATAATGTATTACTTTAAACTGTTAATATATATAATTATATAATAACGATGACTGTAAGTGAGGAACATTGAAACTGTAAGCTTTTGGTAAATTGAAAAGCGTTCAGTCCTACAATTGGTATCAGAGCTAAGGTTATCGGTTCGACTCTCATTGATTACAAGGAGTGCAATAAAGATTGTTGAGTGCAATAATTATCCTTGTTGGGTAAAACAATCGAATAATGACGCTTGAGTTGCTAGATTATTTCGATTATAGTACTCCGACTTTTTTTTACACATATTAAGAAAAAGAATTGAAAAAACAAATTTTGTACAAAATTCAAATGTTATTCCTTTAAATTTTTTAAAAATTATTGCACAATTTTTAATTTTATTTAATAGAGATATATTAGTAAAGAAGTGTAAAAAATATTATTAAATATGATATATGACTATATATTTTGGCACAAAAAAAGTGACCTATATAATTGGGATGAAGGGAGTATTATCTAATTAATTGAATAATAATTTAATTCCATTCAATTATTATAAGTCATTTATATCAATAATAATTGTCTTAAATTTTAAGATATATATAATATGTATTAAAATTAGTGCCCTTTAATAGATTTGAGATTATGCATGATTCCAAGACAATAAAATAAAATTGATCATGGTACGAACATTTCTTATGATGATTATGATAACTATTGAACAAATTATAAAAAAAATTTATGATATTAGGATAGAATGTTATTTTAAAATTAAATACTTGAACTATAAACTATTTTATTCAATTTAACATATCTAACTTATTATCAAATACAGAACAAATTCTATCGCCTTAAGGCATGCATACATGAGATATAGAATAAGGCGAATATGTGGTACGAAACATGCAGTAATTGCTCAAAATCAGTCATCAAAGCAATGAAAAACATGAGAAAATACATAATAAATCATATCGATTCAGAGCATACACACATAAGAAATAAAATAAAACAAATGCATGGTTCCAAACATGTCATACTTGCTCAATATTAATCAACCAAATAATGGAATCTCGAGTTAATAATTGCATAAGAATCAATATCAATACTGTGTCAAAATAAAACTATATTAAAAATTATATCTAAGAGCTAACATGAATTATTGATAATGTATTATTTTAAACTGTTAATATATATAACTATAGAATAACGATGATTGTAAGTGATGAACATAGAACTGTAAGCTTTTGGTAAAGTGACAAGCGATCGGTTCTACAATTGGTATCAGAGCTAACATCATGAGTTCGATTCTCATTGATTACAAGGAGTGCAATTAATATTGTTGAGTGCGATAATTGTTTTTGTTGGGTAAAACAATTGAACCATGATGCTTGGCTATTGTGCGGTTTAAAAGATTTGAGTTGCACTATTATCGCTAGTTATAGCATTTGGTAAAGCAGCAAGCGCTCGATCCTATATATTATTACAAATTATAATAAACTCTTATTTATTTATAGAATAACATCACTTCAATATACTACAAGATTTTAGAGACACTAAATAAAAAATAATATACTTTTATTCTCAAAATGGATATGACAGTTGAAATACAAGACGAAATGTTAACATTTTTAATCAAAACCATTCAAAATTTGAGCAAAAATTTAGCAACAAAATTTATTGCAATAGCAGATTTCGAACAACTTAACATGAAATTAAAGTAGAAAAAATGTCCAATAACACATTGATTATTAACGATATTGACTTACAAATAATATAAGATAATAACACAAGAATGGAGGTTGGAGATAATGAAATTATTTATACTATTGCAAAGAATTATTTCAGCATAATCCAACAAAATAATCAAAGAATAAAGATATACAAATAAAAATAATTGATAAAAAAAATATAACAAGAATTATTATCGAGGATGATGAGAAAATTAATTTTTTTAAAGAATAAATAATTGATGGCAAACGAAAAAACCATGAAATAAGAAAAAAATGGTTATGTAAAGAAATAAAAGACGTTGTAATTTAATTTAAAGTTTAGAAATGCATTATCTGTATTATTATTATTTTGTCAAAAGCAGTAGTGGTAATTTTTCAACAATATGTATTATTTATTATATTTTTTTAAAAATTTTATTTATTAAATATGTGATGACATCAAATTATATATTTTTCTCAATGTCTAATTTATACAAAATTATAGTATTTGTTACCACCATTATTTGCAACAACGTCTATAAATTAAATTATAATTGTAACATATAAAATCTTTAAACAAAGATTCTTCGCACTCATTTTAATTTATAATACATATTGTAAATATCATATTACATTGAATTTAATATTTAATAAAATATCATGAAAATTATTAACTAACTACATGTTTATCTTTTTTCATCTCAACTCATTTATTTAGGGCTAATTGCATCCACACCCCCAGTGAAAAGTCTAAAAGACATAAAACCCCTTAATAAATATTAATAGGCTAATGCATCCCTCAGTTTTTTAAAATATAGCACATTTCACCCCTATGTTATACAAACTCGGGCACATTTATACCCTCTCATAGGGGTTTTTATGCTAATTTTTTTAAAACATAAGGTCTAACATGCTATTAATTTTAAACAGGGGGTTTTATGTTTTTTAGACTTTTCACAGAGGTGTGGATGCAATTAGCCCCATTTATTTACAATGTTTATAGATAATAAAAAATGTTTCCGCGTACAACACACGTGACTTTTACTAGTAAACCTAAAATGTGCGAATTATAACAATTTTGAGATTAGAAAAAATGTTTCACCAAAAGTTGGTTAGTCCAGGTGCGTGTAAAATATATGGGAATTGAATACATCAAATTCAGTTTTAGCTTAACGTAATATTCAAAAAAATAAATAAAATAGAAATTTTATTATATTTAATTTAAAAAAAGGTACAATGATTATACAAAAACTTTTGCTAACAGAATCTTCGTCTTCCCCTGTCATCCTCTCCCCAAAACCTCCTATAAATAGGCAACCTCTGAGCTCATGTTCTCACATATATACACATATCTCAGCTCATAATCTCTAAAACCAATCTCTTCTTCATCACACAATATCAATTCCTTCTGATCCAAATTACCAAAAAAAAATCTCCCACCAGCAATGGAACAGTACTTCTCCATCAGCAAGAATTGCTCCACATTGTACAGCGCCGTCCCGTCTATAGATATCTCGAAACCAGACTCGAAGACGCTGCTCGTCAAGGCCTGCGAGGAGTTCGGATTCTTTAAAGTGATCAACCACGGAGTCCCGACAGAATACATGTCGAATTTGGAGTCCAAAGCTGTGAACTTCTTCTCTTTGCCTTTATCTGTCAAGCACAAAGCTGTCGCTGCTCACCCTTTCGGGTACGGGAACAAGATGATCGGTTCCACCGGCGATTTCGGATGGGTTGAATACTTGATCCTCACAACCAATACTACTGATCAATCCAGCTGCCGAAAATTCTCATCCATTTTCGCGGAGAACTTCAGGTGAGCAGTTGATTGCTAGCTTATTATAACTTAGTTTCGGTTTCGAAAAATCTTACATATTTCAACTTGTGGTACGTACTGGTGTTTTTTCAGTTGGGTTTTGAATGAATATTTGTCAGCTGTGAGGAAAATGGCTTGCGAGATTCTTGAAATGTTGGCGGACGGATTGAAGATCGAGCCGAGAAATGTTCTGAGCAAACTTCTGATGGACGAGCAGAGCGACTCGATGTTCAGGCTGAATCACTACCCTCCAATCCCGGAGGAATCCGACGGCCACAATTTGATGGGATTCGGAGAACACACAGACCCGCAGATCATATCTGTGCTGAGATCTAACAACACTTGGGGGCTCCAAATCTCTCTCAAAGATGGAGATTGGATTTCCGTTCCTCCTGATCACAATTCTTTCTTCGTTAATGTTGGTGACTCCTTGCAGGTAACCCATTCAATATTCACTCTTTATATATATATTCATTTACATTTTAATTAGATTCTTTTTGCAAACAATTCATGAGCTATACGATAATTAATTTCTCAACTCACATACATTTTTCTTTTTTGGAAAAATAAATAATAATAATAGAGATTCAAAAGTGCATGTATATTATGTATTCTGAAAAGGCAAGCTCTAATAAGTTGAAGTGCGGGCAAAACGCAATGAGTTGGTAAAATACAGAAAATCATCTTGTCAACCCTTTATATGTAATGCTATATTAACAGGTAACAATTTGAAGCCAATGAGGTCTTAGGCTAATGGTAAAGGTTGAGGCTTTAAGATTATGTGGTTTTAAGTTCGATTCTCACTGATTGCGGGTAGCTGTCTTAATTTATTTAATTAGATTTAATAAGTTTTTTTGTTCGAGATAAGCAAGTCTCAAGTTCTTGCTCTCCGTTGATTGTGCGGGCAGTTCATTCTATAGTTGTCATATGAATCTAAGATTATACTTGTACTCTCAAAAAAGTAAAAAAAATAGGCAACATTTAGAATATGTTGATCATCTCTTTGCAATTTTGATTTTTTATATTATTAAATTTTAATTAATTTAGCCTGTTATCTTTGTTTTTGTTTTTTTTGTTTGTTTTTTGGTATTTTTTTTTTATGTGACGTTAATATTTCACCAATATCACATTGACATGTATAATGTCTTATCTCAATACTTTTAATAAAAAAATAACTAAAATTATCAAAAATAGAAAGATATATACATGAAAAATTAAAATTTGATAACATAAAATATTAAAATTTAAATAAAAATAAAATATAGAGCAGGAAAAATGTAATTTTCTCTTGCAATAATTTGATCCAACCTCATTCACTGGCCCTACAATTTTTTGAATATTGCATTTGCTTTCGTTTAGTCTTAAATTTATGGGTTAATTACATATTTACTATCCGTGAAATCTTGAATTGTTTAAAAATCTCCAATAAATCCTTAAAAAAAAAAAAAACAAATCTCCAATATATATATATATATATATATATATATATTCAATTCTCACGTTTTCAAATCCTGAAACATATATCATCATGTTTTAAATCGTTTTAAAACATATAGTATATGAATTCTAAATTTATTATGTTTTTATATCGTTTTATTTTATTGGTCTTTCTCATATAACAAAATTATTTTAAAAAAATCAAAACAATTTTAATGCTTAATGTGGGGACCTCGGGTTGCTAATCTCATCTTATGACAATTAATGATTAATAAAACAAGAGTTTCTTTCAAGTGCCCACCTACTATGCTCACCACCATGCCCACCAATGATGTGACACTATTCTATTGGATGTGATAAAGATGTGATAAACTGTAGGTCCAATAGAATAGTGTCAATAAAACAATTAATCAAGTATTTAAAAGAATACTCAAACCAAATAAATTTTTTTTAAAAAAAAAATCTTGCACCTCGCTTGATCAGACAAACTCACCCGATCGAGCGAGCTGGAAAATCAAATTCTCGGGTCTGAGCATATTTTGACCTCGCTCGATCGGTTGAATTTATCCGATCGAGCGAGCTCAAAACTCCAATTCTCTGTTTTGCATTTTAAAGGCCGCGCTCGATCGGAGGAATTCACCCGATCGAGCGGGCTTCATTTTCAGAAAAATCTGCAGATTTCATTTTGTTGTCAAGGCATGAAAATCCAATCCCACAATCATGCAAAACCAACTCAAAACATGTTTTATCAATTCTGGAACATGCATATGTACTTAAACCAAGTATCGAGCATAAAGTCATGCGTTTATTACATCAAATGGATCATTTAAAAGATGTTAAACTAACAACATTCAACCAAACATCATAAGTGTTTCATGTCTAAACTTCTCTTAACAAGTTTGATGTATTCTACAGTATATATAACTTCAGCTATAACCCGATTCCTCACTTGATAAACTCTCTCACAAGCTGTCAATGTCGTCTTTGACCAGCTCCTGCCCCCTCTGTTGCCATGCACACATACAAAACAAAGCAACAGCCGGATAAACTCCGGTGAAAAATCATTCCCAGTATAATCGACATATATAAGCATTAAAGAAATCATATCAACTCTATTTATAATCGACTCAACGATAGAGTAAATAACACATATATCGATCAATAATTGATTCATAATTCGTCGTTGCCATCAAGATTCGTAACCGATCTTGATATGGATATCCATCTATCGTAGTCATTCTTGACTCGAAAATAAGGTCACCTCAGACCTTGGCATATAATCAATTCAATAGCATATCATATCATCATCATATCGACTAAAACTCAAAAATCCACTACCTGTGATAGATCGACAACATCAAAATCAAATAAAAAATATAAACAAGTATGTGATTTTGGCGGGACAACTCAAGAAGCTTCATTTTCGAGTTACAATTCACTGACTCGCGATGTTGTCTTATACCTTTGTATTTCTCGGTTCTGAATACTTCAAATCTGGAATATAACAATCAGAACATTCATATCAGGCTTCATTCAAGATGATCAATCCAAAATCTGATCAAACTCATCGAATAATAATCTGATAACTTCAATTATAATTGCAGTTTAGCCCCTCAATTCTTTAATATTTGCAATTTGATCCTCGACCCTTATTTTAATTCAATTTCAATTCTAAATAATTTAAGAATATTAGAATTTAAATCGAAACTCTAAATATTCCCAAATTAAATATACTTGAATTAAAATTAAATAATCTTGGATTAAATCAAATAATCTCGAGTCTTACACTTAAACTCAGATCGGACTAAATATGCTTAAAATTTATAATATTTAATGCTTGACCACGACGTTGTGGCACTATTTGTTCTTTTTACGTAGAGTATAATTCTTTTCCCCCAAAACATATAATATGGGTCACTGTCATTCATGGTATTTATTATTTTCAATCGCTTGTTTCAAAGACGTGTGATGTGAGTGTAATAAATTTACGTGTACGTGTATCCTCTCAAAAAATATAATAAAATAAAATAAATTTACGTGTATATATACCTGTATAATATACTCTTTTCCTTTCAATTATATAAATTTGTGTTTTTTACACCTAAATTAAGAAAAATCATTGAAATAAAAAATTTAAATACAAACTTCCTATTTTTTATATTTAATTCATTTAAAATAGTTTTACATTTTTCATGACTTAATTAATAATAATATATTAATAAAAGAATAAAAAAATATTTTTTAAATATGATAACTTGTATTAATTGCTGTGTTTTAATTCTGATCATCAACTCATATTGAGATCCTCGCACAATCATATGTAGCACATGATATGTTAGTTTTGGGGTTTAGGATTTAATCAAGTTAAATTATCGAATCTTGGGCAGTGACGGAGTTAAACTAAAAATAGGCTATTTAGATTGAGATTCTAAGGTTTAGACAAGTGAATTTAGCAGATTTTGGGCGATGTCGGATTTAGAACTGAAAAATAGGCTACATAGATTAAGATTTCAAGGTCTATGGTTTGGGCAGGATCATATGATAGGAATTTGGCTATGTTGGATTTGTACCAAAAAAGTAGGTTCCTTGGATTGAGATTTTAGCATTTAGAGTTTATAAGGTAAGTGAAATTAGCTGATTTTGGATGATGTCGATTTTATTTTAAAAAAAAGGGAAAATTGCTTTTTTGGTCCTGTATGTTTGTCACTTTGTGATTTTGGTCCTTTATATTTTCAGATTGCAGTTTTAGTCCGCTATCTTTATTTTTTTGGCAATTTTAGTCCTTTTTCCGATGTGGCGCTGACGTGGCACCAATTCAATGCTGATGTGGAGCTGACGTGTACAGTGCCACGTCAGCATTTTTTAAGAAAAAGGACCGAAATTGCCAAAAATCGAAACATACAGGACTAAAACTGAAATGTGAAAACATAAAGGACCAAAATCGCAAAGTGACAAACATACAGGACTAAATTTGCAATTTTCCCTAAAAAAAATGCAAGCTACTTAATTAGATTCATCTCTCTCCATATATAAAAATTTTTTCCTTTATACACCATATTTTGTTTTGCCAAAATTGCCCTTATGTGATATAGATATTATACTTTTAATTTTTTTTTGTTTTTTTTTTAATTTCGATATTTCAAATTACAGATTAGTCCTTAAATACTTTTTACAACTATAATATTTTTCTTATTTAAATATAAATCAAATTAATTACAAAAATATTATTGGGTGCACCAATACACTATTATATATTATATATTAGAATTTAGACAAGTTAAAATGAGAAGATTTTGAAGAAATATTTTGGACCGGGATGATCTGAAGTTGTTAGATTTGACTCCAATTATTTAGCGTCGTTTGTGTCCACTAAGATTTCCATGCACGCGTTTTTAGTGGAATCTAAATTATTAAATGAAGAGCTACTAGATGAATCTTATTAAATTTCCCCAACAACTTGGTATTAATTGATGAGTCAAATTCACTTAAATATTTGTGCCAATTTTATCCATATATAAATATCCCCCAAAATATTCTTATAAAGTGTATTGGATATATCAAAATAACTGTTAGATCTAGCATATTATATATATATATATATATATATATATATATATATATATGAAATATGTATATATATAATCGTAGAGATTTCATCCGCGTACGTACGTTATTTAATTCTGTATAGAATAAACAAGTAAAACAAGGATTATTTTTTCCCGAATTGATTTGTGATATTGAAAATGTATAGGTCCCATAAATTCTATCATTCATCAAACAATTAGTATCGAAGTTAAAGACGATCATATATACGCAGTATGCTTGATTATCATGTATCCAGAATTTGTGTAATTATTGAAAAAGAGACTTTACAGAGACAATAACAGCTCACATGTGTTGAAAACACATTTAGTTTTGTTAATGGTCCTCCGATTTCATTTTCATTAATATGGCTATGACATCTTGAGGTAATCTCACTAATAAGAATATCTGATTTTCGATCTCCTTATTTATAAATCAACATGAATAAACAAAACTGTTTTTAATAAATATTTGGGTTGCATGATTAGTATCAGCCAATCAATTTTGGTACCCAACATAGACATCTTTTTCTACAACTAATGTTAAAATTAACAAAGTTACGTGTTCGATTAATATCAGTGTAAATTTATACAATTATTGGGAAGGTAGACACTAAACCAATATTGGTCCATACGTGTTGAACGACATGTTCAATTCGACAATGGTCCTACAATTTTAATTCAATTTCGTTAGAAGTGATGGTGAAATTAATATTGGTATTGTACCAATTACAAAATAATGACATTTAATTTAAGTTCATTCTCATTATTTTATGAAAATATATATATGATAATATTAAAAAAAAAATTCCATACATAGGTGATAGCTGCCTGCAGATAGGGATGTAACTTAATATAAAAATTATATTATCATATATATATATATTAGTTGCGGGGAAATATTATTTAAGTTTTAGTCCATCTGATTTTGAAATCTTGGTTAAATCGCTCACAGGTGATGACAAACGGAAGATTCAAGAGTGTGAAGCATAGAGTCGTGGTGAACAACAGCAAGGAATCAAGGGTGTCAATGATTTACTTCGGAGGACCACCATTGTGTGAGAAGATAGCTCCATTGCCATCATTGATGAAAGGAGAAGACAGCTTGTACAAAGAGTTTACATGGTTCGAGTACAAAAGATATGCTTTTCAGTCGAGATTGGCTGATAATAGGTTGGGCCTCTTTGAGAAAATTGTGGCCTCTTAATTTAAATTTCTCATTCATTTATAGGATTATTTTACTCTTCATTTTGTTTCATTCAACGTTCCCTTTTATGGCAAAATCCTCTGATCTACTCTTTTTTATCCTTGTCTTAAATATTTTGGTTTAATTCTTATAACACATGGCCAAGTCACTAGAGGTAATTAAGTCATGTCCATATAGATTATCATTTAATTAAACCAAAATGGGGAAAAAAATACTGTCATCCAATTAACATTGAATTTACAATTTTAGTCATGTAACTTGCATTTTTTTTTTCATTTTTAGTCCTTTTTGCATTGAATTTTCATTTTTTTTGTCTTGTAACTTTTATATTTTTTTTCTTAGTCATATTATCGATGAATTTATATTTTTAATTCCATAAATTTCATACTTTTTTTATATTTTTATTTATAATATCATGATTTACATATTTTAAGGCTTTTAAAATTTAAATGAATTAAATAACAAAAATTCAACTAAAATTATTCAAAACAATTTTACACTAAATATCATCTTATAAAATACATAATATAAATAAACGTATTAATATAATGTGAATCATGTTTTTTTGGGTTTAGTTTTGATATATAATATGAAATCAAAATTTTTTAATTTAAATTTTATATCCGACCAAAATTCGATTTTTGTTTTGTATTTTGTTTCTTGAGTTTGGATTTATGGTATTTTTTTTTAATCAAAGCTTAAGTACTCACGAATCTATGCTTGTCACAAACAAATTTTGGTAGAAAAATAAATAAAAAATGAAAAAAATTAAAAATTACATGGTATAAAAATAAAAATTCGCCTTTAATATGACTAAAAATAAAAATTAAGTGTTAACAAGACCATTAAATTCCACTTTAATATGATTAAAAATAAAATAAAATTATATGGTTCGATTTCATATTATATACATAAAAACTGAACCGAAAAAATGATTCATATTAAATTAATATTTATATTTATATTTTGTATTTTATAAGATGATATTTAGTGTAAAAAATTTTTGAATACTTTTTAGTTCAATTTTTTTTGATTCATTTAAATTTTAAAATATGTAAATCATAATATATTATGAATAAAAATGTAAAAAATATGAAATTTATTGAATTAAAAATATAAATTCATCGATAATATAACAAAAAATAAAAATATATGGAAGTTACAAGATAAAAAAAATAAAAATTATATGTAAACTGGACTAAAAATGAAAAAAAATGCAAGTTACAAGACTAAAATTGTAAATTCTGTGTTAACAAGACTTAAAATGAAAATTCATGAAAGTTACAGGACTAAAAATGCGAATTCAATGTTAATAGGACCAAAAATGAAAAAACAATGCAAGTTACAGGACTAAAATTGCAAATTTACTTTTAACAGGACCAAGAATGGAAAATGTACAAATTAGAGGACCAAAAGTGTACTTTTTCCCATGGTTAATTATTACTAATTAAGAGTTAAATACAAACATATTATTTTAGAAACATGATGCCCACAATATATCAGAGACAAGAGTGTAATATGTTTAAAACTATCGTTGATATATACAAAAATATCTTTTTTATTAATCTGAACGGGTGTTCGAGTTGGTGGTGTACATAAACGAACCAATTGTCAAGAGTTTGATTTTCACTACCAAAACTTTCTTGAGCGAGTCTGTCAGACACAATTTAAACTCAGTGGGACATTTATCCAACCACAGGTTCAATAAAAAATAAAATAAAATAAAATCTTATGATTGGACCTTGTCCGGTAGTTGTGATATTTTTTGATACAATGTGGACGGGGCAATTGTGATATTACTTTCAGGCAAATGTTGCCCCGCCTTCAATTTACACATGATATGGCATGCTATAATATAGAAATAATTTTAGGGTTCACCTCCCATAAGCTAGCTCGATCTTTTGAGAATGATGATTTCTAAGGATCCGTTCGATGTAACATAAAAAGGGAAAATTACTTCAAACACTTTCTATAAAAATTCAAAAAAAGAAAATGTTTCTGTATAAGATAAATTTCATTTCACTACAATTTTTTTTTGGATTTAGCCACGGCCAAAACTGTTGTTAAAATTTTTAACCACGGTTTTAGCCACGGTTTATTAAAAAACCGTGGTTAATTTAGCCACGGATTTTAAAAACCCGTGGTTAAAATTACCACGGTTTTTTTAAAAAAGTCATGATTAAATTAGTCACGGTTTTAAAAAAACTATGGTTAAAATTACCAGGGTTATAAAAAAATCGTGATTAATTTAGTCACGATTTTAAAAAAAATCATGGCTAAATTAACCATGATTTAAAAAAAAAATGTGGCTAATTAATTTATTTAAAATACCATACATATCATCAAAATAATTATTTGTTTCTAATGTGACATACTGACATCATTCACCAATATTTTTTAACAATGTTACACAACATGAAAATTTACACTAAATAAATTATAATGCACATTTGAAAACAACATACATGATACATGACATTTGTCCAATATATTCCATGATATTAGTAACGTAAAACAAATTCAAACATAGTCCAGAAGTTCTATATATAAGATGATGTATTTAGCACAAACTAGCTTGTAAAAAAAAAAAAAACATTGATTCATCGTACCTTTATGACTGCAAATCTTTCAGGTTTCACTTCAAAGATAGCAATCACGATGTCTAATCATTAGTTACTTTACAACTAAAATCACCTATGACATTAATATGTGTTAAAAAAGAGCAACACATATTTATAAGTATAAGATCAAACACAAGTGGATGCATTAGACCTTGAGTTGCCTAACCATGTCTTCAGATGTTAGCGTCCCAGTCTTGTCAAAACATGCATCACATATCAACCTGCAGAAGGAAACATCAAAACATGCTAACGACTAACACTCTTGAAAAGCAAATGGAACATCCCATCACAAGGATAAAACACAAACATCAAGAGAGTTCCTAACGAAAAGATCAGCTTTCAGTTTATTAGTTCAATTGGACAATTAAAACAATCACTTCAAAATACACATCTTCGTCAAAGAGGAGTGTTAACAATTCATCAGACAATATTAAACATTAAACTCTCACCTTTCCAGCAAATGAGATGTTAAACGGTTATGTGCAGTATATCCCAAGTCGTGCTAGTGCAATAACGAAAGTATTAACAATAATTGAAATCTCCAAAGGCAGTGCAGGTGGGATCACAAAAATAATAATTAAGGAACGTATAGCTCAGAAGAAGCTTGTATCTACTCCTTGTTGGATCCTCAAGCCCCTATACAAGAGTTTCATTTGATCATCCAACCAGTGTAATTATCTCACTTATAATATGTCCACACATAATATTCTTGTCAAACAGGGTATATATCAGAATCTGTTTTACCTTCTTAAGTACATACCCAACAACTATCAAAGCAGATACCACTAAGAACAAGATAAAGAACCCACTTTCTCAGCTATTCGCTGTAATCTACAATACAATTATAAATATAAACACAAGGGCCGTACAAATAATAGATCAGCTCACAACATTTAGAAAAGCACCAATGAGATTTCAAATTCTTACCCTTTCAGTAGAAAATAATATTGTACGCATTAGCTTCCCTTAGAAAACGAAGCTGGAAATTATTTTCTTAATGTATTGATCCACTCTACACTATTTATAAATCTTCTATCTATAAAAAATTTTAAACAAGATTTATAGATGTTAAAATACTTTGATAATGGAGGAAAAAATAATTGAAAGAGGGGAGAGAAAAATGTATCAACCCCGAAATTAACATACGAACAATATAAATCAACCCCGGACATCCCAAATTATAAAAAAATACATGATAACAAAATGAAAATTAGCCAAAGTTTTATTAAAACTGTGGTTAAATAACCACGGATTTAAAAACCGTGGCTAAAAATAACCACAGTTTTTAAAACCATGGCTAAATTTTGCAACGATTTTGAAAAACCGTGGAGTTTTAAAAAACCGTGGTTATTTAACCACGGTTTTTAAAAAACCCCACCTATTTTCTTGTATTGTTTAAAACCCCGTGTTTTCTTTTTTCTTTTTTTATAAAACTCCTTACAAAAAAGTTAATTGTGATTGAGATTTTTTTTAAAACATATATAGGGGTCAAATTCGCTTTTTTTTTTTTTTTTTTTAAAAAATGGAAGATATATTAGGCCATTAAATTTTTTGAGGGTTTTATTTATGTACGTATTTTTAATTTTTCAAATAGACTTGTTGCAATTAGCCCAACATACAAATTATGAAAGCTGTAAATGTAAATAAAAATTAAAGTTGTCCTTGACCATAAACTGTATTGTGATATCGATCGATGGTAGATTTATAAATTCACAATCTCGGTTTGTCATGCGTGATTCATCAGATGATTTATACCTCGTGAATGTAGCATAGACAAATACAGGACCGTGGATCTTCGATCGATCCAGTGGGTAAACCCCATCTAAAATATGGAACCAAATTGTCATTGTTTTTTTATTTTTTATTTTTTTTGTATAGTACTTATAATAAGGTTATTTTGTACACCGGCGCCCATTTTAACACGTTAAAGTATAGTGATCTCCAGCTCAAGATTTAACACATTTAAGTGATCCATGGCATATCACATGCATGGTTTCCAGCTCTAAATAAATGAAATATAAACTTTGATGTGCTTCTCTACGTGCGACAACTTCCTATGCAAACCTAAGCAACCACGTGATGAAACAAAAGGGTACAATCCTAGGCTTAAAACTAGTGTTGATGAGTTGTTAACCGGTCCCGAGTCGATAAAATATCGATCCAGAGAAGATGGATAGGGACATTGATCGTTGTACGTAGTACTACTCCCAGTTCTACTCGTAAAACAAGATTAATAAAAATACATGAAACGAGTTAACCGCGGCGATGGAATTATTCTGGACATGGACTAATTAATTGTTTGTTGGAGGTTGGTAACGAATACAACCGTCAATAAATATTACAACCAATAGAATAAAAGTGGAAAGATTTTTTGAATGCTTTCGTAGATGTAGTACAAAATAAGGGAGCTGTGGAAATAAATTTGGAAGAGAGGAATGCACAATGGTCAGAGTGAAATTACATACCATCTGTGGTCCTTTTAGAATATGAGCTCTCAATCGTTGTCCAGCATGTCTTTATTCATACACTGCATGCGGTCCCATTCGATATATATATAACTGACGTACGTATATTATGTATGATGATTATATACAAGTTTCAATCATATGACAGCTGCAAATATAAATATATATATATATATATATATTATTTATTTATTTATTTATTTATTTATTTATATATATCTCTATTTATCTACCTATAAATATGCAACTTTCATTATGAATTTTCTCTTGTACTCGTCATTATTTTCGATAAATTTCTTGTCGTTTGGGAGATTAAAATTTATCTTCGAAAGTCGAAACCTTTGATTCAGCCTTCGCTGGCCACTCGCACGAACACAGTGTATTAATCTAAGGGCAACTTGTAGATAACTCCCTAAATCAAACATAACTTTCAATTTATTCCCTATTTTTGTTTTTCCAAAAATGCCCTTGTCGTTATTTTAATCATTATTATTTCTTGAATTATCAAATGTGGAATCAGATTCAGAATCTGATTTACTTGACTCATCAAGATAATAAATATTTTCTTTTTTAGGATTAATCGTTAAAATATTTTCTATTTTTAGTTCTATTGGATTTGTATTTCGTTTATGAAAATTCTTTGTAAATCCTTCATTTTCTACGCGAAATGCTGTTCGTATTTTGGGAATGTAAATCATTGATGATCCTTTGTTTAAAGTTATGTGATCTTCAAATTGTGTAAAGGGAAGATATTCTCTTAAAAAGTTATTTCCTATTTTAATGTCCGTTCCTAATTCTATTTGATATATAATGGGTATTACAAATTTTGTTTCTTCTATTTCTATTTCTAATTTTTCCGCTACTGTATTACGCACGATTATTGATCCATCTCCTATTCGAACTTTTAATCCTTTATCATATTTCTTCCAATAATGATTTGGAAGTATATGCTTGCTTTCTAAACACATACTTGCTCCTGTATCAACATAAGCATGTATATGATATGGTTTATGTTCTTTGATTTTAATTTGAATTTTTATATATATACTATTTGGATTAGTTTTGTTTTTATTATCTTTGTTTTTATTATCCATTCTCTCATTTTTTTTTTTAATTTTAAGAGATAAGGGTAAAATTGGTATTTAAAAATAAAAGTTTCTCTCTCCAGGGAGTTGAAAGTAAGTTTTATTTATGTAAGAATTTATAAATAATTTATAAAGTGGTTTAGGGAGTGATTGGCAATTAACCATTAATCGAAACAAATTCCTTATTCGCACTTGGCTGAGGTGTTATATATCCCGTGAGAGGGGTTAATTCCTCAATTCAAGCGGAATTAAAGACATTTTGTTTTCTTTTTTTTTTTAAAAAAAAGATCAATACAAAACCCGGTTTAGTTCAACCTTACCCTAACAGTAAATCTAACGACCCATGATTTGTCATGTTAACAATATAATATTAATTATACATATGTGTTTAGATATAAACCATCGGATGTATGATTTAGATAAACCTATTATTCTCTTATTCATTGAAGATTATTATATTCAATATAAAATTAAATTAACATTTTTAATATATATATATATATATATATATATATATATATATATATATATGCAGTACTAAACTTTTTTTAAAATTTCAAAGATCGGCAGCACAATTAAATTTTTTTTATTTAAAAGAGATATTATATCTATATAATTTCTCTCAATTTTTTTATTTGATTAATTTTGTGATTTGATTTCTTGGCCGATACGTACCCGTGTTGAAAATTTTGTTACTCTATGACTAATAATTGTTTGGGTTGGTTTAAACATGCCTGAAATGATGAGAATGGACTTCAAATGAATAGAAATGACATGTTCGCCCCTTGTTCGGTCCGAAGGGTCCGCGTGACTGGGGAGCGAGGGGTTGGTCCGAGCCAACATGAGCTTAATGGCAGCGCCTGGCTAATTCATTTTTTCATCCATAAACTGGGAGAAAAATGAATCAACAGTTTACATGCTTTGGAAAATTGAGAATTGGAGTTTCTAGTAATTTAGGACCGCTTTACATTTGCTTTAAATTAGAATTATTAAGAGAGAAAAATACAAGTAAAATCTCAAGTTTGAATTGACTCTAGCTATATGGTAGTGATGGATGTACATGTCAAATCGTGAGTATTGAGGTCCATTTGATTAACATTGAAACCGATTAATTGTGGTGAGTATTGAGGTCCATATGATTAATATCGAAACTGATGTCAATTGATTGTGAATATTGAGGTCCATATGATTAAATATTGATAGCTATTGATTGTGCCAAATGTTTCGTCAAAAGTCAGCACTGTTTATTTGGGAGTATAATGTCGGGTGCTCCCAAATTCCTCTTTCAATTTCATTTAAATATACATAATAACAATTTTCTAATTCACAAGTTATGCATTGATTGTTGATTACTAGATATATAGTTAATAGTATCTTCATGTCTAGGAACATACTATCACAATCCGAAACTGGGTCTAGTTGAAATCGGCATTATTTAACGTTTTCATATTAAACAACAAGCTTAGCTCGAAGTACAGAATTTCGGAATAACCAGTCTACTCATTCATGAAACTGAAATTAAATAGTCTTTCATAAACTCGACATTAAATTGTCTTTACAATCTTTAACTGAAAACGACTAAATAAATACGCAGCGGCTTAATACAACTAAATGAAAACATAAACTAAATAGAAACTAAGCATCAATAGTTTGTAGGTCTTCTTCACCAACTCCAGAACTGGTTTTGCTCATCATCCCTGAGTTATTCTCCATTCTTATATGAGATGGATGATTCGGGTGGGTAAGTCATATGATTGTCACTCAATAAATAGGAGAAATTCCCAACATTCGTTTAAAATCATTTTAACAGGATTTCTTAAACATACATATATAAAATATAACAGAGTACAGAGGCAGAGATAGAGACTTATTTTTACAGAAATTCAGAAAACATAAACTTCAAAGAATGTACCAAGTTACTTGCAAATTTTTTGGCTAACTGATATCAGTCCTTTATATGAATAACTCCAAAGGATGAGACCAGAGATTCAGAGTTCAGAGTAGTAGAATATATATTCGTACCACCAGTTCACAAATTTTGGTACACCAGAAATCATAGAATACATATTCCTGAAACAAATCGTATATTAATTAGATGCTGAAATAAAAATAAAACAGAGTTTCATTACTTTAAAACAAAATGCCCACTTACTGTAGATTTTCTAAACAAATTTCGTTTTTCTTGCTCAACTGGCTGCTAAATTGGTCTGTTCAACCGACTGTTTCTGCTAAATGAATTTTTTTACTCACTCTATAAATGTTTTGCTCAGAATTTCGTGTAATAAACCTCAGAAATCAGAGTTCTATTTATAGGAAAGATTCTGACTGTTAATCTCCTCCTTAAATACCATTATTTGCCATATTTCAAAGTTAGTTTGCCAGTTACAAATCTGGAGCAGCTGGATTTCAGTGTAGCTACTGGACTGATCTTGGTCAACTGATCAACTCAGTTTGCCTCGATATAGTTTACCTCGATTTCAATTTACTTCGATTTCAGTGTGCCAAAAGCGTAGAAATTTTTTATTTAACCAAAATTTTGTTTTATATTTTTTGGAGAAGAACGAAAATTTTATTAAATTTTGAGATAAAATTTAAAATTATTTCACAATTTGTGATTTAAATTTAGTTTTCTGTATTAGGTCCTATTTTTCAAAATATCTAATATATCCGCTACTGATTAACTATGCCATATTTTTTTAATGTAAAAATATTGTTTGGAACCCTATTCATTTTATATAGGATACACGCACGCTACATATTGAAATTAATTTAAGCTCTTTTCTTACGGTTTTTTTTTTTGTCTAATAATTTGTATTTTTTTAACTTTTAGTCCTAATGGTTTTTTTTTTGTCTTATAATTTTTTTTTTCACTTTTAGTCCTAATGGTTTTTTTTGTTTAATAATTTGTATTTTTTCTCACTTTTAGTCCACATAACAACGATAAATTTACATTTTTATATAGTCTTGTAATTTGCATTTTGTGAGAATTAAAATTATAACGACGACGACCCGAAATTCAAACCAAACAATACAAAACCAAACCTAATTAGATAACCTAAACTAGAACATTTGCAGCCCATGAATCTCGAAAATTGCAGCCCATCCATGTTCAACGTAGATTTGCGCAGCCACAAAGTAGACTCATTTTGGAAATTTAAATGACTAAAGTAAATTCATATTTGACCAACTTGTAAACCGCATTACAATCAATTGTAACAACCAAAATAAGAGCTTATTATTGTTGGTCCCAGATATGACATCTCGAGATAGAAAATATGAAAATTGAAGAATAAATAGACACCAAGATTTACTTGGAAAACCCCTAAAAATTATTAGGGTAAAAACCACGGACAAGATGAAAAGATTCCACTATAATATTTGAAGAATTACAATCTCTCTCTGTGCTTCCAAAGAGACACTCTCTTTCTTAATACAGGAGAAAATCTATATCACAAATATTATAGAAATACACTCAAAATTATTTGAATGTTTTAGAACAAGAGAAAAGAACTGAAGATTGGATGCTTAAAAATGTGAATCGGGGGCTCTATTTATAGAGCTCCTCTCCAGTGCGTACACGACCAAGAGAATTCACAATTGATTTCGTTTTTGCCGTGTATTTCATTTTTCTGCCACCTGCCTTGACTTTTCAAGCATGTATTTAATGCCGCATTTTCCAACATTTTTCCTACTTGGAGATTTGATTGAAAATCAAACACATATCCACACATTATTTCAATCTTGCCTTTCCCTGCTGCTTACATTTATGCTAGGCCACTTGAGGATCTACACCATTAAAACTTCTCCGTGCTCACTGGCTTGGTCAGAATATCAGCTATGTTATCCTTTGTATGGATCTTCGTCATATCCACACTTCCTTCCTCTACTACTTTCCGAACAAAGTGAAACTGAACTTCAATGTGTTTAGTCCTGAAATGAAAGGCTGGATTCCTTGCAATATGCAAGGAACTCTGACTGTCACAAAACAGAGGAATCTTTTCTTGTTTGTGCCCAAGCTCCTTCAATATCCTTTTAATCCATATTGCCTTCTTGAAAGCTTGAGTAGCTGCCATGTATTCTGCCTCTGTTGTAGATAACGCTACAACTGTTTGCAGTTTTGAAATCCAACTTACTGCACATCCTGAAATTGTAAACACATAACAAGTAGTAGATTTTTTTTTATCTGGATCACCCATATAATCTGCATCCACATAGCCCCTGAGTGTAAAATCTGATCCTTCAAAACATAACGCAACATCCGAGGTACCCTTAATGTATCTAAGGATCCTCTTAACCGTGCTCCAATGCTATTGTCCAGGATTCGCCATATACCGACTGACGACTCCCACTTCTTGTGCAATTTCTGGTTTTGTACAGATCATAGCGAACATCAAACTTCCCACTGCTGATGCATGCAGATTTCTTCTTCAAGATCGCCATGAAGAAATGCAGTTTTTACATCTATCTGTTCTAGATGTAGGTCAAACACCGCACACAATGCCAATACTACTCTGACTATTGTAAGTAGAACCACATGAGAAAATATCTCATTGAAGTCAATGCCTTCTTTCTAAGCATACCTTTTTACAACCAATCTCGCACGATACTGCTCCACTTGGTTATTTTCATCACGCTTGATCTTATAGACCCATATGTTATCGATAGCTTTCCTCCCTCGTGGTAGTGTAACAAAATCCCAAGTTTTGTTTATGTCAAATGCTTCCAATTCTTCTTGCATCGCTGTCATCCACAGGGATACATCCGAGCTTTGAGTAGCCTTATGTAAACTCAATGGCTCACTATCCTCTGTTAATAGACAATATGCAATATTTCTTTCAGAGACATAATCTGAAAGCCAACCTAGTGGTATTCTCTCTCGAGTAAGACTACCTCACTTTGGAAACTTCTGATTCAACTGGTTCTTGTTCCTCATGCTCTGGTAATGCTTCACAAGAAACTTGATCTTCGTCTGTCTTATTTCCCAATGGAACTGTAGTATTTTCTGAATTCAGTGTGCCTTTGTATCCTTTTACTTTATCTTCCTTGAAGATAACATCTCTGTTGATGATAAGCTTATGGAAAGTGGGATCCCACAAGCGAAACCCCTTTACTCCATCAACATTACCCAAGAATATATACTTTTTGGATTTGAAATCCAAATTTGATCTTTCTTGCTCATTGTACAAAAAGTACACTGGATTTCCAAATGTATGTAACCGAGAATAATAGCTGGTTTGCCAGTCCACACCACTATCGGAGTCTTCAAATCAATCGCCACTGAAGGAGAACGATTGATGATGTAAGAAGCGGTTTTGACTACTTCTGCCCAAAATGACTTGGATAGACCCACAGTACTCAACATGGCCTTTGTTTTGTCCAACATTCTGTTCATTTGCTCTGCCACTCCATTCTTCTGAGGTGTGTAAGTCGTCATGAACTGCCTTATGATGCCCTCATGCTGGCAAAATGTATCAAATTAATCACTGGTATATTATCCTCCATTGTCCGTCCTCAAACACTTGATTTTCTTGTCAGAATCAAGTTCAACCCACGATTTGAAAACTTTGAAGACTTCAAAAACATCTGATTTCTTCTTGATTAGATATATCCAAGATCTCCTAGAGAAATCATCAATAAACGAGACAAAGTATCTCGCTCCTCCTAAAGATACCACCTGTGCTTGCCAAACATCAGAATGAATCAGCTTCAATATTCCTTTGCTCTTGGCAGTAGATGTGCCAAAATTTAATCTGTATTGTTTACTAGTAACACAATGCTCACAAAAGGATAGAGTCACTTTTGTAAGCCCCGATAACAGCTTCCGTTCTGAGAGAATCTTCATTCTTCATTCTGACATATGCCCAAGCTTTCTATGCCACAACATTGTTTATTCTTCTCCCGAACCAATTGATGCAAAAGTTAGTTCTGCCTCTTTGTGTGTTTCTCCCAAAAGTACATACAGATTTGCAGAAATATTTTCCGTCTTCATAACCACAAGCATGTCTTTCACAATCTTCATGATCCCGTTCTTGATACGAGTTTTGCTCCCGATATCATCCAATTTCCCCAAAGACAAAAGATTCTTTGTCAAGTCCTTCACATGTCGTACCTCTTGTATTGTGCGAACATTGTCATCAAACATTTTAATCTTGATGGTACCGACCCCAGCGATTTCCAAGGCATGATCATTTCCCATGAATATAGATTCTCTCGAGACTGGTTCATACTGATCAAACCATTCTCTTCATGATGTCATGTGTAGTGATCCTGCATTGAATCACCTACTAACTGGAAACTAATAACATGCATAAAACTTAATAAAGCAAGAATGCTTAATAGAGTAAAATGTGCGGAAACAGAACACATAATTTACATATCAGCTTAGTACAGAAGTTCAAGAATTAATACTGTAGTGATACAACCATATCAAAAAAAACTAGAAAGTAAACATTATACAGCTATATCGAATCTTGCTGTATAACATCCCCTAAAAAGCTCCGGATCCCTAGTCCTGCCTCGAACTACCGGCTCCGTCCATTCTGTGACCTGCCTCGTGGAATATGATGTCCAAGATAACAACTAGGACGTGAGCGCTAATGCCCAGTACATAAACATGAGTAAACATATGTATATGATGCATGCAACCGTGATGGCTGGTAAAGGATCATCTGATAATTCATGCTCAATACAGGCGCCAAATGAGTGCTGTAACCTCGAAGATCAACCTTTGGGTACAACCACACTCGTCTAGTAAACTAGAGTAGTCAGACATATATGTCCTCACCGTCGTGGTACTCTCAGTGTCAAACTAACTAGTATAGAGCTGAGCGGCTCTATAATCAGGTATAACAAGGTATAGGCTCAACGTGTATATGCACATGACATATGAATATGAAAAGCGGTAAATCATATATCATGCCATATAATAATGCCAAATAAATGCAACACATAAACATGTATACTCCCTGGCAATCTCAGTCAATGTGTACGTACCTCTAGGATAGTTCAAGTCTAGTAGGATCCTAGGTTCCAAGCCCATATTCAAAAGTTCACCGTATCACTACACAAGTTCTATAAGCCTTAACTAAGCTAAAAATTACTCCCAAAACTTAAATAGATTCCCGGACCATACCTTCGTCCGTAATAATCCCTTTGGAGTCGCTAGTCCCGGATGACTATAACCACACCTTGGTTATTCCAGAACTTCTATAATAACCGATAGGGCCCTTGTAGTGACCCTTACCGAGATCACCTACTAAACAGAACTTAGGCATGAAATTAACTTAATAAAACCGAAATCAGAATTAGACTGCGGAAACCATAAATAAAATACAATCCCAAGGAAAAGAATCTGTAAATACCCAAATAATATACAACCAGATCGAACAACTATATCAACCCAATACAACAGAAATAAAAACCTAGACGAAGCTCCAGCTAGCCAACCACTGCCTAGCCCCTCTTGAATCCTCCCGCCTCGTCCAATCGCAAACTTGACCCATGGAATAGGGTGTCCAGAAACACAGAGTACGAGACGTGAGCATAAAACGCTCAGCACGAAAGTATGAGTATACATGAATGAAAGTGAACCGCCTACTGACTAGAGGTCAAGAATCAGATAACAAAGACAGACCGGGCCCTGGTATGTAGCACGCTGTGCCGTCGCTGCAGGAGGTGGCTCCCATACAGAAAATACCAGTGGATACACCGGACCCAATTCGATGGAAGTCCATCCACTAACAGGATAGGGTACAACCCTACTAATAGACATCTCGAAGGAAATAGCTCAATATGCAAATGTATACAACATAAAATCATGGCATATAAATCATGCAGTCACATAATACATGCATACTCAATAAGGATATCTCGAACAGTACTTTCGTACCTCAAATACTAGGCGCGCTCTACCAGCTTTAGGTCTATGAATATAATCCGCACTACACGCCCAAATAATATTAATATCATTAAAGTGCTCTAAAAGACTTAACTAAGCTATTGCATACTCCTAAATATTTTTAGGAAGTAAAAGCTATACCTTCGTCCGTCGTTAGCCCTTTGCTGTCGATTGCCTCAAAACTAGGCCACAGCTCCGCTACGACGCCTGGATCGCTATGCCACTTCCGAATTCCCGATGGGATGCCTAGAATTCTCTAGATCTGAGTTAGGAGGTTAAGGAATCGAGAGAGAAGAGGTGAATGGTGTGCTTTGAAATGAATCTCGGCACCTCTATTTATAGACGACGAATGGAACGTCCGTTCCTCATCGTTGCGTCCGTTTTGCTTGACAAACGTTGCGTCCGTTCACCATCGTTGCTTCCGATGCTTCCAGTGTTCCATCAAGTACGTAAGCAGTGACGCATTTTTGATGGCACGAACGTTGCGTCCGATCCCCGGACGTTGCGTCTGTTCCACCTAAACTTTCGGACCACTTCTGATCATTCTGGGCCTAATACCAGGCTCCGTTAATCCATTAAGAGTTCCATTAATCATGTTAATTGGATTAATTAGCAATTACTTACTAAAACTGGGTTCGGGCTACTACATTCTTCCCTACTTAAGATATCTCATCCTCGAAATCAGATCTTAAGTACTGAATGTAAAACAAGATGCAGAAACATTCTTTATTCAAAACAAACGTTTTACAGAGTTTGCAACTGAATATAACTCGAAAAGGAAATCAAAATAACTCAGGATGTTCTGCACGCATCCTGCTTTCAAGTTCCCAAGTAGCTTCTTCAGTGCCTCGGCGCTGCCACTGAACTAAAACCAGAGGAATGACTTTATTCCGCAAGACCTTATCCTTATGATCCAGAATACGAATAGTTCTCTCAACATAGGTCAAATCCTTATCCACCCGAACCTCAGACCGCTGTAGAATATGAGACGGATCTGCCATATACCATCGCAACAGAGATACGTGGAACACGTTGTGAATACTGGACAGATACGGTGGCAGAGCCAGACGATAATCCAAATCGCCAATGCTCTCCAAGATATCAAATGGACCGATAAATCTGGGAGACAACTTCCCCTTAAGGCCAAATCTAAGAATCCTGTGGAAAGGTGACACTCTCAGAAATACTCTCTCCCCAACATCAAACTGCAAAGGCCTACGCTTAGTGTTAGCATAGCTGGCCTGATGATCCTATGCAGTCTTAATCCATTTCTTGATCTGATCAAAAATGTTTGTTGCCTGCTGGATTAACTCTGGTCCCTCATCCTGTCTCTCCCCCACTTCTTCCCAGAATATAGGAGTACGACAACGTCGCCCATACAACGCCTCAAAAGGAGCCATCCCAATGGTAGTATGATAGCTGTTGTTGTACGCGAACTCAACCAATGACAAATGATCCTGCCAGGCTGAACCAAAATACATAACGCATGCTCGAAGCATATCCTCCAAAGTATGGATAATGCACTCTGACTGACCATCTGTCTCCGGATGATAGGCAGTACTCAAACTGAGAGTAGTGCCCATCGCACGCTGAACACTCCCCCAGAACCTAGAAGTAAACCGGGGGTCTCGATCGCTGACAATGCTCATAGGCACTCCGTGAAGTCGAACGATCTCCTGAATATACAACCGTGCCATGCGATCCACAGATTACTCTCGGCTATAGGCGATGAAATGCGCTGACTTGGTGAGTCGGTCCACCACAACCCAAATAGCATCACAATTGCTCGAGGTCACCGGCAAATGGGTCACAAAATCTATCGTGATAAACTCCCATTTCCACTCAGGAATAGGCAGACTGTGAAGCAAACCTCCAGGTCATCGGTGCTCTGCCTTGACCTGCTGACACACCAAATATCTCGAGACATACTGATACATGCCGCGTTTCATCCCCTTCCACCAAAACCGAGTACGTAGATCCTTGTACATTTTGTTGCTTCCCGGATGAATACTCAACTTAGTACGATGTGCCTGAGACAAGATCTCCTCTCGCAAATCTACATCCCCCGGAATCACAAGCCTACCTGACAAACACAGAAATCAATCTGACTGATAGTGAAATCCAGACGAGCTACCCCCGTTAGCTAGACGAGCCAAACGCTGGGTCTTTGAATCAGACATCTGAGCATCCCGAATCCGCGAATACAAAGCTGGCTCAGATAATATCGCAAACATCTGGATACTCTGCATACCTTTCTTATGCTTGAAGGTATACCCTGAAGTACAACAGTCACTGATCGCACTAGACATCGAACAAGTCTGAAGTGCGGATAGTCGCACCTTGCGACTCAAAGCATCAGCTATGAGATTAGCAGCTCCCGGATGGTACTTAATATCGCAATCATAGTCCTTAAGCAAGTCCATCCAACGTCTCTCCCTCATGTTCAACTCCGCCAGAGTGAACAAATACTTGAGACTCTTGTGGTCGGTGAAGATCTCAAATTTTTCGCCATACAGATAACGACGCCAGATCTTCAAAGCGAACACAATGGCTGCCAATTCAAAATCATGGACTGGATAGTTGTCCTCGTGAAGCTTCAGTTGTCTAGAAGCGTATGCGATTACATGCCCATTCCGAGTCAGGACACAACCTAACCCCTGAAGAGAAGCATCAATGTACACCACATACCCTCCAGATCCTGACGGTAATGCCAACACCGGCGCAGAAGTCAACCGCCGTCGAAGCTCACAGAAATTCTTCTCACACTCGGAGGACCACTCGAAATCAACACCCTTACGGGTAAGCTACGTCAACGGTCTAGCTAGCTGAGAGAAGTTCAGAATGAAGCGACGATAATATCCTGCTAGACCCAGAAAACTACGGATCTCAGCAACCATCGTTGGATGCGACCAATTAAGCACAACCTCAATCTTACTCGGATCAACAGAAATCCCTTTCCTGGATATGATATGGCCAAGAAAGACCACTCGATCCATCAAAAACTCACACTTACTCAGCTTGGCGTACAACTGCTCATCCCGAAGAGTATGTAGTACCAACCGCAAGTGAGTAACATGCTCTTCCGCATTACGCGAATACATGAGAATGTCTTCAATGAAGACCACTACAAACTTGTCCAAATAATTCCTGAAAATGCGGTTCATCAGATCCATAAATATAGCCAGCGCATTGGTCAATCCAAATGGCATCACTAGAAACTCGTAATGCCCATAGCGAGTACGGAATGCAGTTTTGGCTATGTCCTGATCTCGAACTCTCAACTGATGATACCCATATCTCAAGTCAATCTTAGAGTAAACCGAAGTACCCTGCAGCTAATCAAACAAGTCATCAATGCGAGGCAACGGATACTTGTTCTTCACAGTAACTCGATTCAGTTGCCGATAGTCAATGCACAACCGCATAGACCCATCCTTCTCTTTTACAAACAGAACAGGAGATCCTCAAGGAGATACACTAGGACGAATGTACCCCTTGTACAAAAGATCCTGTAACTGATTCTTCAACTCACGCATCTTTGACGGAGCCAAATGATACGGTGCTCGAGAAATAGGCGAAGTACCCGACATCAACTCTATGCCAAACTCGACTTCCCTAGCAGGAGAAAAACCCGAAATCTCATCTGGAAATACATCTGGGAATTCATCCACAACAGGAATACTCTCTATCCCAATGCTCTCAGCGGACAAATCAACTGCATAGATAAGGTAACCTTCCCCGCCAGACTCTAGAGCTCGACAGGCTCTCAAAGCTGATACCAAAGGCATCGGGGGTCGCGCTCCCTCACCATATAAAAACCAGCTATCACTCCCATCCAGATGAAAGCATACTAATCTCTGATAGCAGTCCACTGAAGCTCGATAGGTAGTCAGCATGTCTATCCCCAGAATACAATCAAAATCGTCCATCGCAATGACCATGAGATTCGCCAACAGAATGTTCTCTTCGAATTCTAAAGGGCAACCCATCACTAGACGCTTGGCCAAAGCAGATTGACCCATCGGAGTAGAAATAGAAACTATTACGTCAAGTGCAATGCATGGTAACTTATGCCTCTTAACAAAATGTGCAGAAATGAAGGAATGAGATACACCAGTGTCAATAAGTACAAGAGCAGGTATGCCATATAACAAAAATGTACATGCGATGACCTTCTCGTTCTCCTCCACAGCCTGATCATGTCTCAAGGCAAATACCTGGCCAGAAGCCCGCGGCTTCAAGTGAGAACTCCCAGCATACTGTCCCTGCGACCTCTGCTGAACGGTGGCCTGAGAACCTGATCCTGAACCAGAACCGCCTCCCCCAGATAGTGGACAATCCCTCCGGATATGACCAACCTCTCCACATCGGAAACAAGCTCCAGAAGCTCTACGGCACTTGTCTGACGGATGGTTCTTCCCGCAATGGTCGCACTTGTCCTTCTTCCCAAAGCGAACAACACCTCCAGAACCAGAGAAAGAAGTAGATCCAGACTTCTTGAAAGATTGGGCACAGGGACCCAAAGAAATCGCAGGCCTAGACTGAGAAAAAGACCTGTTCTGCCGAATGCTATCCTCCGCCTGGTGACAACGGCTCACCAAACCCTCGTCAGACATGTCATCGCCGACCGCCACATGGTCATGGATTTCAGGGTTAAGTCCCTGAAGGAACAGATTATACTTCATCTCGGAGCTATCAGCAATCTCCGGGCAATAAGACAACATATCAAAGAACTTCTGTTGATACTCCTTGATAGACATAGCTCTCTGCCGCAAGCTCAGTAACTCACCTGCCTTCGTCTGACAGAGTGCAGGAGGAAAATACAGCTTCTGAAAAGCTGTGCGGAACTCGGCTCAGGTGGCCAATCCTCTTGCCATAACAAAGGGTGCAGAAGTAAACCTCCACCACCTACGGTCTCGCCCATCCAGAAGATAGCCAAGTGTCTCCATCTTCTGCTCCTCAGTGCAGTGGAAAGTCTGAAAAGTCGTCTCCATGCGGTCTAACCAGTTCTCCGCATCCTCCGGAGACTCACCTCCAACCAAGGGCTTAGGACCCATCTGCAAGAATCATTGCACGTTGAAACGATCCTCATCACGACGACGATGATGATGGTCCCGACGCCGCTCACAATCGTCATCTCCCCAGCGTCCACCTCCACTACCATGGCTAATCTGGTCATCGTAGTTCGCCATCTACAAAAGTACCTCACGGTTACCTTATGCAGAATCTAAATCCCAAGAATACTATGCATGCTCTGATACCATAAATATAGTGACCCTTACCGAGATCACCTACTAAACAAAACTTAGGCATGCAATTAACTTAATAAAACCGAAATCAGAATTAGACTGCGGAAACCATAAATAAAATACAATCCCAAGGAAAGGAATTTGTAAATACCCAAATAATATACAACCAGATCGAATAGATGTATCAACCCAATACAACAAAAATAAAAACCTAGATGAAGCTCCAGCTAGCCAACCACTGCCTAGCCCCTCTTGAATCCTCCCGCCTCGTCCAATCGCAAACCTGCCCCATGGAATAGGGTGTCCAGAAACACAGAGTACGAGATGTGAGCATAAAACGCTCAGCACGAGAGTATGAGTATACATGAATGCAAGTGAACCGCCTACTGACTAGAGGTCAAGAATCAGAGAACAAAGACAGACCGGGCTCTGGTATGTAGCACGCTGTGCCGTCGCTGCAGGAGGTGGCTCCCATACCAAAAATACGTGTGGATACGCCGGAGGTACTTTTGTAGATGACGATCGTCATCTCCCCAGCGTCCACCTCCACTACCATGGCTACTCTGGTCATCGTAGTTCGCCATCTACAAAAGTACCTCACGGTTACTTTATGCAGAATCTAAATCCCAAGAAGTCCATCCACTAACAGGATAGGGTACAACCCTACTAGTAAACATCTCGAAGGAGATAGCTCAATATGCAAATGTATGCAGTATAAAATCATGCAGTCACATAATACATGCATACTCAGTCAGGATATCTTGAACAATACTTTCGTACCTCAAATACTAGGCACGCTCTACCAGCTTTAGGTCTACGCCTATAATCCGCACTACAATGCCAAATGATATTAATATCATTAAAGTGCTCTAAAAGCCTTAACTAAACTATTGCATACTCCTAAATATTTTTAGGAAGTAAAAGCTATACCTTCGTCCGTCGTTAGCCCTTTGCTATCGATTGCCTCAAAACTAGGCCACAGCTCCGCTACGACGCCTGGATTGCTATGCCACTTCCGGATTCCTGATGGGACGCCTCGAATTCCCTAGATCTGAGTTAGAAGGTTAAGGAATCAAGAGAGAAAAGGTGAATGGTGTGCTATGAAATGAATCTCGGCACCTCTATTTATAGACGACGAACGGAACGTCCGTTCCTCATCGTTGTGTCCGTTCACCATCGTTGCTTCCGATGCTTCCAATGTACCATCAAGTACGTAAGCAGTGACGCATTTTTGATGGCACAAACATTGCGTCCGATCCCCGGACGTTGCGTCCGTTCCACCTGACCTTTCGCACCACTTCTGATCATTCTGAGCCTAATCCCGGGCTCCGTTAATCCATTAAGAGTTCCCTTAATCATGTTAATTGGATTAATTAGCAATTACTTACTAAAACTGGGTTCGGGATACTACAGCCCTCAAGTGTATAACTCACACTATATAACTGAAGAAGGAAACTCAAAATTCGTAATTCAAAATGAATCCCGGAGACCCCTATTTATAGGCCAAACTTTCGACCATGATCAGAGCTTTCGATTTTGGGATTGGAGCTTCCGATATAGCTCGTTGTGTGCATGCGTGACACGTCAGGATTGGAACTTCCGATCCGGCGATCGGAGCTTCCGATTTGCTCTACTTTGACACTTGTCAAAACTCGTGGCTGAGTCATCGCACATTGCTGGCAGCTGAGGATCGGAGCTTCCGTTCCTGTCCATGCTTGGAAGTCCAATTCTTAACTCTTAATCATGTTTATCATATTATTATATTAAAATGGAATCTGGGTTACTAAATTCTCCCCACCTTTAGATATTTCCTCCGCGAAATAAAATCTAAAGACAAATCAAGATAACAATATGAAACATCAAACCATGTTTTTATTACAACAATAGTAATTACATATTTACATGGTAATCAAAATTATAAAGCAAACAACTCAGGATATTTTGCTCGCATACGACTCTTTGTTTCCCAAGTTTTTTCTTCTACGTCTCGGCGCTGCCACTGTACCATCACAAGTGGTATATTCTTGTTTCGAAGAACTTTTTCCTTCTTGTCTAGGATACAGAGTGGTCGTTTGACGTACGACAGATCTGGCTCTAGCTGAACGTCAGTAGGCTGGATAATATAAGATTCATCAGCTATGTACTGTCGAATAAACGACACATGAAAAACATCATGTATAATGGAAAGATATGGCGGTAACGCCAAATGATATGCAACATCTCCGATCTTCTCCAGTATCTAGAAAGACCAAATGAAACGAGGTGATAACTTGCCTTTCAAACCGAACCTCATCACCTTATTGAAAGGTGATACTCACAAGAATACATACTCACAGGCTCAAATTGCAGTGGCCTGCGGTGAATATTATCATAACTGGCCTGTCGATCTTGAGTAGCTTTGATCCTCCGCTTGATCAAATTTACCTTGTATACAATCCGCTATACCAACTCGGGACCCTCAACTTGCCGTTCTCCTATATCATCCTAGAATAACGGAGTACGACATCTTCGACCATACAATGCCTCGAAAGGTGCCATATCAATACTACGATGATAACTGTTATTGTAGGCAAATTCAATCAAAAGTAACTGTTCCTGCCAAGACAAACCAAAATCCATGACAGAAGAACGTATCATATCCTTCAATGTACGAATCGTCCGCTCTGACTTCCCATTAGTCTCCGGATGATATGTAGTGCTCAAACTAAGAGTGGTACCCAACGCTTGTTGAAAAATACCCCAGAAACGTGAGGTAAATCGCGGGTCTCTATCATTGAATATGCTCACTGGAATCCCATGCAATCGCACTATCTCATGGATGTATAAGCATTCCATGCGATCATAAGAATACTCCCTGTTATAAGGAATAAAATGTGCTGATTTTGTCAAACGGTCAACAACGACCCAGATAGCATCACACTGACGTGAAGTCATAGGCAAGTGGGTGACAAAATCCATAGTCACGTGCTCCCACTTCCATTCGGGAATCTCAAGATTCTGCAGTAATCCACCTGGTTGTCGGTGTCCAGCCTTGACATGTTGACAAACCAGACATCGAGAAACAAATTGATACACACTTCTCTTCATCCCTTTCCACTAGAATCTAGTTTGCAAGTTCTTATACATTTTCATGCTTCCAGGATGAACTGACAATCGACTCATGTGAGCTTGAGAAAGAATATCATTCCTGAGCTCCGAAACATCAGGTAAAACCACTCGATTCGATAAAAACAATAAACCATCTGACTGAAAATGGAATCCAGATGTATTAACTCCATTGGCTAAACTTGCCAATTGCTGAGTCTTAACATCACATATCTGAGCATCTCTTATCCGAGAATACAATGCTGACTTAGATAATATAGTATACAAACGAATCCCATTTCTTTCTTTCTTGTGCTTAAGCGTAAAACTCAATGAACAGAACTCCTGAACCATATGAGATAAATCACCAGTCTGAAGTGCATAAAGTCTAACCTGCCGACTCAAGACATCAGCAGTAAGATTAGCAGAACCTAGATGATACTTGATCTCACAGTCATAATATTTTAGTAAATCCATCCAGCGTCTCTGTCGCATATTCAACTCCGCCTGAGTGAATAAATACTTCAAACTCTTGTGATCCGTAAATATTTCAAATTTCTTGCCATAAAGATAATGCCTCCAGATTTTGAGCGCAAATACAATGGCGGCTAACTCGAGATCATGAACTGGATAATTATTCTCATGCATTTTCAACTATCGAGAAGCATAGGCAATAACATGTCCATTCTGTGTTAGAACACATCCTAACCCCTGACCAGAGGCATCAGTGTAGACAATGTAACCTCCTGATCCAGAAGGTAGAGCTAGCACAGGTGCAGTAGTAAGACGTCTACGCAGCTCGTGAAATGACTCCTCACAATCCAAGGACCATATGAAGGCAACATATTTCTGTGTAAGCTGAGTCAAAGGCCTGAACAACTGTGCAAAATTCTCGATAAACCGACGGTAATAACCAGCAAGACCCAAGAAACTTCAAATCTTAGCAACAGTCGTCGAATGAGACCAGTTCAGCACTACCTCTATCTTACTAGGATCAACAGATATTCTTTCACTAGAAATCACATGACCGAGAAATATTACCCGATCAAGCCAAAATTCACACTTGCTCAATTTCACATATAACTTCTTATCTCGTAACATCTGCAAAACAATTCTTAGATGCTGTGCATGCTCATCCTTGTCATGAGAATATACAAGAATATCATCAATGAAGACGATGACGAATCTATCCAGATATTCTCGAAATACTTGATTCATAAAACTCTTAAAGACTTCCGGTGCATTCGTCAAACCGAATGGCATCACCAGAAATTCATAATGTCCATATCTGGTCCTAAAAGTAGTCGTAGAAATATCTGAGTCTCGTACTGCATCTGGTGGTATCCAGATCTCAGATCTATCTTGGAGTAGATAGAAGTACCCTGTAGTTGATCGAACAGATCATCAATTCACGGCAAAGGATACTTATTCTTGATGGTGACACGATTCAGCTGCCTGTAATCAACACATAATCGCATCTATCCATCCTTCTTCTTGACGAACAAAACAAGTGCTCCCCACGAAGAAACAATCGGATGAATATATCCCTTATCAAGAAGATCCTGCAAATGCTGTTTCAATTCCCTCATCTCTAACGGTGCCAGTCTGCCAGACAATAAGGTGCTCGGGATATAGGCGTTGTTCCTACTAGATCAATACCAAATTCAACCTCTTGAATAGGAGGTAAACCAGGAATCTCATCAGGGAATACATCAGCAAACTCGCTGACAACCGGTAATTAATCGATACCCGGACTACTCGTGGACATATCAATTGCATAAATGAGGTAGCCCTCCCCACCTAACTCTAAGACATGACATGCCTTAAGAGCTGATACAAGTGGCATCGGAGGTCGTGCTCCCTCACCATAGAAGTACCAGCTATCACCCTCATCCGGACGAAACTATACTAGACGCTGATAACAATCCACAGTAGCGTGATACAAAGTCATCAAATCTATTCCCACAATACAGTCAAAATCTGCCATCGCTAGAATCATTAGATTAGCAGACAACACATGACCCTCAAACCTCAAACTCTAGAAGGCAACCCATCACTAGACGCTTAGTTACTACCTCCTGCTCCAGCGGAGTAGATACAACTAAATACAGGTCTAAAGATACAAATGGTAATCTATGTATCTTAACAAAGCTACTAGAAATAAAGGAATACGATGATCCAGTATCAATTAAAACAAGTGCAAGAATACCACATAACAGAAAGGTACCTGCCAACATGCGATCGCTTCCCTCAGTAGCCTGATCTTGAGACAGAACAAACACCTGCCCTTGGGTGTGTGGACAAAAACTAGAAGAACTAGGTGGTGCTGGATGCTGACGTGGATGAGTAGAAGCTTGAGATCCCATCTATGATCCCGATCCACTAGCAGAACTCATACGCTGAGGACAATCTCTACGTAGATGTCCTTGCTCACCACAAATATAACATGCACCAGAAGCCTTCCGACAAGAAGCTGCAGAATTCTTTCCACCAAAGTGACTGCAAAATTCATCTTTCATCTTCTTCTTTCCGAACCGGAACATACCTCGTGAACCACGAGATCCAGAAGAAGTAGTAGTAGAAAAAGACGTAGTACCAGACAACACAACAGATTGAGCCCTAGGCCCAAGAGATCCACTAGGCTGTCCTGACATCATCAATATTGCTCGCCTATTACTGTTCTCCACTTGGCGGCATCGATTAACCAGAGTCTCATAAGATGTTGGATTATCACAGACAACAACCTGTGAATAGATATCTTGATTCAAGCCTTGCAGAAAGATATCATACTTTGACGCATCACTCTCACTGATATGAGGACTGAAAGGTATCAAATCAATAAATCGCTGCTGATATTGATCAATATTCATTGATCCTTACCTCAGATTCAGCAACTCCATAGATCGTGCCTGACGAACTGCTGGAGGAAAATATAGTTTTTGAAACTGCTGACAGAAATCCCCCCCAAGTCACCCGTCCTCTCTCCGTACGTTCCTGAGTAGCCTTGGTATCCCACCATAAGCGTGCTCGATCATCTCACTTCGTTCATAAAATATTTTTTTTTCATTCTTTTCTTGACTCGACTCAAAGATATAGCATGCATTTATGGAAATGACTTTCTTTGAAAATATTTACTCGATTACTCGATTTATGAAATAAATGATGCAAGATGGTTGACAAGGATGGTGATCTAGGAAGCAAACCATAGCTAAGAATCTAGACTTTACTTTTTTTTGGCACTTAGGATGTATCCCGAGCAATCCACTTGCAATGCTTATAACATACTCATTTATTAATCAAAACGACTTCCTCTTGAAAACACAGTTCTCATGCACCCTATACTCAACTAGGAAGTCATCCACAAAGTACAAATCTTACCCAATAATTTCTGGAAATAATGTTTCCGAACAGCAACACTTAACTAAAATCCCGCACCTTAACCTTCAATAGCCTAGAACTCAATCAAAGCTTAACCGAATTAGTTTCCGCTTGAAACGACATTTCTCTCACATCCTAGACTATTCCCAAAACCCACCCGTGCCCTAAGCCAAAACACGTGTGCATCCCTGTTTTATATGACCAATACAGGACAGCCCGACTTCTTGGCCGGAACAGTGCACTTTTCCTACTCGGACTCCCTTTTAAAACCTCAACCCATGCTCCTCTAGATTTTTCCATCCCATAACCTAACAACTTGACCACCCCAAGGCCCTATTCAAACAACTAGAACAGCCTTCCACAAGCCTAGCGACTCAAAAGGCCAGCCCTTGCCCCAGTCCCTCAAAATCGACCCTTAATCAACACCCAAAACATCGGCCCCTTCACTTCCAACTTGCCAGCCAACTTCACCCGCCCTAAGCACTACCATGTGAGCTAAATCTCAACCATGGTAGTTCCTAAATCACCAATTCCAGACCACACAAGAAATCGAATCACGTAAGCTCAATGACAATGGAAATTTGAACTGAGGCAGAAGCAACATTCAACAGAAAACTTTTATTCTCAACATCTATCCAACACAAGAAAACAACATAAATGGATCATAAGCACGTACAAATCCCAAGAAAACTGAAAATGTTCGAGCAGCAAAAAAAAATAAGAGGCAGAAACATCGAACATGTAACGACCCACTGTATCAAGACGTGTCTTTTCAGCGTGCTTATGTCCTCACTCACACGCACCCTAAGAAACTTCCCAGGGGGATCACCCATCCTATAATTGCCCTAAGTCAAGCACGCTTAACTTTGGAGTTCTTATGTGATGAGCTCCCGAAAAGAAGATGCACCTTCTTGATATGAGCAGTACATATGAAATCTTTTAAACCCTCCTCAATTATGTAGTCCCATACCTACACAGTCTCAGAATCCCCTCTCATTCCGGCACAAGATCGGTTCATTCATGTCTCCCTCCGCCTAGAAGCCTACCAGGAGCCGCTCATTGTCCGTGCAACCTCTTGGCACCGGCGATCACTCCCTGCCTCTTCAGCCCCGGGCGTCACATGCCCACCAGCTTCCGCTTGGTTCGTCCCCGAACCATACCGTACTAAGAGAGGTCGGCTCTGATACCATTTGTAACGACCCACTGTATCAAGACGTGTCTTTTCAGCGTGCTTATGTCCTCACTCACACGCACCCTAAGAAACTTCCCAGGGGGATCACCCATCCTATAATTGCCCTAAGTCAAGCACGCTTAACTTTGGAGTTCTTATGTGATGAGCTCCCGAAAAGAAGATGCACCTTCTTGATATGAGCAGTACATATGAAATCTTTTAAACCCTCCTCAATTATGTAGTCCCATACCTACACAGTCTCAGAATCCCCTCTCATTCCGGCACAAGATCGGTTCATTCATGTCTCCCTCCGCCTAGAAGCCTACCAGGAGCCGCTCATTGTCCGTGCAACCTCTTGGCACCGGCGATCACTCCCTGCCTCTTCAGCCCCGGGCGTCACAGAACAACCCTCATGAAAATCAGAAAGAAATCGAACAACTTCTTAAAATCCAAATAAAATCGAAATGCAAGAAAGAAAACAAGCACACATCGTATTAATCTACTTGGTGGCCAAAGAAACCCATAAATCTTGCCTCGGCTTGGAAGAATCAGAAATGGGGGCTCGAGCAGCTGGATACCGAGCTGAGGAAGGGGAAAGAAGCTTGTTCAGCTTTCCTGGAGGGAAACTTCGCCGAAAAATGGGCAGCTGGCGGCGGCCGAAGGCTGGTATGGTTTGAGGGAACGCCGATCGTGAGAGAGAATGGAAGAGAAAGGAGTCTGCATCGATTTGAAGGCTTGGAGAAGGGGAAATAAACTGGGTCGTGAATTTGTGTAGGGAAATTTCTTAATGGGACGGGTCGAGACAATTGTTTAAGTGGGTAAGGAACATAATACATAAAATATGTAGTATTTGTAAGTGTTAGGCCCAAATTCTACAAATACTCAATTTCAAAAATCCAAGAATTAAATACTTTAAATAATCCGATGTCACGACAATGAGTAAAATAATTAAATAAAAAATAAAGCGATTAAAATAATTTTAAAAAAACTAGACAAACATTTAAAAGAAATTTAAATAAATACACAAGCAAAAATAAAGCCTTTAAAATTATTTGGACAATTAAAAAGCATTTAAATAAATAATCTAGACATTTAAAATAATTTAAATTTAAAATAATTTAAAATAACTAACCGCTAAACTTAGGTTATTTAAAATAAATAAGTTGGACACTCGAAAATATTTCAAAAAATAAGCTAAACCGTTAAAAATCATTTAAAAAAATAAACTAAACAATTAAAATTAAAATCATTTAAATATGGAAGCTTAAACCTTTTAAAATATTAAAACAATTAAGTTGCACAATAAAAATCATTTTGAATAAATAATAAAATATTTTATTAATACATAATTCGAATAAAGAATTTAAATTAATTAAACCTAAAAATAATAATCATAATATTTATTAAATTTAATGCATACGATTTAGTAGATTGGATTTTAGGTACTACAATTCCTTTCCCCTTAAATGGAATTTCGTTTTCGAAATTCAAGACTTACTATCTAGGTTCGAATACCTTAGACCAGATCATCACTAAATTTTCAACTCTCCACCCACAAGAGTTGGCCCAGATTAGCTTTCGCTACACGCTCTGATGCTTATTGCTATCTTTATCATCAAGGAACTGACTAACTCTTATTGTAATCTAAAATTTATAATTCTTGCATCTTTCCAAGTGGTATTATCCTCTATGAAATTTTACCACTCCTCAAATTTTCTTTCGATCTAAATTTACAATTCGTCACATACTTTCCAAGCAATAGAGTCCATATAACTAATAAATAATTTATGTCGACCTCGACCAATACTTAAAAATTTTCTAACAACAAAACTACGCTTATAGTCTATTTACCAATTAAACTTAACTCGCATGATATACAACTTGAGCTCTTAAGAAATTCACAGGTTCACAAAATACTTAGCAACTAACAATAAGCTTTTCTAAATAGGATAGCTAAAGTACTATACAATTCTACCTCGTTAGACCTCAAGATATGTTACGAGTCTGACCCATACTTCCACAACATCGACATATGAAACCCATCATGTATCACTAACAACTCTGTGTCATGTCCATTTGATAAAAACAAATTACCAGTCTCCTCAATAATCGCATATGAATCGCCAGAACTAGTTAATCTACCTTTATTCCCAAATCAATAGCGTTACTGAACGATGCTACCTTCAAGAACAACTTAATAACCATTTTGAAATTCTAAAGATCTACGCCACTTGTTAGTAGTGCAACACTTAATGATTCTGGGCTTATGTTCAATCCCTAACGCAAAGACTAAGAAACCCATAATTACACTTCAAGTCAAAATATACCTCGTATCATCCACTTATTGGATTAGATGGTTTCTAAGTACCAAAAAATTCCTACATATCGCCTGAAGACATATCTCAAATCCCTAATTCAACTTGACAGCAAGTCTGAAAATCCAAAAATTCCCGAATTATTATATGTACAACCTGAATTCATATTTTAAGAACTTAGTATAAATTTGGACACCTCGAAGAGTTTGTAACCTGAGCCTAAATTCTTTCTTAGTGTTCCTCTAGTACCTTAGTATTTCGCTAATGGCTAAATATAAAACTTATCCAGAAAACTTCATGAATATTCTATTCATCATTCTGCACCCATAATTGGTGCATTAGTCTTACCCGTCAACAATCACAAAATCTTAGAATGCAAATGTAAAGTACTCAAAATTATTCTTGGGACGACTCTATTTCCCTATCTCGCGGCTGACCAGCCATTCAGCTTACCAAAATCATCTGTTTACTCTTAACGATCGTATTTAAAATTGAAACAACCCATTCAATTAATTTACTACCTAGCAGTATACTCGCTACAACCAAATATAATTGATAGTCGCCATTCCTTATAACACAACGATAACATAGGATTTTATATAGTACTAATACTAAATTCAAATGGCCTAAACACTTACTATGCGGCTACGAGCCCATTCTCTACACAAGAATTGAAATAATAGTTGAAACAATAATCCACCCAAAACCCCATCATGATGGATCATGAAAGGAACCAAACATACAAGTAATGCTGCTCAATACGAAATGAAATAGTGCAAACATTGCAATCAAACGAGCTGAAAATAAAAATCTAGATAAGTGAAAACAACTCACTCATAATTCAATTCTAGGGGTGAATGAATAATAATGGAGGCTCCATGAATAATGAATATGAGCCAAACAAAATACAAATTTCGTGATCATTCATCCATGGGTGATGAAATCATGCTCAACAATCAAAGCACAATTAAGACAGTCAGTGTGACTTCAGTCGAGAGAAATTCACACAAGTTAATAAACAGGGGAAACAACGGTCCTAAGGCATATTCAAATGTCAACCACAACATAAGTTGATCACCAAAAAAAAAAGACAAAGTGAATCTTACTCACATCAACCTGTGGCTCTAGAACCGAAGAAAAAATTCAAGAAGTGTGGAATATAAGCAAGATTTTATTAAGAAGTTCAACCAATGCCAAAGTAGCTGAATACAACGTTGACTGATGTCATACGAATTCATAAATGAGCAAAGGATGTGCAAAAAAATTTCAGATACTCTGTGATTACCTCGGTTCTAATCATCTAATCAAATATAAATAATACAATAAACAACAATAAAACAAGACAATTTTTTTTATATATACAAAAAGTTCTAAATGTTATTCAACTTCTAAACCGACGCCTAACGTCTATCGTTCGATCTCAAGCTAACCATGCCGACTCTGACTAGCTCCTGCCCAACCTGTTGTCAAGTACCCATACAAAACAAGACAACAGCCGGATAACTTCGATGAGAATAAAATCCCAGTACAAATAACGTAAACATGCAATATCAAATAGGTATATCAAAATCATGATATAACAGATATATTCTTCAATAATAATGCAAAATTGAAATGCATGTCTTTAAATCTGGGATTATCAAATTGGATAATCAAAAGGTAATTTAGTTCTTCAATTCTTTGGTTGAGATCCCGAGGATAAAATATCACAACAATCACACCGACTTCCCCTTTCGAGGTGGACAATGTATACTTCAATCCTCTAAACTCTAGAGCATTCAATAGAGAGTTGACCGGTCACTGTAGTAAATCGCCTACCAGTGCCACTTGACTATAATTCCCAAAACGTCTAATTCAAATCTGGACAACTCAGCCCTCTCAAAGATCAAGGAATCAGACTCAATATGAATGCATATGACATAAATGCAATTAAATCAAATTAAAATAACAAATCTCTTCATTCAAACATCAAAATATTGTAGATGTCATCTGATTCAATTCATATATTCAAACTCCTGAATTTAATATTGAAAGTCATTGAAGTAATTCAAATAAGCAACCTTATGCTTTATAAATCGAATATATGCATCTCTTACTTCAAATAATTTCAGATAGACAAACTCGTGTCTTTCAAATAATATCGAAAATCAATTAATCATCTAAATTCTCATTAAATATCAAATAATCAAATAAACATGCAAGTATGTGATTTTAATGGGAACTCGAGAATCTCAAACTCGCTCGAGTATTCATTTTCTTCGAAATCAAAATCAGCACATACCTCAGTTTTCCAAGTCTGGAAACGTTCAAACCCCTAGACTGTTGATCTCTACTTTTAATATCCTCTACTGGCTTCGAATCTGCGAAAAATCACATAATATACAAAAATCAACATCAGTCAACTCTGGTCAAACTTTGACCGATAAATATGCAAACTTTATCGCGTTCTCACCGCTTCATTGTTTCAAATCTCGACTCAAAACTTGGATATTTGGATCTATCACGTTGAGACGATAAAAAATGGTTAACACGTCGATGGATGGTGGTTCTTCGGAGAAGACGGCGACGACGTGGCGGTCCGACGGCGGCGATGCAAAACTTCTCCAAAAATTATGAAATTTTCCAGATAAGTAGAGCTTGACGAGACAATTCCAACCATCTAAGTCACGCCCAAAACGGAGGTACGACGCACCGGCTATCAAAGAAAAACCAGGCGGCGACGATAGATTCATTTTCAAAATCGGACGCTCCGTTCTGCTAGGGCTGAAGTCATCCATGATGTCAGCATGATGACTGTGTATGCATATTTTTGTGTCATTTTTATGGTTATTTTTCATGCATTTATTTTGCATCGTGTGTTTTATTGGTATTTTATTTATTGTGCATGCATTCTACTCTCCTGGTTGATTTTGTCGGTTAATGGAGCTTTTAGAAGAAAACTGAGATAAAGACTCGCGCACGGGTGGACCACCATCTCGCGCGTGCTCTGTAGCAAATTCCAGTACCACGAAGATTCAAGACGCACGCGGGAGGACCCATATCTCGCGCGAGCGCATAAGGAATTTCCAGCAACGTTGTATCTAGTTCGCGTGCGAGCGAGCTCATATCTCGCTTGCATGCGAGAGGAGGTTGATGACTCTGATTTCAAGACCTACACGCGTTCGAGACCTCTTCCAGGCGCGGGCACGTGTTCCGCCGTCATATTTATTCGAGAAACCTATTTTGTGAAGGAAATTAATTGGTACAGGATCCGGACACTATAAATAGATGATATATCATATTTTTGGGGGTTCCAAAGTTCCAGAACATAGACAACACAAGGGAGGCGACTACAAGGCTTGGGAGAGAAGATATCTCTTTTCTTTTCTTCTTATTTTTATTTTTGAATTATTATTTTTAATTATTGAGTAGTTTTTCTATAACCAAGACGACGTGATTGGGCCGAACAAATTTATGTAGAAAACTTGGATGTTTGTTTGGGATTTTTCAGACTTGATTTTATTTTATTGATTGTCAGATTTATATTTGTCTTGTGAATAGCCTGATCAACTGTTTGCTTGCATGTTAATCGATTCCAAGTCGACAGAGGAGGTATTGATTTCGATAATTAACACATGGTAAAACCGACTAGAAATAGAATTCGGTTTCAGTGTGCGGTTTGGGTGTAAACTAAATTTTCACAAATATTTAATGCATTCAAATTTGATTAGAATTACTAAAGATTAATCCGTTAATATTTGGGTAGGTTTGATTGTTCTAGAAATAGACATTTGAACAACTTAGGAGAATTCCTATGATCTAAGATTTAAATCTGAGTCCTGAATTAACTACATGTTACATGATTTGTTTGGTACCTGCGTGTGTCTTAGTTGTCTCTAATTAATTTAATTTATTCTTTTTCTATTTTAATTCTTATTATTTTTAGTAATCATTTTTTATTTAATTCGTTGCATCCTTCTTTATTTATTTTGTATAGATTAAGTAAAATAATTAATTCTTAAGAATTGACTGCAGTCCCTGTGGGATCGATACTTGGACTCTCTGTCCACTTTACTATTACTTGACCTGGTACGTTTTCCAGTAGATTTATATCACACTGATTTAAGCGATCAAGTTTTTGGCGCCGTTGCCGGGGACTGTCCAGTTAATATTATGATAGATTATTTGCTTGAGACTAGACATTTTATTTCTTGCATTTTTTTTTATTTTTAATTATTAATTATATATTTTTTTCTTACTTGTGAGGTACTTGGAGATGGATCATCGACATGTGTTCACAAGGTTTGGACAACAATACTCAGAGCCATTCTTTGTTGCTTGGGGGAGATTCAATGATTTGACAAACAAATTTTGATGCCATGAATTTTCGAATTACATTCTATTGCAGATTATTTATGGTGGATTGGATGAGATAACAAGAAGCTGTGTAGATTATGGAGCTTTGGCCGCTGGTAGTCACTTGTTTCACAGGGATTACGACAGTTCTATGCACTTGTTAAATGATATGACGAATTTTGACTACCATTGACATTGTGATCCTCACTGCAGGATTGGAGTCACCAATATCCTCTAGATATCAACTCTAAACATTTTGCGAACCAACTACCTGAGCATCAAGAAGAGTGTATAGGACGTTCTGAGGATCATGTGGCTCATTTGGAGAACATTGTGCGACAACAGACAAAGATAAATCAGTTCTTGGAAAGCCACATCAACTCTTTGAGTCTTCTGGATGAACAGATTGCGCTTTTTATAGAACCATCTTCTGAGATTCACCAAGAGACTGCAGCAATTTATGCTGATCAGTTATCATGGGCATGTGATCCTGCAGCAGTAATTAAGCCAGATCATGAGAACATAATTTTTGAGGAATCTTCTTGTGTGGATTAGCCAGAAGTGACAGTGGAGGAGGAAGACATATTCAAGGTGAAAGATTTTACCTCGTCAATGGAATTTACATGCACACCACTTGAAAATTCATTCTTTCTATTGATGCCAACTCCACAGTATTACATCCTCGATGAGCTTCAGCCTAGATTCGGAGTCTCCATCCAAAATAATCAGTTATTGAAGAGTATTGTTGTACCGACGAGCATACAAAGTCAATATCACGCAAAGCTTGAGGGCGTAGGAAATCAAGACCCATACGTAGAGTCGTATGATTCTTACTATGGGCGGCAAACACTCTTTGATGGTTGCTTCTGCATAGTCGAGCTGCAGACTATAAATTTAGCGCTTACTCGTAGGCAACCAAGTATTCTTTCCTTTGATCTTGGTTGTATCTATTTAATTTAATTTATTTTTTTTCTATTTTAATTCTTATTATTTTTAGTAATCATTTTTTTATTTAATTCGTTGCATCCTTCTTTATTATTTTGTCTAAATTAAATAAAACAATTAATCCTTGAGAATTGACTGCAGTACCTGTGGGATCGATACTTGGGCTCTCTATCCACTTTACTATTACTTGACCTGGTACGCTTGCCAGTAGATTTATATCACTCCGATTTAAGCGATCAATGACGTCACTGCTTACGCATGCGAGGTGACATCGGACGGTCCGATGGTCAGGATCCGATGCTCCGATCGTATGTCAGGACAGGTGTATGGTTTCATGCGATAGGATGGACGCATGGCAGAGATCAGACGCTCTGATGGACGATCGGACGGTTCAATGGGGATCAGATGCTCCGATGGCGTGATCGGACAGACGATCGTTGTCTATAAATATGGGTCCGAGGATCATGTCAACTCGCTCATTACTCTCTTCTCTCTCTCGTTCTTAGCCTTTTCTAGTTAGATCTAGGGATTTCTAGGCGTCCTATTGGGAATCCAGAAGTAGCGAAGAGATCCTGGCATCGTAGCGGAGCTGTGCCTAAGTTTTGAGTCAGTCGCCATCAGCGGGCTGACAACAGACGTAGGTATAACTATGGTCTCCTTAAATTATTTAAGAGTATGCAATAGCTTTGTTAAGGCTTTTTGTGAGACCTCTGGTAGCGCTAAGTCGCGTCGCGCCCAAATTACCCAACTCACTCAGATAACCAAGAATATTGTGTAGTGTGAGTAGGGATCGTTCCCACGAGGAAAGAAAAATTTAATGTTTTCTAAAATAAAACAAAGGAGGTTTTTTAGTTTTGGGATTAACTACTGAAAATTAAAGCAATTAAAGAAAAATATTATCACCATCATGCAAGATTGAGAATTTAACTGAAGAAATCAATAAGAGACAAACTTTGGTATCGGTCGACTACACCCTTGATATTCATTCATTCAATCATTGATTCCTAAAAATAATTAATCCTGTCAAATATTCATCATTGAAAATCAAATTCCTGTTTTACCTTAATCTTAGTTAATTAGACACCAGCGTTCTAGATTAACCCTTACCAATAAATTAACCCAGATTCCAGCGATCTAGATTTAAATTTAAGATATCATTCAAACGAGTAAAACTGATGAATCTAGACAACACAAATACCAGTGATTGTATTTAATCTATTCAAAAGTTGTTCCTACAATTTAACAAATTCAACAACAAAAAATATTAAACGTAGTTGCTTCGCAAATTATTTGATTCAAAAAATTACGGATTTGAATTCTAATTTAGCTATAGATTGCCTAGCAAAACCCTAAGATGGCCAATCCGAAAGTTTCACATACAAACATGGAATAAAACAGATCAACTATTGATACTCAATAAGGATTAAAACATGAAAATCGAATCTCATGAATAAATAAAATTAAGGGCTTGTCTTTCTCAACCAAGTAATAGAGTTTAGCTGCAACGATTCATGAAAAATTCAAGAAAAATTAAAAGAAAGGAAGAAATCTAGATGAAAGTTGTAATACAAAACCTAGCCGCCAAAGAGAGATGCCGAAAGTCTGATAAAACTCTGTGAAAAACGGAATAAAAGCCTAACAAAAGCTAGAGTTCAAAATAAAAGAGTTTCCAAATTTAACAATTCTGTTCCCGAACAGTGACGCTCGCTTGATCGGTAAACATTGGACGATTGAGCGAGCACAAAAACATAACCCTATTGTTTTGCAAAATATGGCAGCCGCTCGATCGGCTAGATCTTGAAGATCGATCGACCAAAAATTGCTTAGCCTATTGGTTTCAACTTCACATACTCCGCTTGATCGGTTAAATATCGCAGATCGATCGAGCACTTTTCTTCAGAATAATTCCATCATTTCCATTGCTCCATAGTTCATCCATGCATCCGCTAAAATGCACAACCTAACCAACAAAACCAAGAAACAAATTATGCAGACACAACTATGAAATACGAACAAAACACATAATTAAAACACATAAACAAATGCAAAACAACAACAAAATGACATTAAAATATGCAGCAAAAACATAACTATCAAATTCCCCTACACTTACTCCTTACTCGCCCTCGAGTAAGTCATGCAAAACAAAATGAAAAAAAACAAACACATAAGCAAGGATGATCATGCACAACATAGCCTCAGAGAGGATTATCATCTAAAAACAAGTTCTCAACCACTCTCGATCATCAATGATACACCTTCAGTCGAATGCGAACGTGTGTGTGTGTCATGTTACCCAGTTACATGCAATTTTAAAAGACAAAGTGTCAAGACTGTTCGCCGACCTAAAAACAATTTAGTGCAAGTCTCACAATCAAGAACTTCCTCCCAACAATCCATCAACAAAACACAAACTCTCTTAAGCAAATTACGCACTAATTTTTGATTTCTTTTACAGTCCCAATAATTACCCGCATACTTAGATATGGAATAGTGAATAGGATTTCATTCACATTCCAAGCCCGGATGGAACTGATATCTTGCTTAATATTTTTTTTCAAGATTTAACCCCATTTTATCCGCAAACTTAGCCACAAAAAAGACGAATAGGATTTTAAACATCTCGCTCGCAACCCGGATGGAGTCAATTGCTCATAAACATGTTATAAAAGTTTGTTTTTTAAAAGTACCCAAGAGAGTAAATGCTATATCAACAAGATCATCGAGACTCAAGAACTATCAAGTTCCACAAACAACTATTGTCGTGCAATGGTCCAACAGACATCCACAATACCTAATACATCACTACACTTCACCGGTTAAACAGGCATGCTTGAAATATTCAACAAACAACCTACGGTTTCTCAATCTGATCAAGAGCCAAAATTATTCAAAAAATTTCATTTTTTCCTCAACTACTCATCATAGGATAAAAATCTCATCCTCAACTCATGCATACGACACACAAACAACGTCACAACAAATTACGAATTAAATGCAATAATACAACAAAACAATTGCAATAGTATGAATGCACCCCCCCCCCCTACACACACACACTTAAATGAAGCATTGACCTCAATGCAGCAAGAAACCAGATACAAACAACAATGAAACAGAATTCAATGCAAAAATTTAAAAACAAAACTACCCTGGTCTAGTGGTCAGCGGCTTCCTCCTTGTCAAGCTCGGGCGGAGGAACTGGAGCGGCATATGGGAATGGGAAGGGCGGAGGGAATGGCAGAGCAGCAGGAACGGCGGAGGTGTCAATGCCCAGATGCATAGATATACTTCGGATTAGAGAGTCTAGCTTGATCGTTGTGAGATGCCACATTATTATATGCGTCTTGGTGATGGGAGAAGGCGGTAAGCTCACAAATTGCATCGGCTTGAGAACAACGAGGTGGCTGAGGTGGTTGTATGGGTTCCGGAGGATGATAAAAATGGCCGTCGCGCACAAAGTGCTTAATGCGATAGGACCTCTTGGCCTCGATAGCGGCTGCATCGATCGCTCTCTTAGGTGGAAACCACTCTTCATCGGAATGAATTGAAACCCCGGCGCGGATGCACAAAGCAGTGATGACCATCGGAAAGTATATACCCACGGCAGTGGAAGCAATCGACCGGCGGATCTCGCTATGGATTACATGTCCCACGTGCACTGGCCACTCCATATCAAGAGCGTAAAGTAGGAGAGCAAGCTCAAGACTGACTTCTCTAGAATGCAAGATCGGCATCAGATGCCGAGTCAGAAAAGCATACCATGTATCAGGAACCACATGCAAATAGCGCTCCTTAAAATTCAATGAAGAAACAAGGTCAACCCCTGCAGCTCCAGGATAGGCCAGTTGGCCAAGCAACTCCTCCAAATTCGATCGAGTTTTAGGCTCTGATATAGAGAATCATCGACCTTCGGTATGTCAAACAAGGATTTCAACTCCTGGGAAGTAAAAGAAACCAATTTACCCCGGACAAACGCCTTACTATCCGTCATCTTCGCTGCATTATCATAAAATTCACGGACAATGGGTACGACAGCGGGAGGGGGTTGCTTGCAAAATTTGTCCCAACCACGTTCTTGAATAAATTGAAAGATTTCACTATCACAAAATTACAATTCAAATCCACGCTCGGGTATGGGAAAGCGGTTTACCTTGGCGTGATCATAGCAATCATGAGCCGCTTGACTTACGAAGTGCCCGACGAGGTTGCAGGACGTGTTGGATGCCCTAGCTGCTCCTTGCGAGGATGACTCTCTGGTGACTCTAACTCGCTTAGGCCCCATGTATAAGTAGTAAGATAACACCAATAAGAGTAGAAGAAATTTGTCAAACACTTGGCGTGCGAACAAAATTGCAGTGAAGCTCCTAGAACTGAGGCAGCAAAATAGAGCCGAGATTGATGATGAGACGGTAGAAATCTGTGCAGAAGAGAGAACTGAGATGATGACCGGAGTGGAGTAGATAGTGAGATGGTGGGGCGGCTATAGCAAGTTTTCCGACGAAGGAGAAGGCTGGAGAAGATGATCGGTGATGATGGTGACCGGAATGTAGAGGTGCGACCGCTTAGTAATTCCTTGCGATAGAAGATGAAGATTTTGTGAAAAATTTAGCATGAAATGTTTTGGGGATTTAGGGATTTAGAGACAAGAGGAGAGTGATAAGATAGAATGAGAGAGGGGAAAAAGGGGAAATCATGTTTTAATTCGCGTAAAAAGGTTCTCGCTCGATCGGTAAGATGTTGCCGATCGAGCAAGTTAAAAGTACCCAACTTTCTGTCCAACATAAAAGTGCTCTCGCTCGATCGGTAAAATGTGACCGATCGAGCGAGACAAAAAAACCAAACTTACTGCCACCATATAAAAGCGCTCTCGCTCGATCGGTAAGATGTGACCGATAGAGCGAGCAAAAATAACCAACTCTCTGCCCAAGCAAATAAACGCCCCGCTCGATCGCTAAAGATTGACCGATCGAGTAGGCCTAAAAAAATTCAAAATATTTTTGGATTTTTCTATTTTTTGAAAAACAAAAATAAATCAAGGGGCAAAAAAAATGCTACAATAAAATAAAGGAAAGGAAATGAAGAACACTGGGTTGTCTCCCAGCCAGCGCTAAATTTATGGTAAGTCTATAGCTCGACTGTATGCCACGATTTACTCGATATTTGGCAGAGCATCTTGAGTGAGATCATGCTCATCCCCTCTTACATTTACTTGGACCCCTTCATAGTAGTGTTTAAGTCTGTGTCCATTCACCTTCAATGTTTTGGATGTGTCCAAGCTCTGAATTTTGACTGCACCATGGGGAAAGACATTAGTGACAAAAAACGGACCATTCCAACGTGAACACAACTTACCTGGAAATAACTGAAGTCGTGAGTGATAGAGCAGAACTTTCTGTCCGACATCGAATTCCCGTCGAGAAATCATCTTGTCGTGGAAGGCCTTTGTCTTGTCCTTGTAAATCTTTAAACTGACATAAGCATCATTGTGTATCTCTTCCAATTCTTGCAACTGCAACTTTCGATGATCGCCACTCTCATACATATGCATGTTAAAGTTTTTTATAGCCCAGTAGGCTCTATGCTCCAATTCGACTGGAAGATGACATGGTATTCCAAATATCAGCCGATATGGGGACATTTCAATTGGCGTCTTGAATGCGGTACAGTAAGTCCACAAAGCGTCATCCAAGCGCAAGCTCCAGTCCTTTCTTGTAGGATTCACGGTCTTTTCTTGGATGGACTTGATCTCTCTGTTTGAAACTTCAGCTTGACCATTTGATTGTGGATGGTATGCAGTAGAGATCCTGTGCGTCACATGGTATTTTTTAAGCAAACTAGCCATGGTTCGGTTGCAGAAGTACGTTCCTCTATCACTGATGATAGCTCTTGAAATCTCAAACCTAGAAAAAAGATCGTGCTTGATAAACTCTGCAACAACTTTAGAATCATCAGTACGGGTGGCCTTTGCTTCCACCCATTTCGAGACATAGTCCACAACAAGTAATGTATATATATATATATATATATATATATATCCATATGAACTTGAAAAAGGTCCCATGAAGTCGATGCCCCAAACATCAAAGATTTCTCAAACTAAAATAGGTTGCTGGGACATCTCCTTACGTTGGGATATATTACCTTTATTCTGGCATTGAGCGCACGACTTACAAAAAACGTAAGAGTCTTGAAATAAGGATGGCCAAAAAAATCCACAATCCAACACCTTTCTTGCTCCTTTTTTCTCCAAAATGGCCACCACACGCATAAGAATGACAAAACGTGAGAATATGGATTACCTCTCTTGCCGGTACACATCATCGTATGACTTGATCAGCGTAGTGTTTCCACAAGTATGGATCATCACACACAAAATACTTAGCATCACTTCTCACTTTTTCCTTTTGTGCCTTGGAAAATTCAAAGGGAAACCCTTTAGTAACTAAATAATTGACAATATTTGCATACCAGGGTAATTCAGTGTTCGCTGAAAACACTTGCTCATCAAGAAATTCTTCTCGCAAGCTCAGCTCCTCATCAATATGAACTAGACGACTCAAGTGGTCTGCGACTCGATTCTTGGTTCCTCTCTTGTCCTTGATTTCCACATCGAATTTGCTCAAAAGCAGTATCCACCTTATTAGCCTTGGTTTTGCCTCCTTCTTCACCATCAAAAAGCGAAGAGCTGCATGGTCAGAATAAACAATAACTTTAGCACCAAGTAAATAAGAGCAAAATTTTTCTAATGCAAAAACAACAGCGAAGAGCTCCTTTTCAGTGGTGGAGTAGTTCCGTTGGGCATCGTTCAGGATACGCGAAGCGTAGTAGATAACATGTGATGTTTTTCCAACCTTTTGGCCCAAAACCGCGCCCACAGCATAGTCGTTGGCATCACACATGATCTCAAATGGTTTGCTCCAGTACGGTGGTTGGATTATTGGTGCAGATGTCAATGAGTCTTTGAGTTTGTCAAAAGACATTTTGCATGGTTCATCAAACTCAAACGGGACATCTTTTTGCAACAATTTGCACATGGGAGATGCGATCTTGGCAAAGTCCTGAATGTGTCTCCTGTAGAAACCTGCATGGCCAAGAAAAGAACGCACTTCCCGCACACATGTGGGGTAAGGAAGAGACTGAATAATATCAATTTTAGCCTTGTCTACCTCAATTCCCTTAGATGAGACGACATGACCCAACACAACACCTTGCCCAACCGTAAAATGACACTTTTCAGAATTTAGGACTAGGTTAGTTTCGACACACCTCTTAAGGACAAGAGCAAGGTTAGACAGACACTTTTCGAATGAATCACCATAGACAGTGAAATCATCCATAAAAAATTCTAAGCTATGCTCAATGAAATCAGAAAAGATACTAACCATACACCATTGAAAAGTGGCCGGTGCATTGAAAAGTCCAAAGGGCATCCGTCGATATGCAAATGTGCCAAACGGGCAAGTAAATGTCGTCTTCTCTTGATCTTTTAGAGCAATAGCAATCTGAAAATAACCAGAATAGCCATCAAGAAAACAATAATACGGATGACATGCTAAACGTTCAATCATTTGATCAATAAAGGGCAAAGGGAAATGGACCTTTCGGGTTCCATCATTTAACTTTTTATAATCTATACAAACCCTCCACCCATTTTGAATTCAGGGTGAGAACCAATTCCTCATCCTTGTTCTTCACCACAGTAATTTCGGTTTTCTTGGGTACCACTTGGACTGGGCTAACCCATTGACTATCAGAAATTGGGTAGATGACTCCAACCTCAAGAAGTTTCAGAATTTCAGCCTTCACCACCTCCATCATAGGTGGGTTCAACTTTCTTTGCGGCTGATGTGAGGGATTCGCTCCTTCCTCCATCATAATCCTGTGCATGCATGTAGAAGGGCTAATTCCCTTGATGTCTGCTATGGCCCACCATATAGCAGTCTTGTGCTCCTTTAGCACTTCGACCAATTGTTCCTCTTGTTTGGCTTCCAAACTGTTGGAGATGATGACTGGTAATGTTTCTCCTTCTCCAAGGAAAACATATTTGAGATGTTTGGGCAACGTCTTCAGTTTGACCATTGGCGCCTGCAAAACAGATGGAAGGCGCAGAGTATTAGAGATTGGTAATGATAAATAAGAGACATTACTTGACTGAGGTAGCTCAGGAGTATTGTTCAAAATTCTTTCCATCCCTTTCACTTCTTCACTGCATCCAATTCCATCATCATGTTGAATGTGTGCAACAATAGCCACCTCTAGCTCATCTTTTCCTGCATGCTCACAATAATCTTGTGCCAAGTAATCCACAATATCAACAGAATATACACAATCATCACTGTCAGGAAATTTCATGGCATCACATATATTGAATTTCACAACCTCTCCATCAAATGCCATAGTGAGTGTGCCACTGTGAACATCAATTTTAGTCATGGGAGTTTTCAAGAATGGTCTGCCTAATAAAATAGGACTATTCTGATCACCGTTTTCCATGTCAAGCACATAAAAATCTGCAGGAAATACCAAGTTATTTACTTGCACTAACACATATTCCACTATTCCCTTAGGGTATGCATTAGACCTATCAGCTAACTGAATAAAAATTCCAGTTTTATTCAATGGACCAAGTTTCAAGGATGCATAAATAGAATATGGCATAACATTGATTGATGCTCCTAGATCTAACATGGCCTTCTCAAGTCTAACATTCCCTATAGTGCATGGGATAGAAAACATACCCGGATCCTTGAATTTTGCGGAAAATTTTCGTTGGATCACAGCAGATACATTCTCACCTAGCTCCACCTTCTAACAACCCTTCAGTGTCTGTTTCCTCTTTGTTGTGCACAATTCCTTCAAAAACTTGGTGTATCGAGGTACCTTCTTAATAGCATCTAGCAACGTGATATTTTCCTCACATCTACGAAAAGTCTCATAAATTTCCTTTATCCCTTCATATTTTCTAGACTCCTTAAGTGCTAAGGGAAAAGGGGCAATAGGCTTATATTCAGAAAGGGGAGGAAACTTACCTCTTGGCGCTTCTTCCTTGGTTGCTTCGCCATCAGTCAATTGCGGCTTTTCTTGCAGCTTCTCTTTGGGCGTAGCATCCACTTCTTTCTCCTTGATCTTCAACTCCTTCCCATTCCTTAGAGTGATTGCACTTGCGTTCTCTCTTGGGTTCAGAATTGTTTGTGATGGAAAGACGTTGGAATGCTGTGCTTCCAACTTGTTGATTGCTGTGGCGAGCTGTCCCATTTGGGTGTTCAAGTTCTAGATGCTTGCTCGGGTTTCCTGTTGGAAAGATAGAGTATTAGTTGTAATATCCTTAACTATATTTTCAAGAAACTCACCTGGTGCTGGAATTTGTGGACGCTGCTGTGGTGGAGGATACGGTGGCCTATACGCTTGATTATGAGGTGGTGCTTGCGGTCCAGGTTGATTTGCCTGAGGGTTTGCATATATCAGATTTGGATGATCCTTCCAACCAAGATTGTACTTGTTGGAATATGGATCATACTTCCACTGTGGTGGTCCAAGAAATCCGCCAGTAGCATTAACCTGTTCGACCGATTCCTCTTGAAGTGTCGGACACATATCAGTTGCGTGTCTCATTGCAGCACAAATACCACATGCCTTTGCAGTCTGTCCATTCCCTACAGCCATTTGACGCACAAAAGACGTCAATGAAATTAATTGATGCTCAAGGGAAGAGACATTTACCTCACTGTTCTTCTTTGGTACATGATCATTCCTGATGGTGCCAAATTGTTGAGAATTGGGAGCCATGTTCTCTATCAGATTCCTCGCTTGTAACGGAGTTTTATCCACAAAAACTCCTCCACTGGCTGCGTCTAGCATACTCCTGTCATGATGTAACAAACCTTCATAGCAAAATTGAATCAATTGATTTTCACTTATCTGATGCTATTTGTAAACAATCTTTGTTTAATATAATTTACACTCTTTATTGGCATTTACTTTATCTTTTGTCATATTGTTATGATTGTGAAGTACTATATGATGTTTAGATAAAGACCTTGAATATACTAGAGTGCATGTAAGATGTGATAGTGAATATGGATGCCTATGATGAAACATATCTTATAATCACTGTATATTCTAAACCAGTTCCTAGTCAATTGAGCTGTCCGAAATAAGGATAAGGATCACTCGAGATTGAAACTATCATTTGCGATGCCGAGTAACACGTTTCATTGGTATGGAACATAGAGATGTTCGAAGCATGCAAATGGATATTCATTGGATGGATGATCAAACTACCCTATTCGGACTTTCCAAGTGATTTTCACTAATTGAGTGGATAAGTCCGTGGTTTTGGTTGTACACCATTAGTCCTTACTACTTGAAACAACATGGTGACTTTATATGCAAGTGATGTACTTTAACTCGTTTACCGACTCCATGAGGGTCATCAGGTGTCGAGATTGGTTGCAGTTACGACACATATAGGGGTCAATGCTTTGTCGTCAAGGATTCACCACACGCTTGTGAGCGTGGATATCCTATGCGATCTGAGGAGATATTAATGTGAAAAATCTCTGGCCAGAGTACATGATGTGCTTTAGGTTACCTGGTTTTCTAGTTGCACATGCGATGTCACTATTTGATCTTCAAGATGTATTGCATAGTTATTGAATCTTGAATGACTCTCGATGTACCAATGGTTGTTGATTCGATCGGGATATATGGATGAAGGGACCGTACTGTATGTTAACCAAAACTCAATTTTTCTTGCAGGCACTGTCAGTGATACCTAGGAAATTATGGGACGATGTTTCTAGGCGCTCTTACCATGATTCGATGGGCAAGCCAGAAATTGTGGTTTCGAGTCACAAGAAGTTGTGAGTCCACGGCTAGCTGTATCCCTGAACCATTGAGGGTCACACAAGTAATGGATTTCTAATCCCCGTTGAGAGAGTTAAATTTAATGAGTTAAATTTAGCAAACGAGAAGTAATACTTCTTATTGATGAATTAAGGGAGTGAGATTTCCTAAAAATGACATGGAGATGCCATTTTTGGAAACCACTGAATTCGGATTCAGAAAATTTATCTTGACTTTAAAATATACAGAAAAGGTTTCTGTACACATTGGTGAAATTGGTTTATGAATTAGAGTTACGATGAATTTTATATTAATTTCTGAACATATGGGCTTTGCTTGTCAGGCTTGAACTTATGACTAACGGGCCCTAAGCTGTTAGCAGCCCATGTTATAAATAAATTATTCTAGTACAGAAATTACACACAACAACTCACAATTTTCGAAATCCTAGAGAGCACTCTCCCTAGGGTGGCCGAACACCCCCCTTCCTTGTTCGAAAATCCAGTCTGCAATTTTCAAAAATTGAAGTTTGGTTTGACAGATCAGATCTGTTAATCTCTCTTCATAGAAACTTTTGATAGACTTTCTAGTGCAGTCTATCAAAGGGTTTTAGATTTCTTTTCATGGACCTGATTCAGGAGTTGATTGAAACATCGGTTCCTAGGATATACAAGAAAAACAGCTTTATTTGTTGGAGTCCATAACCTCAAGTTGAGACTTGAGAGGTAAAATTTAAATCTTGTTTTATTTTACGCAACTTGTTTTAATCGTAAGGATCTGGCACCCAATGATCTGGAATCGTTCCAGATCTGAAAAATAAAATTTTAAAACCTTCCGCTGCATTGGGTATCAGATCTGACAGATCAGAGAACGTGTTCCAACAGTGGTATCTGAGCCAGATTGTTCTCCGATCTAATGATGAAAATTTATCGATTGTAAAAAGCATCGATTTTTCAGAAAACAAAATGAGAAAAAAAAATTTTTGGGTGGCGAGGGGGGGGGGGGGGGGGGGGGCCCTGCCCGCTGCCCTGCGCGCAGCTGGACTGCATGCAGAAGCCCTATTTTTGGCCCAATCGAAAATTGTTTCGGTTGATCCACGAGGCAATGGGTCAAAATTATTTGAACCCGGAATTTTTAAGAAAATTAATTTTTTGGATAAATTTGAATATTTGGAAAATTTATAAATTTAATCCATTAAATTAAATTTTATGAAAAATTATTTATTTTGGTACAATTGATAATAAAATATGATTTTATATATAAAATTAGATTTTATGTATAAAATATGATTTTATGGATAAATTAGATAAAATGTGATTTTATATATAAAATGGTATTTTATGTATAAAATATGATTTTATCTGTTTAAATATATTGCCATTTTGAATTGCATGTTATCCAATCATTTAATTGAATTAAATAATTGGATAAAAGGATGATCGATTGCCATGACCAATTTTTTAGGTGTATTCTAGGTTGTTTATATTTGGTTTTTATTTTGCTGTTGGGCTTTTATTAATGGGCTTGTATTATGGCCCAATTTGATTTGTCATTTGTAATAAAAGTGGGCCTGGTTTATGGTCTGTTCCCACCCTTAAAATATGTATCCCCTACTTATCATCGATATTTATTGTAAATTTATTAGACTTAGTGGGAGATAAAGATTTGAAGATGGTGGTGGGCCCAACGGACGATGATAAAGACCGAAGAAATGTAAATTGGAAGCTCAATGTAATAGAATTGCATTGCATACTTGCATATCACCTAGGATTGGACTTAGACTCGTGATTGGCAACCACGGGTAGACTAGATCTAGGCATCGATCATCCTTTATTAATATTTGATATTATTGTTGTATGCATGTTTAGACTAAATTGCATGAATCCTGCAAGCATACAAAATAATTAAATGATGAGACAATTTTTCAAAAATTAAAGTCTCTCATTTTAAATATGATTTAAAATTTATATCAAGTTTAACAAAAGGGAAATTAAATATAGTTTAAATTTTCCTACCTTCCATCAACTATCAATGCATGATGGATGCTACCCGCGGCCGTGGTCCGTCTCATATTATTGGGGGGGGGGGGGGGTGTCGTTTGCCAAGAAGCTGTGCATTGAGTAGACAATTATTGTAAGTTGGGTGGAACTCTCATGGGATCGACTCATATTATTGGGGGTCCACATGACGACCGTCTATCACAACTTAATATTGATAGGTCAACTTGACATATCACTATAAACGACGTCATATTATTGGGTCCTTTATTGGATATGAGGTAAAAACATGGAGGTTGCTCTAGCAGCAATTGGACTCTACCTTTTTAAAATTATAATTGACTGATTTTATTCGGAACTATAATTTGTAAATTGGGCTTCATGATCCTACTAAAGAAAATGGTTTTCTCGTTTTCACTAGAGGGTGGTGAAATCGTTAAAATAGTGGGAGAGTAATTCATAAAATTAAACTTGCCATATTTTATGTATTAGTAAATTAATTAAACAATCACTGATTATTGTTTGTTATCTTTTCAGCATATCATTATGATTAATTCGCGTAATCCACTATTTTCTATTCTCGAACAAAACAAACTGACTGACACAAAGTATATGGAATGGTTCCGTAAATTAAAGATTGTCCTATGCTCGGAGAAGATTTTCTACGTGCTAGAAAAATTTCCTCCGAAGGAAGCACCGGCTGATGTGAGTCCGGAAGAGTTGGCCAAACTTGATAAATGGTGGGACCATGATATCAAGGCCAAATGCTACATGCAAGCTTCGATGTCTGATGAACTCCAGAGGCGATTAGAGGAAGCCGTGAATGCTGCTGACATACACATGCACCTCAAGGATCTTTTTGGGGCTTAATCGAGAGCTGAGAGGTACTCCACTGTCAAAGATCTGATGACGTGCCGCATGCGAGAAGGGGCTTTGGTCCGTGAACATGGGGTACACATGATTTGGCATATTGAAAAATTGGTGACCCTCGAGTTGACGTTGGAGCACGAACTGTGTGTGGACTTATTTCTTCTTTCTCTTCCTCCATCGTTTGACGGTTTTGTGGTGAACTTCAATATGAACAAGCTAGAGGCCACCCTTGAAGAGATGGTCAATATGCTTGTCACTTATGAGGCCACATTTAAGAAGGATAAACCAGTTCTCTTGGTGGGCTCATCTTCTTCTGCTAAGAAGGGACCAAGTGCAAAGGGTAAGAAACGTTCTGCCCCACCCAAAAAAACTGGGCCCAAGAAGAAGCACAAGACCAAAGCTTCTAACATGGACAAGTCTGAAGATGTTTTTCATCACTGCAAGAAACTCGGTCACTGGAAACGTAACTGCAAGGAATATCTCGAGCAGTTGCAAACTGCGAAGAGTATGTTTTATATTTAAATAAATGTTTCACTTCATACTACTTTTTGGGTATTGGATACCGGATGTGGATCTCACATTTGCAATGATTTGCAGGTGATGTCAAGAAGTCATAAGCTGAGGATGGGTGAGACACAGTTGAGGCTCGGGAATGGTTCTAGAGTTGAGGCCAAAGCTGTGGGAGATGTTTGTTTAATTTTGCAGAACAATTTTAAGTTATTTCTAAGAGATGTTTTATTTGTGCCAGATTTGGTTAAAAATATTATTTCTGTTTCTATGCTTGATAGAGATGGTTTTTCTTGCAATTTTGTGAATTTGATTTGCAATATTTACAAGAATGAATGTTTGATTGGATGTGGATAACTTGAAAACGATCTATACAACTTAAAATTAAAATACTTACCAGTTAATTATGTTGATAAACCGGCAACAACAATGAAAAAGGAAAAATGATAGTCAAAACCCAGCAAACCTTTGGCATGCTAGGCTAGGTCATATTTCCTCACGGAGGATGAACAAGCTAGTGGGAGATGGGATGTTTGATATGTCATATATAAACTCTCTACCTACTTGTGAGTCTTGCCTGAAATGAAAAATGACTAAAACACCTTTTAAGGGAAAGCCTGAGTGTAGTCAAAATCTATTGGATCTGATCCATACAGATGTTTGTGGCCCATTTAGTATTGGTACTAAATTTGGTCACACCTACTTTATTACCTTTACTAATGATTATTCTAGGTATGAGTATTTATATTTAATGAAATATAAGTCTGAATCATTTGAAAAGTTCAAAGAATTTAAGACTGAAGTAGAAAATCAGCTACGTAAAAGTATTAAAGCACTTCGATCTGATCCAGGCGGTGAATACTTGAGTACCGAGTTTTTATACTATCTGAAAGAAAATGGAATTATTTCTCAGTGGACTCCTCCTGCCACACCTCAGCTTAATGGTGTAGCGGAGCGTCGTAATCGAACACTGTTGGACATGGTACGATCTATGATGAGTTTCACTGAGCTCCCACCTTCGTTTTGGGGCTATGCACTTGAAACGGCGGTGTTGTTGTTAAACAATATCCTCACTAAAGCAGTTAATAAAACTCATACGAATTATGTACTGGCAGAACTCCTAAGTATTCGTACTTGAGGATTTGGGGATGTCCTTCTTATGTGAAGCAGACAGTGGGAGATAATTTGGATAGTCAATCCACATTATGTTATTTTGTAGGGTATCCGAAGAATTCGATCGGATATTACTTCTATCATCCTACTGAAACAAAAGTGTTTATTTCTAGGAATGCCACCTTCCTTGAGAAGGAGTTCTTACTTGATAGAAAATGCAAAATGATGGAACTCGAAGAAGTTGGAAAAGAACCCCAGATACAGAATAACAACCCTACACCTCAGGAACCAATAAATGACACGCCACTTCTTAGAAAATCCAAAAGGGCTTCTAGACCTCCTGTTTGACTTAATCTCCTACTTGAAGGGGATCAAAGTGAACCTGACATTGGATGTGATCCAAGAAACTTCTAGGAGGCAATTTCTGATGCCGATTCGAATTTATGACATGAAGTCATGCAGTCAAAAATAGACTCCATGCAAACAAACCAAGTTTGGTCTTTAGTAAATCCTCCCGATGGAATTATTCCTATAGGGTGTAAATGGATCTACAAGAGAAAACTTGGGCCTGATGGTAAGGTGCTGACCTACAAGGCACGATTGGTCGCAAAAGGTTATACACAAAGACAAGGATTTGACTATGATGAAACTTTTTCACCAGTCGCAATGTTCAAGTCCATAAGAATCCTAATTGCCATAGCAGCATGGTATGACTATAAGATATGGCAAATGGATGTGAAGACTGCGTTCCTTAATGGAAACATTAAGGAAAAGATTTATATGATGCAGCTCGAGGGATTCACATCAATGGGAAGCGAGCATAAGGTATGCAAGCTTCAGAGATCAATCTATGGTCTCAAACAGGCGTCAAGAAGTTGGAACCAAAAATTCGATGAAACAATAAAGAACTTTGGTTTCATAAAGAACCCGGAGGAACCGTGCGTGCACAAGAAAATAGTTAAGGATGCTGTGACATTCTTAGTGCTTTATGTTGACAACATCCTACTCATTGGAAATGATGTAGGGATGCTACAATCAAAAAAGATATGGTTATCAGGTAACTTTTCGATGAAGGACTTGGGTGAGGCATCCTATTCTTAGAATACAGATCTATAGAGATAGGTATAAGAGAATGATAGGACTCACTCAAGCGATCTAAATCGACACCATATTGAAGAGGTTCTCTATGGATGAGCCCAAGAGAGGACATCTACCTATGTGTCATGGAGTTTCTATATCCAAGTCTATGTCTCCCAAGACTGACGAAGAGATAGAAAAAATGACACACATACCATATGCGTCAGCTATAGGTAGTGTCATGTATGGGATGATATCTACCAGACCTCATATAGCCTTTGCTCTGAGTGTCACGAGCAGATATCAGGGCAACCCCGGCCAAATTCATTGGAAAGATGTGAAGGATATTCTTAAGTACTTGAAAAAGACTAAGAATATATTCATGGTTTATGGGGGAGGAGAATTGAAATTGGAAGGCTATACCGACTCTAGCTTCCAAAGCGATGTGGATGACTCAAAATCAACCTCTGGATTTGTATTCATGCTCAATGGCGGTGATGTCTCTTGGAAGAGTTCCAAGCAGGACACCACAGCGGATTCCACCACTGAGGCAGAGTACATTGCAGCATCAGCTGCTGCTAAAGAGGTCGTTTGGATGAGGAATTTCGTCCAAGAGTTGGGGGTCATTCCTGAAGCTATTGGTCCAGTCCCGGTGTACTGTGACAACGCTGGTGTCGTTTCTCAGGCAAAGGAACCAAGGTATCATCAAAGATCCAAACACATACTGAGGAAATACCACATCATCCGAGAGATCGTGGAAAGAGGAGACATCACTGTCGAGAGAGTGGCCTCTACAGACAATATCGCTGATCCACTTACTAAGCCCTTGCCAGGACCCTTATTTGATAAACATCGCGAGGCAATGGGACTACATAGTATGACTAGTTGGCTTTCGGGCAAGTGGGAGATTGAAAGAGTGGGTGCCTTGCTAGCCAACTTGTGGCTGAGGGCCCCTATGACTCTATTTGTAAACAATATTTGTTTAATATAATTTACACTCTTTATTGTCATTTACTTTATATTTTGTCATATTGTTATGATTGTGACGTACTATATGATGTTTAGATAAAGACCTTGAATATACTAGAGTTCATGTAAGATGTGATAGTGAATATGGATGACTATCATGAAACACATCTTATAATCACTGTATATTCTAAACCAGTTCCTAGTCAATTGATCCGTCCGCAATAAGGATAAGGATCGCTCGAGATTGAAACTAGCATTTGCGATGCCGAGTACCACGTTTCATTGGTATGGAATATAGAGATGATCGAAGCATGCAAATGGATATTCATTGGATAGATGATCGAACTAACCTATTCAAACATTCCAAGTGGTTTTCACTAATTGAGTGGATAAGTCTGTGGTTTTGGTTGTACACCATTAGTCCTTACTACTTGAAACAACATGGAGACTTTATATGCTAGTGCTGTACTTTGAATCGTTTACCGAATCCATGAGGGTCATCAGGTGTCGAGATTGGGTGAAGTTACGACACATATAGGGGTCAATGCTTTGTTTTCAAGGATTCACCACACGATTGCGAGCGTGGATATCCTATGCGATCTGAGGAGATATTAGTGTGACAAATCTCTGGCCAGAGTACATGATGTGCTTTAGGTTACCTGGTTTCCTAGTTGCAAATGCGATTTCACTATTTGATCTTCAAGATGTATTGCATAGTTATTGAATCTTGAACAACTCTCGATGTACCAATGGTTATTGATTCGATTGGGATATATGGATGAAGGGACCGTACTGTACGTTAACCAAAACCCACTGGTTCTTGCAGGCACTATCAGTGATACCTAGGGAATCATGGGGCGATGTTGCTAGGTGCTCTTACCATGATTCGATGGGCAAGTCGGAAATTGTTGTTCCGAGTTACACGGAGTTGTGAGTCCACGGCTAGCCGTATCCCTGAACCATTGAAGGTCACACAAGTAATGGATTTCTAATCCCCGTTGAGAGAGTTAAATTTATCGAACGAGAAGTAGGACTTCTTATTGATGAATTAAGGGAGTGAGATTTCCTAAAAATGACATGGAGATGCCATTTTTGGAAACCACTGAATTCGGATTCAAAAAAATTATCTTGACTTTAAAATATACAGAAAAGGTTTCTGTACACATTGGTGAAATTGGTTTATCAATTAGAGTCACGATGAATTTTATATTATTTTCTGAACATATGGGCTTTGCTTGTCAAGCTTGAACTTATGACTAATGGGCCCTAAGCTATTAGCAGCCCATGTTATAAATAAGTTATTCCAGTTCAGAAATTACACACAACAGCTCACAATTTTTGAAACCCTAGAGAGCACTCTCCCTAGGGTGGCCGAACACCCCCCCTTCCTTTGTTCAAAAATCCAGTCTGCAATTTTCGAAAATTGCAGTCTGGTTTGACAGATCAGATCGGTTAATCTCTATTCATAGAAACTTCTGATAGAATTTCTAGTGTAGTCTATCAGAGGGTTTTAGATTTCTATTCGGGGACCTGATTCAGGAGTTGATCGAGGCATAGGTTCCTGGGATATACAAGAAGAGCAGTTTTATCTGTTGGAGTCCATAACCTCAAGTTGATACTTGAGAGGTAAATTTTAAATCTTGTTTAAGTTTACGCAACTTTTTTTAATCGTAAGGATCTGGCACCCAATGATCTGGAATCGTTACAGATCTGAAAAATAAAATTTTAAATCCTTCCACTGCATTGGGTATCAGATTTGACAGATCCGAGAACGTGTTCCAACAATGCAGTGATTCCCCTGAGTATTGCTTGATTCCATAGATTTCTTTCCGGATGTTTGCGGCTCTAAAGGCTGGGAAATATTTTTCCAAAAATATTCTTTTCATCTCTATCCAAGTCGTGATAGAATCAGAGGGTAAATATTATAGCCAATCTTTCGCAGTACTATTCAAAGAGAAAGGGAAGGCCCTTAGTTGAATCTGCTCCTCTGTCACTCCATGAGGTTTCATACTTGTGCAAACCACATGGAATTCCATCAAGTGTTTATCAGGGTCCTCGCCTGCAAGACCATGAAAAGAAGGCAATAAGTGAATCAATCCAGATTTAAGCTCAAAAGTAACATTATTTCATAAGGTAGGAAAAGTAATGCATAAAGGTTGTTGATTGGGATCAGGAGTGCCCAATTCTCTAAGACTCAGATTAGCACTAGCAGCCATTTCTTCTTCTGGAAATTCAGTTCGAGCAGCTTTATTTTCTTGTTGTCTACGAAGTTCTCTCATTTGCCTGTGCAAATTCCTTTCGATCTCCGGGTCGTAGAGGAAATCTTCTTTAGCACAATCACCTGAAAGCATGAACGAGAGAGAACTAGAAACAAAGGAAAGAGAAGAGAGTGAGAATATAAACACTAATTATAAACGAAAAAGAACATAATAAAATAACACCGATTCCCGGGCAACGATGCCAAAATTTGGTAGCGCTAAGTCGCGTCACGCCCAAATTACCCAACTCACTCAGATAACCATGAATATAAAGTAGTGTGAGTAGGGATCGTTCCCACGAGGAAATATTGTTTAGTGGTTGGACAGAGTTTTCACGTGATTTGTTGGGATTCAGAAATGAGACAAGTCTTGTGTGTCTGCTCAGGTATTGGGTAATGAGACTGTCATTAGAATTTGGCCATGTGACTAGGGAATTCGATGATTGAGTTTTGTTGACTCAGCCAGTGGTGTTTATAACTTGAACCATATAGAGTGTTAGAGTTTAGCATCAGCTTTGGGATGTAATAGTGTAATGCCAAATAGACCGTATTCAGTTGTTAGAAAAATGAGTAAAGAAAATTCTACATATGTAGATGGTTCCGCATTTGATAAGAGAGACTTCACTACCTGATACAGTGCAATTTCAGAGATATTTTGAGATACTAAGTTCTAAGTTCAGTATTGGTGAATTTCATTGTCCAATAAAGGGATCAGATTGTATATGTTTTCAACAGGACATATGGATTGTCCGAGGTTTATTCGGCAGTGTATTTTGGTTACTAGAAGTTAACTTTCTTGTGGTTTAGATCAATGATCAGTCAACAGTTTTGGGAATCAATTAATGGTACATTATCAGGGTTGACCAAGACATGATTTCGAGGATGAAATCTCTAAAAGTGGGATAATGTAGTAACCTGCTTCCAAAAATAAGAGATTTACTGCCTAAGCATGTTTACAATGGTTAAAAATAACATGATTAAAGAATTCTCAGATGAGATTATTAAGTTAAAAATCGGATTCACCACGTTTGAAAATGGTCCAGAGCGTTTCTAGTGTTCGAGCAGTTCGGAAGGTCCGAAATTGAGCTATACTAGATCGGTGGTTTCTATAACTTTGAAAGCAAGATTAGAGTTCGGAAGTACCGAACAGTTCGGAAGCTCCGAACTGCAGATCGAAAGCTCCAAATCTTGTTGCAATCAGGCAAGGTATGGGTTTTGATTCGATATTTGGACGTGACAGAGATCGAAAGCTCCGAACTAGAGTTCGTAAGATCCAAATGTTGTCGGCAGCTGAGTTTTCCTATCAAAGGACACGCGTTCAGTGGAGGAAGTTCGGAAGGACGATCAAAAGTTTCTAAGTACAATCGGAAGGTCCGAACTAGAGATCGGGCGTTCCGATCGTGGTCTATAAATAGGGACCGAGAGCTCATTATTCCTTGCTCATTTCTCTCTTCTCTCTCTCGCTCCAGTGTGCTTCTTGTGGGTTTCTAGGCATTTCTAAGTGTCGTTTTGGAGGCTGGTCGATAGCGAGACACTACCGAAATCGTCTAGGTTTTGAGGTAATCGTCATCAAAGGGCTAACGTTGGATGCAAGTATTTTTCTGGACTCTGAATAGCTTATGCGACTAACTATTAGTCTAGTTAAGGGTTTTAGAAAGCTATAAGAGTGATATGATGATTATACGCTTATAGACTTCAACTTGAGTACCCGAGTGGTTAGGTTTCTAGAATCGCTTGATTAGAGTTACAGACGTACTATCCGAGATATCCTGGTTGAGTATGCATGTTCTATGTTTGCATGATTTATGTGCATTGATTGATTATGTCATGGAGATTATGTTTTATGCATTATCATGTGATATGAATCTAGGAGACGCTCGAAGATTCATTGCAGTAGCCCGTAAACAAGTATGGTGATATAAGGGACTAATCACAATTAAAAATCCTATGATCGGACGGCCAGAAGAAGGAGATCGGACGCTTCAAAGGAGTTCGGACGATCCGATGAGGCTTCAGAGGCTTCGAACGGGTTCGGACGGTCCGAACGTGTTCGGAGGCTCCAAAGTGGGGTTCGGACGATCCGAAATCCATCTATAAATAGAGGTGCCGAGGCTCATTTGCAATTCGCACTTTCCTCTCTTCTCTCTCAATTCCTTATCCTTCAAACTTAGATCTAGGGAATTCTAGGCGTCCCATTGGGAATCCGGAAGTGGCATAGCAGACCAGGCGTCGTAGCGGAGCTGTGGCCTAGTTTTGAGGCAAGCGACAGCAACATGCTGAAGACGGACGCAGGTATAGCTTTTGATTTCTAAAAATATTTAGAAGTATGCAATAGCTTAGTTATGGCTTTTGGAGTAATATAATGATATTAGTACCATTTCGTTGTGTAGTGCAGACTATAGGCATGGACCTAGAGCTGGTAGATCTTGCCTAGTAGTTGAGGAACGAAAGTACTGTTCAAGATATCCTGACTGAGTATGCATGTATTATGTGTTTGCATGATTTTATGTGCATTTTTTATGACATGATTGTATACTGCATGCATATTACACATCGAGCTATATCTTTGGGATATTATAGGGTCTTACCATATCCTGTTGGTGGATGGACTTCCATCGATTTGGGTCTGGAGTATCCACTGGTATTGGTATGGGAGCCACCTCCTGAAGCGACGGCAGAGTGTGCTACATACCAGGGCCCGATCTATCTTTGTTATCTGATCCTTGGCCTCTAGTTCAGTAGGCGGTACACTTGCATTCATGCATTTATATAATACGGTATACTCATACTCTTGTGCTGTGCGTTTTATGCTAACGTCTCGTACTTTGTGTACCTAGACACCCTATTCCACGGGGCAGGTTTGCGATTGGATGAGGCGGGTGGATCCAGGAGGAACTAGGCAATGGATGGCCAAATGGGATTGTGCCTTGGTCCTTATTTTATGATGTATTTAGGATAATACATTATTTGATTTGGTTGTATAATTATCAGGGTATTATAAAATTCCTTTCCTTGGGATTATATATGTTTTATGCTTCTGCAGTTTATTCTGGATGCTACTAATCTGAACAAATAGAAATAAGCGAAACATAAATCTTACAGACTTCGAGGCGAGATCCCTTGAGTTTTGGCAACTGGCAGTAAGCTCAGCCCAAACCAAGACCGTGCTCTGATACCAACTGAAATGACCCTACACTCTATACTTAATTAAATAATAAAAGAAAATACGGATTTTTAAAAAAAAATTGCCATGACTTGTTTGTAAGTAGACAAGCCAACCTGTCTCAAGCGACCATGCGAGCATAAAAGAAAAGAAGAAGACATAGAAGAAAAGAAGGTTTCATACTACGACAGTCATCCATAAAGAAAAATAAAGGCAACCCACACGGTTGCAATAATACCGATAACAAACTTTAAACCATAAACTCCAAGCACAGGGAAAACACATCCTGGCTATCACCAAAAGTACTTAGTTTAAAAATTCATTATTACATCATTACGAATGCGGAAAAACATGAAATAGCATCGGTCATAGGGCCTCGCTCCGCCGGAGACCTCCCCTCAAGGACCCTGCCCCTCGGTCCCTACAAATTCCTCCTTACCTGGCAATCAAACAAGCATAGTGAGTCTAATGACCCAGCAAGTATAAACAGTGTAATAACAAGGGTTTAAAATAACTGTAGTAATACTCAAAATACAATACATAATATACTTGAAACATAAGCTGGAAAAATGTGCATGCTACAAAAGAATGAGACAACATGTAAATGATGAACACACGCCAACTCACGCTATGAAACTCTTGAACTTTCTTAACTTAACTGTAACTCATGCATGACTGAAAACTGGATGCAATAAGACGAGTCAAACTGATACTGAAACTGAAACTTTAAACTTAGATCCTTGAATTGTGAACCTCTATTTTGATCGATCAATGGCTGCAGTGCACTATGCCGGCAAGACGCCGAGATTCCTCCCGACGCGACTTACCCCTTTATCTTTCATTTGGTAGGGATCCCGAGATTTCTCTCGATCTCACACTACCCGTCTATTTTGGTAGGGATCCCGGGATGTCTCCCGATCTCGATCTACCCATCTATGGAAAGTGAGTGGGGCATCCCCCACCCATCAATACCATGTTCCGTCACAATCAAATCACTTCGTTCAAAAATATTTTTCTTTTCTTTTTCCTTCTTTGACTCGACATTAAAATACTTAGCATGCATGAAAGAGCCTTTCTTTGTAACCTTTTTGCTTGACCCATGGCCAAGGCTTAAATACACATGTATGCATTTATATGAATGAATACTCAACACATAAATGTGGGTTTTAGGTGAGTAAGTGGCTTCCCCTAGGTTCTAACCCAACCTTAACTCAAAATTCTCATATACAAGGCCCAACCCGAGCAATCGCACCGAAAATCGCTTAACTCTATCTTCCTTTAACCAAATTCAACACCGCTCAAACCGAAACTCTCCAAACACTACAAACTAACCATAGGACCTGTTTTCAACCTCATTTGACAGCCTAATCAACTTGAACAAAAACCCATTCCGGACAGCCCACTTTTTCCCTCTAAAATTTTGCACCGACACCTTAACTTCAAAAACCCATAACTTATTGAAATCTTAACCGAAACGAGCCCATTTTTTACAGACGCGACCAAAACATCATGAACTTGACCTAGGACCAGTCCTAACCACTTCCATACCTCATATGATGCCTCACCTGCCACAAACCCAGACTTCCCTGCCCAATGCAAACCTCATCATTCCAGACTTCTACTTGGAGGAAACACCACCAAGCCCTACTCCCTTTCCCATACCTACTTCCAGACCACCAAACACACTAAAAAAAACCATCTCTTAGGACTTAGCACAAGCACCTTGGCAACCCTCAACCCTACCTCCACTCCACAATTCAAAATCAACAAGATTATGCACCAAAAAGCCTGACATTCATGAATAATCAATCAAGACCAATTGCCAAACAATAAAATACACTTATATACTTCAATCCCAGCCCTAACATCATGCAAATTTCAAAATTTAGGCATGATTCATTTCTGAAAATTTTCAAGTGTGCCAATATGCATCAAAACTCATCATTTTTCCCATCACAATGCATCATACAACTCATAATCATCAACATAAATGAGATTTTCGAAATTTTAACATAACCCTAGCTGGAAAACCATAAAAACCGAACACATACAAGTCAAATACAAGGAAATTTCGAAATTTTGCAAAGAATTAAGCTCAAAATATAGTTAGCTAGTTTGATTTCCCAAGGAAATGCATATACATGCCTTAGCTAGCAAAACTCAAAGAAATAAGGGAAATGAAGCTGGACACCATGGCCAGCAGCTAGCTATGCACCCTTCACACGAACTCCGGTCGGCTGCGGTGGATGGAGGGCGGCGGCGGCGGCCAGAAGGACAAGGGGAGGAGTGGCCGAAGGTGGGAGAGGGAAATAAGGGAAAAAGAGAGTGAAGGGGGAGGCGGCTAGTTGAGATAGATTTTGGGCTAGGGTTTCACTTGGGTTATAAATTCTAATTTTAATATGTGTATATGTGTGTGTATGTATAGGTGTAAGTAATTAAAAGTAGGTGTGTGTGTGCTTTAAAAGTACAACTTTTGCCTACTAACTTACACTAATAAAATTCCTAAGTTTAAAAGCCCCAAATCAAAAATAATAAATTCGGTTTTACTAATCCGGGTTTATGAAAACTCTAACTTTTGAAAAAGTTAAAGAATAAGCCCAATATTGCAATAATAATAAAAATTATTTCTGATACCCGGAAATTCCTAACTTTTGAACTCTGATCAAATTTTCCTCCTACCTCCCTACTAAACTTTTAAAATAACAAATCTTGGAATTTACCGCCAAAATCCACCATCTCCAAATGCCGGAACCAGAAGCCATTGTCTCAAAAATTTCAATAATAAATGACTTAAAATATTTGAGCACTTAAATTTTAAAGGAAACTTAAGCAATTAATTCCAAGCAATAAAAATCATAATTATATAAAAAAAGAATTTTGGGCATGGAATTTTAAATTATGAAATCTTAGGTGCTACAGTAACCTAGTCAGGTTATGACTTGGTCTTTGTCAGTCTAAGATTTCCCTTGGGATGATGATCTCGATCAAGCGGGTGTTTGTCTCCTTTGTGATCAGGGAGATCGTGGTCAAAATGGAAGATGTATCAGTGTTGTGATATGCTAGTGACAGAGGAGTTCGAATGTCAACCAGTAGCGCAGTAATCTTTAGTTGGGAGAATGTTAATGCGGTTCAGCATTAATGGAGCTTACAGGGAATTCGACAAGAGTCTGAGTATGTCGGAAGCTATTTCGACCAGACACTCAAGCAAGGGTTTTTAATATGTTCTCGAGGTTTTACCCTAGATTTCGAGGATGAAATCTTTTAAGGGGGGGAGAATGTAGTGACCCGTATCCAGAATTAAGGATTAATGAGTAATTAATTGTGTAATCATATTAGATTAAGTAAAACATGATTAAGGAAATTTCAAATGGATTAACGGAGTCCAGAAATGGATCCAGAACACTAAAAAATGATTGAAAGGGTCCGAAGGGATCGGACGGTCCAAAGTGAGTTTGGAGGATCCGAACTTGGACGGAGCAAGGTTTTCGAGGCTCTAAAGACTTTGGATGGTCTGAAGTGGGTTTGGACGATCCGAACACCTGCGGCCAGCTGTCCCAAAATATTATGTCATTTGTGACATCATTCGGGAAGGGTTCGGATGATCCGAAGGTGCAGAACGAAGGCTCCGAGCTGTAGTCCCGGATAGGTGTATGGTTGCATGTGTGAGTGTTGACACGTGGAAGGATTTGGATGGAATGAGGAAGAGATCGGAGGATCCGATCTTGTTCGGACGATCCGAACACGAGTTCGGATGATCCGAATGTGTTCTATAAATATGAGGTCCGAGCTCCTCATTTGTGCAAATTTTGAATTCCCCTCCTTCGCCCACGTGGCTCTATTTTAGGGCTTTGGGTACTCTTATTTTAGAGTTTGAGTATGGAGTATATTTTAGTATTGTAACGCCCCGTTTTTATCTTAAATGAATTTATTTGAGTTAATCGAAGGTTTCAGAGTTCACAAGCCGACTTGATTTTGATCAGGGTCCATTTTGCAAATTTTGGAAATTTTAGGGACTAAAACGCAATTATTGGATTTTATATATTATCTACACTTGTAACTTTTCAAAGTCTTCTCCTTCCTCTCAAAACCGAGATCCACCATTGTAGCGCCTCCAAGCTTTCTCCTATCCTTGTGATTTCAGTCCGAGCTCGATCCAGCCGTTGGAATTTATTTATGTTTGCAGATTAGCGATCACTACTGCTAGAGCTCCGTTATATCGTAAGTTTTTATACGATCGGATACATTTTAGTTTTTGGATGTTGTTAGAATCGTTCGAGATTCAAGTATATTGTTCTTGACAGAGTTCTGATCGTTTATTATCTGTCGGTTTTGAATTAGAACGACGTTCGGATTTGTTATGATTTTTGGAAGCCATTTTCGAAAATGTGGATTTTTAGATTGGTTGGGTTTGAGTTTTTGTTGTTGTATTAGCATTGATATGAGTTGATATCGGTAATGAACTGTTGTCTGCGTTTCCGGTTTGTTCAGTTTTAGCCGTTATGCCGCCGGTTTGAGTTTTTGGAGTTTTGAACCGTTGGAGTTGTTGTTTTTGGGCTTGTGTATTGATCGTCGTTGTTGATCAATTTTTGTATCTGAATAGATTCATTTGGAGTTGTCAAGCCTGGTGTTAACAGCTTTTGATCGTCAAGAGATTGGACGAAGAACGGTAAAGAGAATTACCTTGAACCGTAGTTGTTGTTTAGTTGGTATAGTCTTTGATACAATATTTTTTTGTAGCTTATCCGGAGTTGGATCTACTGCATCGAAAGGTAAAAGCAGTCATCGTAGCGGGATAGCATACTCGGGACAGTTGGTTCTCGAGTTTCCCTTTCAAATCACATATTGCATCTACACTTGTTCTAGCATGAGGAACTTGTGTCTTGTTGATTGATTTTGCTTTTAATCTTGGATATTGTATGTCTAATTGTTGTCTAATCCCGAGATTAGTTGTTTAGAACCGAGGTCTCACATTAAGTGGTATCAAAGCATTAAGATTCTTGGATTGAACTAGAGTGAGCGGGGTAGTTCGAGTCCGCATGTATTGACTCCTCGCATGTGTTTGAGTTATTTATTGATTATTTAATTCCATGCGAGCATGTTTTATTATTTGAGAATTAATTGAATTACATGAGTTATGTGATTTAATTAATAAAGCATGAACTACTTGAGATGTAATTGTGTTGTTATCGACGGGTATCCGGTATTCCAAGCGGTTGTAAGGGCACCGAATTGTAGTGATTGAGATATCTTGTGCCCTAACCTTTGATTATCAAATGGGTCCTCGTCGAGTGATAAACAGAAATACACCGCCAGTTACTCCTACAACTGAGCAAGCTAGTACTGAAACGGTTGAGATGGATGCTACAACGACGCCCATGGAAACCTTGCTGAAGAGGTGTCAGTCATTTAATCCGCCGTTGTTGATGGGTTCAGAAAATCCAGTTGACTGTGAGAGTTGGTTGGATGATATTGATCAGTTGTTCGATTCCATTGACTACACAGATGACCGTCGAATCAAGTTAGTCATTCATCAGCTTCGTGGGGTTGCTAAGAGCAGGTGGATCATGACGAAGAAATCAATGGAGAGTAGAGGTACGGAAGTTACTTGGACTCTTTTTAAATCTGAGTTTTATAAGCGGTTTTTCCCTATCTCGTATTGTAAAGATAAGGGAGCTGAGTTTGCAAATCTGAAGCAAGGGAATCTGAACATTGAGAAGTACGTGGCTAAGTTTGATAGTTTGTTGCATTTTGCACCACTTATTGCCGGAGATGAAGAAGCAAAGGCCGATCAGTTCATCAATGGTTTGAACTCCGATGTCTTCACGTTGGTAAATACCAACAGGCCTAACAACTTTGCGGATGCCATGAATCACACAAAGGGAGCAGAAGCAGGCTTGTGGAGGCAGAGAGGTAATCAGGTGGCACCTCAGCAACAGAGGCAGTATCAGAATCAACCATCTCAGTATCAAAATCAGCCACCTCAGCATCAGAACCAGCAGCAGAGGTATGAAGGTGGAAACAGTGGGGGAAAGAGAAAGGACCAGTATAAAGCAAGAGGAAAACAATTCAAAAGGCAGGGGAACAGTTCTTCTAGTTCCAGTGGTTCCAAGCAGTTCGGTTCAGGACAGAGTTCTGGATCATCATCCTTATACTGTAGCAAGTGTGGAGGTAGACACTCACCAGATCAGTGAGTGGGAGTCTTTGGTAACTGCAACACCTGTCAGCAATCGGGACACTTTTCTAAGGTGTGCCCTTAGCGTAACAGAGATCGAGCTCAGAGTGGAAGTTCATCTCGACCTATAGTTCAGCCTGAGAGGCAGTCTTCTGCAGTTCACTCTTTCCAGCCTCAGCAGCAGAACAGATAGGGAGGTAACTCTAGTGCGAACGAGCCTCCGAGACAACAAGCACGAGTCTTTGCTTTGACAGAGGATCAGGCTCAGGCAGCACCAGACGATGTTATAGCAGGTAACTGCTCGATTTTTGGTTATTCTACTCATGTTTTGATAGATACAGGTGCTTCCCATTCCTTTATCTCTAAGAAATTTTTGTTATTGCATGCTTTGTCTACTGAGATGTTTCCTTCGGTAGTAGCTGTTACTTTACCTTTGGGTGGAGGAATTGTTTCTGTCAGATTAGTCAGGAAATGTGAACTGTGTTTTGAAGGAAATCTGTTAGAATTTGACTGTATTATACTTGGACTGTCAGATTTTGATTGCATTGTCGGTATAGATTCTTTAACCAAGTACAGGGCAACAGCCAATTGTTTTCAGAAAGTTGTCAGGTTCAGACCTGAAATGGCAGACGAGTGGAAATTCTTTGGTAAGGGTTCTCGATCTAGAATTCCTTTGATTTCAGTGTTATCTATGACTCGTTTGTTACAGAGAGGTACGGAAGAATTTTTGTTTTATGCAGTTGATGTACTGAAATCTAGCCCAGCTTTGGTAGATTTACCAGTGGTTAGAGATTTTACTGATGTGTTTCCGGAAGATGTTCCTCGATTGCCGCCTATTCGAGAGATCGAATTCAACATCGATTTGGTGCTAGGTACTCAACCTATTTCCAAAGATCCTTATCGTATGTCACCTATTGAACTGAGAGAGTTGAAGGAACAGCTTGAGGATTTGATTGCCAAGGGATACATCAGACCTAGTGTATCTCCTTGGGGCACTCCTGTTCTGTTTGTTCGAAAGAAGGATGGTTCTATTCGGCCCTGTATTGACTACCATCAACTGAATCAGGCTACAGTTAAGAACAAGTATCCTTTACCCAGAATAGATGACCTTTTTGATCAGCTGCAGGGTTCTTCTGTCTATTCTAAAATTGATCTGAGGTTAGGTTATCACCAGCTGAGAGTGCGAGAGTAAGATGTTCCTAAGACCGCATTCAGAACAAGGTATGGTCATTTTGAGTTTATAGTCATGCCGTTCGGTTTGACTAACGCTCCCGCGGTTTTTATGGGTTTGATGAACCGTATCTTTCAGCGTTATTTAGATGAGTTCGTCATTATCTTTATCGATAATATTCTTATCTACTCGAAGAACCGTACTGACCATGCAGAGCACTTGAGGACCGTACTGCAGATTTTGCGAGTTGAGCAGTTGTTTGCCAAGTTGTCTAAGTGTGAATTCTGGTTGGATCGAGTTGTCTTCCTCGGTCACATCATTTTTGGAGATGGGATTTCTGTCGATCCCAGCAAGATTGAAGCGGTTATGAATTGGCCTAGACCGACATCAGTACCTGAGATCCGAAGCTTCATGGGTTTAGCTGGTTATTATCGCCGATTCATCGAGGGTTTCTTGTCTATTGCCAAGCCTATTACCCAGCTGACTCAGAAAAATGCGCCTTTTGTCTGGACTTCAGATTGTGAGGCTAGTTTTGTTGATCTGAAGAGGAGACTGACCAGTGCTCCGATTCTTTCTATTCCGAAAGGTACTGGAGGTTTCACAGTCTATTGCGATGCTTCTAACCGAGGCTTGGGTTGTGTTCTTATGCAGCATAAGCATGTGATAGCGTATGCATCGAGGCAGCTGAAACCGCACGAGACTCGTTATCCGTTTCATGATCTTGAACTAGCTGCAATTGTATTTGCTCTGAAGATCTAGCGTCACTATCTTTATGGTGAGTCTTTCGAGATCTTTTCTGATCATAAGAGCCTTAAGTATTTGTTTTCACAGGCAGAGCTGAATATGAGACAGAGAAGATGGTTAGATCTGTTGAAGGATTTCGACTGCGAAATCAAGTATTATCCGGGAAAGTCGAATGCAGTTGCAGATGCCTTGAGCCGAAAGCTATGTTCTTTATCTCTATCTACTATCGGTGTTTCTCAGTTAATCGATGATTGTTGCACTTCTGGTTTAGAGTTTGAAACAGATAGGGAGACTATCAGAGTGTTTGCTATTCAAGCCGAGCCGGAGTTGTTTGTTGCGATCAGAGAAGCACATAAGTCTGAGCCGAGTATTCAGGTTTCAGTAGAGAAAGTCAGATCTGGGCATCAGTCTGAATTCCAGGTTAGAGATTATTTTTTGTTTGTGAATAACCGTATTTTTGTGCCTGATATTTCGGAGTTGATACAGCGTATTCTCCGAGAGGCTCATTGCAGTCGGTTTAGTATTCATCCTGGAGGTCGTAAGATGTACAACGATCTGAAGAACCAGTTCTGGTGGAAGAGAATGAAGAGCGACGTAGCGAGTTTTGTATCTCGGTGTTTGAATTGTCAGCAAGTGAAAGCAGAGCGGAAGCGACCAGGTGGTCTATTGCACAGTCTATCTGTTCCTGAATGGAAATAGGATCACATTTCTATGGATTTCGTCATGAAGCTACCACGATCCGTTCGAGGATGCGATGCTATTTGGGTAGTGATCGACCGATTGACGAAGTGTGCGTGTTTTATTCTGTACAGAATGACGTATCGTCATGATCAGATGGCTGAGTTGTATGTTAGCAATTTTGTGAGATTTCATGGTGTGCCGAAGTCGATCATTTTAGACAGAGACCCTAGATTCACTTCGCACTTCTGGCACAGTCTTTAGGAGGCACTTGGTACTCGATTGCATCTGAGTACAGCTTATCATCCTCAGACTGATGGACAGTCAGAGCGGACTATCCAGACGTTAGAGGATATGCTGCGAGCGGCAGTTCTAGACTTTGGCACTAGTTGGCAAGATTATTTGCCTCTTGTTGAGTTTTCTTACAACAACAGCTTCCAAGCGAGTATCGGTATGACGCCTTTTGAGGCATTGTACGGTAAGAAATGCCGATCTCCGTTGTTTTGGGATGATTTGTCCGAGTCACCTGATTTGGGACCGGATATGCTTAGATATATGGCAGAGCAAGTTAAGATCATTCAGACCAGAATGAAGTTAGCTCAAGATAGACAGGCGAAGTATGCGAATGTCAGATGTAGACCTCTGAGTTTCGAGCAGGGAGACCGTGTATTCCTTAAGATTTCTCCGTTCAGAGGCACTGTCAGATTCGGTAAGAGAGGGAAGTTATCTTTGAGATTCATCGGTCCGTATGAGATTCTCGAGAAGATAGGCGATCTTGCCTACAGACTTGCACTTCCTCCATCTTTATCTGGTATTCACGACGTTTTTCACGTCTCTATGCTGTGAAAGTATCATCCAGATCCTTCTCATATCCTTCAGCCTGACGAAGCCGAGTTAGATGAGACTCTGAGCTACTTTGAACGACCGATTCAGATCCTTGATCGAAAAAAGAAACAGCTTAGAACCAAGTTGATTCCATTGGTGAAAGTGCAGTGGAGCCGTCACGACATCGAGGAAGCGACTTGGGAGACAAAATCTGACATGAGACAGCGATTTCTGGAGTTATTCGGATGACGTGAGTTCTTCTTACTGTCTTTAGTTCTTTATTCTATCTTATGAGTTTTGGTTCTCGTTGATTTCGAGGACGAAATCTCTTCTTAGTGGGGGAGAATTGTAACTCCCCGTTTTTATCTTAAATGAGTTTATTTGAGTTAATCGTAGGTTTCAGAGTTCACAAGCCGACTTGATTTTGATCAGGGTCCATTTTGCAAATTTTGGAAATTTCAAGGACTAAAATGCAATTATTGGATTTTATATATTATCTACACTTGTATTGACTTTTCAAAGTCTTCTCCTTCCTCTCAAAACCGAGATCCACCATTGTAGCGCCTCCAAGCTTTCTCCTATCCTTGTGATTTCAGTCCGAGCTCGATCCACCCGTTGGAATTTATTTTTGATGGCAGATTAGCGATCACTGCAGCTAGAGCTTCGTTATATCGTAAGTTTTTCTACGATCGGATACATTCTAGTTTTTGGATGTTGTTAGAATTGTTCGATATTCGAGTATGTTGTTCTTGACAGAGTTCTGATCGTTTATTATCTGTCGGTTTTGAATTAGAACGACGTTCGAATTTGTTATGATTTTTGGAAGCCATTTTCTAAAATGCGGATTATTAGATTGGTTGGGTTTGACTTTTTGTTGTTGTATTAGCATTGATATGAGTTGATATCGGTATTGAACTGCTGTCTGCATTTCCGGTTTGTTCAGTTTTAGCCGTTATGCCGCCGGTTTGAGTTTTTGGAGTTTTGAACCGTTGGAGTTGTTGTTTTTGGGCTTGTGTATTGATCGTCGTTGTTGATCAATTTTTGTATCTGAACAGATTCGTTTGGAGTTGTCAAGCCTGGTGTTAACAGCTTTTGATCGTCAAGAGATTAGACGAAGAACGGTAAAGAGAATTACCTTGAACCGTAGTTGTTGTTTAGTTGGTATAGTCTTTGATACAATCTTTTGTTGTCGCTTATCTTGAGTTGGATCTACTGCATCGAAAGGTAAAAGCAGTCATCGTAGCGATATATCATACTCGGGACAGTTGGTTCTCGAGTTTCCCTTTCAAATCACATATTGCATCTACACTTGTTCTAGCATGAGGAACTTGTGTCTTGTTGATTGATTTTGCTTTTAATCTTGGATATTGTATGTCTAATTGTTGTCTAATCCCAAGATTAGTTGTTTAGAACCGAGGTCTCACAATTATAGTCAGACAGTGTCTGACATAGTATCGGAGCAGTGCTTGTGTAGTGGAGCCGTGCTCGAGGTTGGGGAGCTGCAATAGGGGTGTACTCCTAGTTGCGGGATAGTGGCCATCAGTGGGCTGACGATGGACACAGGTATAACTATGGTCTCATTAAATTATTTAGGAGTATGCAATAGCTTAGTTAAGGCTTTTAGAGCTTAATTAATGATGCATGGGTAATTGCATTGTAGAGTTGATGATAGGATTGGAACCTAGAAAGGGTTTGCTAGGAACTGCCTGTAGAAAGGTACGTAAGTACTGACTAAGATAGCCAGCGGGTTTTTCATGCTTATATGTTGAATTTGTGTGTCATATTATTATGCAGCACGTGCATATCATATTGTGCATGTCCATCTTTTGAGATGAGTCATGTAGGGCCGCTCATCCCTGTTCGAACGGTTGATGTCGAGCGCCCCGCGACCGAAGGGTTAGCCGGCACTGGCATCTGGAAGACACGGTCTACGTCCATTAGGAATGAGCAGTGTTCGCAGGGTTTGCTCCCCGGGTTGTACCACTCATGTCCTAGGCGCCATTACTGAGCAGTTGTATACAGTTATCCCAGATATGGATACCCGGTCATTTGCATGAATAATATTTGTATGTTTTACCCGTGCTTTCGTATTGAGCTTAGAGCTCACGTCCAGTCTTTTTTGTGTACCTGGACACCCCATTCGACGGGGCAGGTTTAGGTGCAGGATTGAGCACCAGGAGCTTGGAGTAGCCAGTGACCAGTGAAGACAGCATGATTAGTTGTAGGTTTTTGCCTTTAGGTTTATTTATTCGATTGGGTTGTATAATCGAATTTGTTTAACTGGTTGTAATCTGCCGGTCTGCTTTTATTTAAGTCTTCCGCAGTGATTTATTTAATGCATGCTTAATTATGCTCTTAACTCTGATTAGGTAGTGGATCCGGGTTGGATCGCTACAAAAAATGTTTAAGGGATTTCCTAAAGGATGTAAGGAGTTCAAAAACGGGTCCAGAACGCTCGAAAATGGTCGGGAAGATTTTGAGGGTTTCGAGGGAACGGAGGATCCGAACGGGATCCAACGATCCAAAGAGAGGATCGGACGCTCCAAAAATCTTCAGACAGCTTGGGCTTACGTCAGCAAAGTGACCTCATTGCTTACGTGTGGAAGGGACTTCAGATGATCCGAAATCAGGATCGGATGATCCGATTGTGTCTGGAGGTTCCGAACTGGGTTCGTATGGTCCGAACTTTGTCTATAAATAGGGGAGCCAAAATTCATTTTCAAGCTGTGAGACCCCGATTCTAATCATCTAATCAAGAGTTAGTCCTATCGATAATCAATCAAAGGCCAAAAGATAAGACATTAAATAAATAACAAAAAAAAATTATTTTTCTGATGAACAGTGCTGCGCTCGATCCTATAAAATTCCAGGATCGAGCGCACCATATTTTGAAACTCTCTGCCGAGAAATTAATATGTGTCGCGCTCGATCCGTCAAAAATCCAGGATCGAGCGCACCATTTTGTGCAAGTCTCTACCTCAATAAAAAAGGGGCCGCGCTCGATCCCACGAACTCGTGCGATCGAGCGCATGGTCTGCCCAGAAAATCTGAAAATTCAGAACATGCACTTCTGTTCCAATCATCAATTCAACTAAATCTAGATGATCATAATTCATAAACAACAACATGCAACCATGCTTAAACATCATTCAACATACATGGTAGTTCTAGAGTTATACATTTCTTCGTCGAAGAGAACATGCATCGGTTCTAGGTTCGACACAAATACAACCTAAAACAAAAGACTAGATTGACATGCTCTTCCGTTCTAAACCAAAGTATCACTTCTAATATTCGATCTCAATCTATCCTTGTCGTCTCTGACTCGGTCCTGCCCCACCTGTTGCCATGCACACATACAAAAACAAGACAACATCCGGATAATCCGGTGAGAATACAATTCCCAATAAAAGAGACAACATGCTATATCAAAATAAACATATCAAACATGATATGCATCAATTCACCTCGTATATCAACTTCAGATATAATTCAAGTAATTCATTCAAGTACTGAATTAAAATGATATGCATGTCTGTAAAACGTCTGGATTATCAGACTCAGATAATCAAATGGAATTCTTCTTTCTTTCTTTCTTTGGTTTGGGATCCCGAGGTTAAAATATCCAACAATCACACCGACTACCCTCTCGAGGTGGACGAGGCATATTTTAATCCTCTAGACTCCGGAGTATTATAGAGAGTTATTTCCGCATATGTAGTAATTCGCCTACAAGGCCACTCAACTATAATCACCAGATCGTCTAATTCAAAATGAATACTCATTCGGCTCAATATGAATGCATATGTCATCTCATGCATTCAATCATAAATTCAATAACCAATTCAAATAAACATTCAATCATGATTTCAACTAAGCATTCAATCATGATTTCAAATAAGCATTCAATCATGAAAGAATGTGATTTTTTTGGAACACTCGAATCCAGTCTAATTCGAGTTAATCATTACATTCAAGTCTAAGTCGTCTTTTACCTTATTCGCTTCGAAGGTACTTCAATCTGAAATCAAATAGCAAGGATAATAGTCAATATCCAATCAAACTCATTCAAAACTCAATCAACTTCTTCAATCGATAAAAAGAATATCGATACTGTACCGACTTCAATCTTCCAAACTGACCAAAGCTGTTATCTCACAACTCTGTTGACTTCAATTCAATCTATCAGAAGAAGTCATAAGGATCAATATCGACATCAAAAGCTCAATCAAACTCGATACGATCAAAACATCGAAACGATATCCAAAACTCAAACTGACGGCATAATGGCTATAAACTGATCAAACCGGAAATGCAGACAGCAATTAAACAATCCAATATACTCATAATCATCTCAATATCATCAAAACAATTCAAATCCTTCAAATCTAAAAGCTTCATTTTCAAAATTTCACAACAAAAATCATATCAATTCCAATCGTCATTATTTCTTCGAACCGTCTTAGATATACTATCATGGCTATCTCATAATCATCCTCTCCGAATATAAATCAATTCTAAAGACAACAAAAAATTCAAACCTCTCAGAAATAAGATAAACTTACTTCCAAACGGAGCACTCGTCACTGTGATCGCAGATATCAACTTCAGATCAAATTTCAACGGACGGATCGAGCTAAAATGGAAATCACAAAGCTTGGAAGCTTTTTCCCACGCCTACAATGGTGGAGCATGTTTTTGAGGATGAGGATGATGAATGAGAGAATACTTAGTCAACTTAGATAATATAACAAAATCTCATTTTGCGTTTTAGTCCCTGAAAATTCCAAAAATTGCGTTTTAGTCCCTGATCAAAATCGAATCGGCCCTTGACTTCTAAAATCTCTGATTATCTCAAATAAAGTCCATTAAGATAATTTTGGGGCGTTACAATTTTCCCCCTCTAAGAATCAATTTCGTCCTCAAAATCAAGCATGATTCTATCACAAGGTTGAGGCTTGAATCAAGGACTGCAATAAGAATTTACATCTCGGAACTAAGTCCAGAATCTGCTTCCAATCTAACTCTGAATCGTTCATCTCAATCAATTTGGTATCTCAAAAAATAGAGAAAGTCAGAAACTCTAGTATATTACTTCATCAACACTCTGTCCGTCTATCAAAAGTCATCTCATCCTCATTAGAAAATCCATCTAATTACAATCATAATTCAAATCATCTTTCCTTCTAACTCCTGTGATACAGAAATTACATATCAAAAGGAAGGAGATCTTAATCTCTCCTCGTACAACTTCTAGAAAGTGCTTTCAATAATCATCTGATCACTATCGTTGTACGAAGTTTCCACAAAAAATCAAGAATTCTGTTAACTAGTGCTAAGTCGAGCACTACAACTCATGGCAATTCCTCTAAAGTTCGATTCAACTAATCTGGCTGTACGTCGTTCTGAGGGTATCAAATCGAAAATAGTTGAATCAACAATAAAAAGTCTCTTCTAAGTCTATGCCGAAAGAACAATTACATCAAGGATCTCTGTCTAGACTAACAGACTTCGGCAATTCATGACATCTGAAAACCTCTGACCAGATATCAATCCTTTGTTCTTCATCAAAAATCATTATGTACGGAAAACTGTAACGGATTCTATCAATCAATCAATCAAAATCAGACAGTAGATGAAATAAGAATACTTCCAAAATCTCAATAAGAAAAAATCCCAACACTAAAAGATCATCAACACTGAAAATCAGAATACACGAGAGCGGATAATCAGAAATTCCATCATCAGATAATAAGATCAAAGAAATTCATTCGGTCCAATCAGAATTCAAACATTGAAATTAGCAAACAACTGATCGGCGTACAATTCTGAAAATATTGTAGAAAGCTCTGTACGATCAGTACAATTCTCATAACCAGAAAAAAAGAAATTCATCAATAATAATTCCTAATTTCAACTAATACTTCTGAGAGATTCGGTCAATAGAAAATTCTTCAACAATACAGGAGTATTCGTCAAATCAAACGGCCTGTCAAAAGTTCAAAATGGCCATACCTCAATTCGGAAACGATTCTGAGAAAGTTCTCTTCACGAACTTCCTGAAGATAAAATTCGGATCCCCATTCAGTGTCGAACTCGTTCTGACAATCGGGACCAATCTAGAAGTTCATTCCGAACAACTTCAGTCGTTCAATAACCACTGGCACATCAACCAGTTCAGGTTACAATCCAATACATAAACTGTAAAGCTTCGAGAGTTCGTTCATACTATTCTGTAACAACAGTCATTCAACAGAATAAATCAAGAATTCTTATAATCGAGAATTCATAACGGGGGATTCCATCACTCATTCAACGATACTCAGATGAAATCTCATCTTGGACTCACAAAGTAGCCTTGCCACGAAAATCATCAGAATGTGATCCCAATTCCCTTCTGAATCAGAATAGACTGTACAATGGAAATTCGAATTGCTCTCTCTCTCTGACTGCTGACAGTTCAAAACATCAGAAGCCATACTTCTAACTTCATACTTCATCATCCTCTATTCGATCTGATTCCTCAATTCATCAAACATCTTCTGATCATCTGGAAGAACTCTGAATAAACTTCAAAGTGCCAATCTCCTGATACTCTTGATCAAACCGAAACATCTGGAACAACAAAAGTTATTTGCTAATAAGGCATCAATATAAACCTGAAACTCGGATTATAATCAGATCTGATCTATCTTCACCAGATTTTGAAAGGTCGAATCAGATTCCAAAGCATTCTCAATCTTCTCAATCAACTCTGGTTCGAAGTCGAATGAAGGAGTCAAGATAAACATTCCATCTATTCCAGACTCTATCAGAAGTGCAGCAATCATCTGTCAAAGAGGACAACTGAAGTAGATAAAATAAGATCAGATCATTTAGCTTAAAATCTTAGCTGTTACAATCAGTTCTCTGGATAACAATAGAATTCGCATTCAAATTAATCGTCCTCTATAACTCTCTTTCCCAACTCAAAATCAGTTCGAACTGCAAAAATCAAAACTTCTATCTTCCAAGATCAGAACAGATTACTGAAATCTTCCAAGCAAATAAAAAGATGCTAGATCTTCCCAGCAAGAAGATCTCTGTGAGACTCAAATCGGAAACTAACATTGCATCTTGAGCGTCTTCAACTTCTTCGATGCTCAAGATAACAAGGAGTTCTTCTGAATAAGAATAAGTCTCAACTCTCAATAAGAAGGAGTGCAAAGAACCGAAAGGTCATCAATATCAAAGAAGTCAATAATACTGAGGTGCTGATCAATCTCTCCTTCAATTCAATAAAAACTGGTCTCAAAGATACAAACTAAACAGAAGAACATAATCTGCTGAGTAAACGTCTTCTCAACAATAAGAATTCTTCAAAGGATTCGCGATAGAATTCTCTAAATCCAAAAATCTTCAAATTCAGATAAGGACGTCGATCCAGATCAATTCATAACAGCTTTAGTCTTGAGGTATTCAATAAAATTGCATCTTCCTAGATAAAAGATCGAGGAAAATACAACTCGGTCTTACATGATTCAGACGTCAAAAGAATAGCATAATTGATCGACATGAAAATCTGCGAACAATTCTTAAAGAATCTGAAAGATCAATACGCTTCTTCGAAGGATAAGAGATTCATCGATAAGAATACTCAAGAACTCATCTACAAATCTCTGAAAGATTTGGTTCAAATGACTCATAAACATTGCAGATGCAATTCCAATTCAATCTATACGATTAAAATTCAAATCGGTCGTACCTTATTCCGAATTCAATCTCTGAAACCTCTTCCCTTCAGATTATCAGTCGATGATGTCTGATCTAAAATTAATACTGAACTCATCCTCTCACTCGGAGGCAAATCTAGAATCTCAACTAGAACAACATCAACAAACTCAACAACTCTGTTGAATCAATCAACACGGCTGATTGAAGACATCATCTGCATACCTCAAACATTCCTCCCTACCTTTCTGTAACAAACGGTAATCGACAAACTACAAGAAGGAATTCTTAATTCAGGAATTCTTACCGGAGGAAAAATCCATTCGTCTATCATCTCGGATCCGAATCTGGCAACAATCTGAAATCAACCTCGGTTGCCCTGTACTCGATTAATATACTACATCGATAATATGATCAAAAACTGATAACCAAAAATAGTATGGTTCAGTACAATCAACTCCCATTGAAACAAAATTCACAATTTTGAACTAAACTCATCGCAACTAATTAAGATACTCAAAAGTAGAGGAAGCATCAATCTCACTTCTCCTCAAGAAGAAAAGTTGCATCAATATCTAATAGCAAAAGATTCGAAAGACTAAAATCAAACAGTTACCTGCTTCGTCATTGTCAGGAGCAGTTAGAGTCTGTGAATCCTTGGTAAAAGCAAGTACTAAAGTCTGTCGCAAAAACTCAGATTTAACAAACTCTACAAAACGACCAAACCTTGTTTCTCTAAGGCTTTCTTCTTCAATATCCACCAAATTTTCGCAATGTCTTGCAGTTGGTAACCAACTAACTGAATCCGTCATTCGTCGGTGTACTCTAAAGAATCAAACAACAGATCGATATCTTCTAATCAGCTTTCACACCCAAACTCATTCTCAGAACTCCTTAGAGTTGAAGGGTTAAAAGACTGAAATCTCATCAGTAATGCTCCCATCAGTTCGGAGTGACATCCATCAGTTCAGTCACAGAACAATTCTGTACAATCGGGTTTGCTACTAGTTGAATCCTGTTCAAAACTTGCCGAGTAGATAATCTGATTCAAGAGGATTAGGACACAACATCTCAAATACATCTATCCGGTGTCCAAAAACCTCAGCTCGACATACTCATTCGATCTCAAGAGTAACCAATGTAACCAGTAACCCGAAACAGTTCGTATCTCAATTAATTCATGCTTTAAAATTTAAATCACATATCCAAGTAATTCAAATAATTCTCAATCATAAAGCATGCTCGCATATTCTTCAATCATAGAATTAATCAATCATGTAGTAGCCCGTATCCAAAACTAATGATTAATGAGTAATTAATCGTATATTCATGTTGAGATTAAGTAAAACATGATTAAGGAAATTACAGATGAATTAACGGAGTCCAGAAATGGATCCAGAACACTCAAAAATGGTGGATATGGTTCGGCAGGTTCGGACGCTCTGAACTTGAGTTCAGACGATCCGAACATGGACGGAGCCAGGCTTCGGAGGCTCTGAAGACTTCGGACGGTCCGAAGTGGGTTCGGACGATCCGAACTCATGCGGCCAGCTATCCCAAAATAATACGTCATTGGTGACGTCATCCGGAAGATGTTCGGACGATCCGAAGAGCCAGTTCGGACGACCCGAACAGTGTATTGGACAGGTGTATGGTTGTATGCAATTGGTTGGATGCATGGCAAAGATCGGACGATCCGATGAGACGATCAGATGGCCCAAAGCAGTTCGGACGATCCGAAGTCAGGATCGGACGATCCGAACGTGCTCTATAAATATAAGGTCCGAGCTCCTTATTTGGTGCGAATTCCGAGTTCCTCTTCTTTGCCCACGTGGCTCTATTTTAGTGCTTGGGTACTCTTATTTAGAGTTGGAGTAGGGAACAAATTTTTAGTATAGTCAGACAGTGTTTGACATAGTAGCTGAGCAGTACTCGTATAGCGGAGCAGTGCTCGAAGCTGTGGAGCTGCAGCAGGGGTGTACCCCTAGTTGCGGGATAGTCGCCATCAGTGGGATGACGACGGACGCAGGTATAGCTATGGTCTCCTTAAATTAATTAGGAGTATGCAATAGCTTAGTTAAAACTTTTAGAGCTTATTGAATGATGCATGGGTATTTGCATTGTAGACTTGATGATAGGCTTGGAACCTAGAGTGGACTACTAGGACTGCCTTAGAAAGGTACGTAAATACTGATTGAGATTGCCAGCGGATATGCATGCTTATATGTTGCATTTATGTGTTTGCATGTTATTATTGTTATGCGGCATGTGCATATCATCTTGTTCCTATACGTCTGTGTATCTTTCGAGATGAGCCAGTTAGGGTTGCTCAGCCCTGTTAGGACGTTTGATATCGAGTACCCTTAGGTACTGATACCTCGAGGACTCCGTGGTCCGCATCCGTGATTTGGGAATGAGTGGTCGCACACAGTGGTTAGCTACCCCGATGTGACGAGATTATATTCCAGGCGCCAGTCTGAGCAGTTTGTATACAGTTATCCCAGATATGGATACCCTGTCATTTGCATGCATCATATTTGTATGTTTATCCATGCTTTCGTATTGAGCTTATAGCTCACGTCCAGTATTTTCTGTGTATCGGGATACCCTATTTGACGGGGCAGGTGTAGGTGCAGGATTGAGCACCAGGAGCATGGAGTAGCTAGTGACCTTGAAGACAGCAGGATTAGCTGTAGGTTTTATTTAAATTCGATTCGATTGAATTGTATAAATCGAGTTTTGATTAGCCGGTTGTATTCTGCCGGTCTGCTTGTATTCTTCCGCAGCGATTTTATTTAATGCATGCTTATTTATTCTCTTAACTCTGATTAGGTAGTGGATCCGGGTCAGGTTGCTACATTTATTGGTATCAGAGTTGCATGCAAGGGACTTAGGAAATTGATAAAAAAGACTTCTTGATTATCCTTGTAGGATTGATTGAGGCCTAGCGAAAGAAGATTTGGTTCTTCATTGTCAAGGTTTGCGACATAAGTCTTTAAAATAAGGAATGCAGCAGTGATGAGAACACCAGTAGTAGCGTATCGATAGATAGACTGACTGTTGTGGACAGTTCATCATTCGATGCATTGGAATGCTGATCGAAGAATATATGGATTCCAACCAGGGAATATTGGAAGAGAAGATCGAGTATATCGCGTCAGATACCTCTGAGGGCTTTTTGGAACGAATGGTGTTTAGTAATCCATGTGGTTTCAGTCCGAAGAGATTCTCCACTCATAGTTGGAGAGATTGTCAGATAGACCTTTACCAGGAAATGCTTCGAGTGCCTAAAGCATGACAAGTTTCGAGCGTAAGGTCTGTAAACTCATGCAGAACATGGTTTTGCCGGTATGCTTGTATCGATGCTTTTGGTAGGCATACGGGAAACTTCATGTTCAAAAGCATGATTTGGATACAAGAAGAACGCTGATGGTAGATCGCGAGCAAAAGAAGTCGACCGACATGCACTGACGCAGAGCATAGCTGGTTAGCTATCACGTGCCATTTCTATGGAGTTTTTCGCTGGAGGACATGTAGAGAGACTTCGACGGGAGTATGCTTGTATCAATGCATGTGTCGATGGGAAGCTTCATGCTCAAGGGACGAAGACAGGATTCGATGATTTTAAATACTGTATTGTTGTAGTTGTAAACAGTATTTCAGTTGTATTGAATCATCAGAATTTGGTTGTATCAGTTCAAGTTATTGGATGTACATTTTGTTGTATTTTGAATACTGTATGTATTACATGGGATTGTAATAAAGGAAATTGTACATAACTTGAAGTAATGATACATGTTTTACTTATTCAAAGATTCGTGTTTGATTACAAGTAATTTTACTAAGTTTGGCTTGGAATTAGTTGATTGGTGATCAACTATGTTAACTCATGGATTTTGGGTAAGCCAGTGGTAACGAATTGACATGGGGTTAGTCTAGGTGTCTTCCTAGGGCTGACCTAATTAGTCGTTTGACTGGGTTAGTGCCATTGATGAGGTAATTCATCTGGGGGCATGGAAATATTGATCTTGTTTGGAATTTTGAGTTTTTGTTCTAAGTTGTTTCCTTAGGACAGTAGTCTGATTGACCTTCATAGGTTGAGACTTCGTGATGATGGGATTTCATTGGGATACCAAGTCGAGTATATGCCGAGAGTTGTGGACTATGACCATGACTAGACATGATGGAGCGCGACCCTATGCCAGTGTTACTCTGGGAGTCTTTTGTACTTCAGAGAATGCCTGGAAACCTTCGTGCTTTAGGATTTGGCGGTGGGAAGGCTACTTAGTCTAGAGTTTTGGTAACAGTCATGACGGGGTATGACATTGGATTTGATGCCTGGTTAGGTATCGGCGGTTTAGATATCGTCAGACATATTGGTTTGCATTTTTGTCATAAGGACCAGTCTTGGAGGGATTTTCCTTGAAGAGTGCGTACTCTGAGCAGATAGTTTTAGTCTATTGGATACTGCTAGACTAGTGGATCTAGTCGGGGTTTGGATGCTCTTGTGATAGGGGCTATCCAGGAGATGGGTTTGTGAAATTCCTGAAACATTTGACTCGGGGATGAGTAGTTTTCAGCATTGATGGTTTCCTTCAGTGATAGATTATATCCGATGCTAAGGATTGTACATGACTATTTGAGGAGTGAGGATAGCGTGATTTATGCCAGTGTACACTTGGTGGTGATTTCATGTGGGACACCACGACAAGTAACCTCAGTCTCGATTTGTTGCAGTCTAAGCAAGAGATTTAGTTATCAGGAGCATGTTCAACGATATTTGAAATATTTCGGTCTTGTATTGCGGCTTGGGTTGAACAAGTCCTTATGATCATCTTGGATGAAGATAGACAGTGATAGTATGTCTAGACTGGTGCAGGTTTAGCACTAGTGACTACTTGTAACTGTTGTCTGACTCTGTCAAAGATGAGTGATTGAATCAGCTGTGATTATTTTGATTCCAAGTATTTGGGATATGCGGACGTGTGGCAGTGAGATCATCCGTATTGATCGAGCCATGAGAGTTTCATTGATCAGTGATTGTCTGATTAGGGTTGATATTGCCAGGCATGGCGAGAGCTACAGTATATCGATTTGATTGATCAGATTATTCGAATCGGTACAGATGGGATATAGTGAATCCAGAAGTACTGGGAATGGTACTTTAAGTATGGTATGCTTTGATATAACGATTCAAGTGCATTTAGGAAATTCTTTAGTCGCTAAGGGATCTCCAGGAATGCGGGAATCAAGACTTTTGGATTCTGCGGATCACAAAAGTGGTCATTAGTTGGCTCTTGTGATCGTAGTTGTTGGTAACGTTGCTTTGGCTACCAGTGACGGATTTTGATCTGAGCATTGCTTGGTGTTAGCAATGAATTATTCAGTTTGCGGAAATATGACTCAGTGATCGTCCCAGGTTTGTCAGTGGACGAATTTTGAAGACTGTTAGTCAGAGTGTTTTGCTTGGGGTGCTTCCAGCAGATTTCTCAAGATTTGTTGTTGAGAGGCGATTCGACAAGTGCTCATGGATTTCAATGAACATTAGTAGGTTAGCATTAGTTGTTTCATGGGATGTGAAAACAGCTGAGACTTGTGTTTCTGAGTCTGGCAGGATTGTTGTCACTGATATCCCAGTGCGTTTTAATATGCTGTGTCATTGAGAGGTTGAGATAGCGGGATTGCCGCTAGTATTGATAGATTTTGTGCGGGATGTAGTTGAATCCGTTTGATTATCCCCTCTAGGGAGCCAAGGATTTGGTTATCTGGAACAGGATTAACCGAAATCATTTTTGTCGATACTATCTCTAGTTCCGAGATAGAATTAAGCATCTGATATAGACTACTGCTGAGGATGGTATTGGTCCATCTGGGAGTTTCAGCAGGATGATAGTGAATTTTGAGGCGACGACCTCGAAGGGTGCATTAAAACAAGAAATTGTGTACAAGTATTTTGTAGCAATTGGGGTTAATAAGCAGAGATTTGGTCATCTGTTTACTTAGTTTGTACTCTTTGGGAAAAGTAATTTCTGAAAGTACGTACTTTGACGCCAGGAATTGTCAGGATTTGGTGGATATCCATGATAGGATGAATAAGATGATAAATTAGATACCATCTACGATAGCGAGATTCGGATCAAGGTTTATTGCAATCAGTCTGAGGGTTTCAGATGGTTAGAGTCACGTGCAGTGGTGCGATTGCTCTGCGAGCTGGTGGCCGGTAGTTGCCATTTCTATTCGCATAAGGTAATGTTTTGGAAGATACATTTTATCCTTCGTGATAAAAAGTAACCCACACGAGTTCTTGAAAAAGGGATATCTAGGATTTAACCGAGAGTCGAATCTAGATCGCTTTGTTTAGATCTTTGCAATAACGCCAAGGGATGCGATGTTATCGTTACACTAGTGAGATACAATGAGTTGTATCTTGTTTTCTCAATGGGCAGCGATAGAGTTAGTGCGTGTCCAAAGATATATGATAACTAGTTACAATCTTAGCATGAGTGTCATCGCTAAGATCTGTAGGCAGTGTGACTGATTCAATGGGTAACTTGGACCGAATGTGCCGTGTCGTTGCGGTTAATGATGGATAATTGATGGTAGTCAGTAGTGTGACACAATTTTAGCAAGGATTGGGGTTGTCGAAGGTTATTCGACCCAATGTTTTGAACCGGAACTATTAATGAATTGGACGAATGGTTTATACTATATTCCCGGGGTTTACTCTAGATTTCGAGGACGAAATCCTTTTAAGGTGGTGGGAATGTAGTAGCCCGTATCCAAAACTAACGATTAATGAGTAATTAATCGTATATTCATGTAGAGATTAAGTAAAACATGATTAAGAAAATTCCAGATGAATTAACGGAGTCCAGAAATGGATCCAGGACACTCAAAAATGGTGGAAATGGTTCGGCAGGTTTGGACGCTCCGAACTTGAGTTCGGACGATCCGAACATGGACGGAGCCAGGCTTCGGAGGCTCTAAAGACTTCGGATGGTCCGAAGTGGGTTCGGACGATCCGAACTCATGCAGCCAGCTGTCCCAAAATAATACGTCATTGGTGACGTCATCCGAGAGATGTTCGGACGATCCAAAGAGCCAGTTCGGACGACCCGAACAGTGTATTGAACAGGTGTATGGTTGCATGCGATTGGTTTGACGTTGGCGGAGATTGGACGATCCGATGAGATGATCGGACGGCCCGAAGCAGTTCGGACGATCCGAAGTCAGAATCGGACGATCCGAACGTGCTCTATAAATATGAGGTCCGAGCTCCTCATTTGGTGCGAATTCCGAGTTCCTCTCCTTTGCCCACGTGGCTCTATTTTAGTGCTTTGGGTACTCTTATTTAGAGTTGGAGTAGGGAACATATTTTTAGTATAGTCAGACAGTGTTTGACATAGTAGCTGAGCAGTAATCGTATAGCGGAGCAGTGCTCGAAGCTGTGGAGCTGCAGCAGGGGTATACCCCTAGTTGCGGGATAGTCGCCATCAGTGGGCTGACGACGAACGCAGGTATAGCTATGGTCTCCTTAAATTATTTAGGAGTATGCAATAGCTTAGTTAAGGCTTTTAGAGCTTATTGAATGATGCATGGGTATTTGCATTGTAGACTTGATGATAGGCTTGGAACCTAGAGTGGGACTGCTAGGACTGCCTTAGAAGGTACATAAGTACTGACTGAGATTGCCAGCGGATATGCATGCTTATATGTTGCATTTATGTGTTTGCATGTTATTATTGTTATGCGGCATGTGCATATCATCTTGTGCCTGTATGTCTGTATATTTTTCGAGATGAGCCAGTTAGGATTGTTCAGCCCTGTTAGGACGTTTGATATCGAGTACCCTTAGGTACTGATACCTCGAGGACTCCGTGGTCCGCGTCCGTGATTCGGGAATGAGTGGTCGCACACAGTGGTTAGCTACCCCGATGTGATGAGCTTATATTCCAGGCGCCAGTCTGAGCAGTTTGTATACAGTTATCCCAGATATGGATACCCTGTCATTTTCATGCATCATATTTGTATGTTTATCCGTGCTTTCATATTGAGCTTAGAGCTCACGTCCAGTATTTTCTGTGTATCTGGATACCCTATTTGACGGGGCAGGTGTAGGTGCAGGATTGAGCACCAGGAGCCTGGAATAGCCAGTGACCTTGAAGACAGCAGGATTAGCTGTAGGTTTTATTTAAATTCGATTCGATTGAATTGTATAAATCGAGTTTTGATTAGCCGGTTGTATTCTGCCGGTTTGCTTGTATTTAAGTCTTCCGCAGCGATTTTATTTAATGCATGCTTATTTATGCTCTTAACTCTGATTAGGTAGTGGATCCGGGTCGGGTCGCTACATTTATTGGTATCAGAGCTGCATGCAAGGGACTTAAGAAATTGATAAAAAAGACTTCTTGATTATCCTTGTAGGATTGATTGAGGCCTAGCGAAAGAAGATTTGGTTCTTCATTGCCGAGATTTGCGGCATAAGTCTTTACTATAAGGAATGCAGCAGTGATGAGAATACCAGCATTAGCATATCGATAGATAGACTGACTGTTGTGGACAGTTCATCATTCGATGCATTGGAATGCTGATCGAATAATATATGGATTCCAACCAGGGAAAATTGGAAGAGAAGATCGAGTATATCGTGTCAGATACCTCTGAGGGCTTTTTGGAACGAATGGTGTTTAGTAATCCATGTGGTTTCAGTCCGAAGAGATTCTCCACTCATAGTTGGAGAGATTGTCAGATAGACCTTTACCAGAAAATGCTTCGAGTGCCTAAAGCATGACAGGTTTCGAGCGTAAGGTCTGTAAACTCGTGCAGAACATGGTTTTGCCGGTATGCTTGTATCGATGCTTTTGGTAGGCATACGGGAAACTTCATGTTCAAAAGCATGATTTGGATACAAGAAAAATGCTGATGGTAGATCGCGAGCAAAAGAAGTCGACCGACATGCACTGACGCAGAGCATAGCTGGTTAGCTATCACGTGTCATTTCTACGGAGTTCTTCGCTGGAGGACATGTAGAGAGACTTCGACGGGAGTATGCTTGTATCAATGCGTGTGTCGATGGGAAGTTTCATGCTCAAGGGACGAAGACAGGATTCAATGATTTTAAATACTGTATTGTTGTAGTTGTAAACAGTATTTCAGTTATAATGAATCATCAAAATTTGGTTGTATCAGTTCCAGTTATTGGATGTACATTTTGTTGTATTTTGAATACTGTATGTATTACATGGGATTGTAATAAAGGAAATTGTACATAACTTGAAGTAATGATACATGTTTTACTTCTTCAAAGATTCGTGTTTGATTACAAGTAATTTTACTAAGTTTGGCTTGGACTTAGTTGATTGGTGATCAACTATGTTAACTCATGGATTTTGGGTAAGCCAGCGGTAACGAATTGACATGGGGTTAGTCTAGGTGTCTTCCTAGGGCTGACCTAATTAGTCGTTTGACTGGGTTAGTGCCATTGATGAGGTAATTCATCTGGGGGCATGGAAATATTGATCTTGTTTGGAATTTTGAGTTTTTGTTCTAAGTTGTTTCCTTAGGACAGTAGTCTAATTGACCTTCATAGGTTGAGACTTCGTGATGCTGGGATTTCATCGGGATACCAAGTCGAGTATATGCCGAGAGTTGTGGACTATGACCATGACTAGACATGATGGAGCGCGACCCTATGCCAGTGTTACTCTGGGAGTCTTTCGTACTTCGGAGAATGCCTGGAAGCCTTCGTGCTTCAGGATTTGGCGGTGGGAAGGATACTTAGTCTAGAGTTTTGGTAACAGTCACGACGGGGTATGACATTGGATTTGATGCCTGGTTAGGTATCGGCGGTTTAGATACCGTCTGACTGTCGTCAGAGATATTGGTTTGCAGTTTTGTAATAAGGACCAGTCTTGGAGGGATTTTCCTTGACGAGTGCGTACTCTGAGCAGATAGTTTTAGTCTATTGGATACTGCTAGACTAGTGGATCTAGTCGGGGTTTGGATGCTCTTGTGATAGGGGCTATCCAGGAGATGGGTTTGTGAAATTCCTGAAACATTTGACTCGGGGATGAGTAGTTTTCAGCATTGATGGTTTCCTTCAGTGATAGATTATATCCGATGCTAAGGATTGTACATGACTATTTGAGGCATGAGGATAGCGTGATTTATGCCAGTGTACACTTGGTGGTGATTTCAGGTGGGACACCGCGGCAAGTAACCTCAGTCTCGATTTGTTGCAGTCTTAGCAAGAGATATAGTTTTCAAGAGCATGTTCAACGATAGTTGAAATATTTCGGACTTGTATTGCGGCTTGGGTTGAACAAGTCCTTATGATCATCTTGGATGAAGATAGACAGTGATAGTATGTCTAGACTGGTGCAGGTTTAGCACTAGTGACTATTTGTAACTGTTGTCTGAATCTGTCAAATATGAGTGATTGAATCAGCTGTGATTATTTTGATTCCAAGTATTTGGTATATGCGGACGTGTGGCAGTGAGATCATCGGTATTGATCGAGCCATGAGAGTTTCATTGATCAGTGATTGTCTGATTAGGGTTGATATCGTCAGGCATGGCGAGAGCTACAGTATATCGATTTGATTGATAAGATTATTCCAATCGGTGCAGATGGGATATAGTGAATCCAGAAGTACTGGGAATGGTACTTTAAGTATGGTATGCTTTGATATAACGATTCAAGTGCATTTAGGAAATTCTTTAGTCGCTAAGGGATCTCCAGGAATGCGGGAATCGAGACTTTTGGATTCTACGGATCACGAAAGTGGTCATTAGTTGGCTCTTGTGATCGTAGTTGTTGGTAACGTTGCTTTGGCTACCAGTGATGGATTTTGATCTGAGCATTGCTTGGTGTGAGAAATGAATTATTCAGTTTGCGGAAATATGACTCAGTGATCGTCCCAGGTTTGTCAGTGGATAAATTTTGAAGACTGTTAGTCAGAGTGTTTTGTTTGGGGTGCTTCCAGCAGATTTCTCAAGATTTGTTGTTGAGAGGCGATTCGACAAGTGCTCATGGATTTCAATGAACATTAGCAGGTTAGCATTAGTCGTTTCATAGGATGAGACAACAGTTGAGACTTGTGTTTCTAAGTCTGGCAGGATTGTTGTCACTGATATCCCAGTGCATTTTAATATGCTGTGTCATTGATAGGTTGAGATAGCGGGATTGCCGCTAGTATTGATAGATTTTGTGCGGGATCTAGTTGAATCAGTTTGGTTATCCCCACTAGGGAGCCAAGGATTTGGTTATCTGGAACAGGATTAACCGGAATCGTTTTCGTCGATACTATCTCTAGTTCCGAGATAGAAGTAAGCATCTGATATAGACTACTGCTGAGGATGGTGTTGGTCCATCTGGGAGTTTCAGCAGGATGATAGTGAATTTCGAGGCGACGACCTCGAAGGGTGCATTAAAACAAGAAATTGTGTACAAGGATTTTGTAGCAATTGGGGTTAATAAGCAGAGATTTGGTCATCTGTTTACTTAGTTGGTACTCTTTGGGAAAAGTAAGTTCTGAAAGTACGTACTATGACGCCAGGAATTGTCAGGATTTGGTGGTTATCCATGATGAGCCAGTTAGGGTTGCTCAGCCCTGTTAGGATGTTTGATATCGAGTACCCTTAGGTACTGATACCTCGAGGACTCCGTGGTCCGCGTCCGTGATTCGGGAATGAGTGGTCGCACACAGTGGTTAGCTACCCCGATGTGACGAGCTTATATTCCAGGCGCCAGTCTGAGCAGTTTGTATACAGTTATCCAAGATATGGATACCCTGTCATTTGCATGCATCATATTTGTATGTTTATCCGTGCTTTCGTATTGAGCTTAGAGCTCACGTCCAATATTTTATGTGTATCTGGATACCCTATTCGACGGGGCAGGTGTAGGTGCAGGATTGAGCACCTGGAGCCTGGAGTAGCCAGTGACCTTGAAGACAGCAGGATTAGCTGTATGTTTTATTTAAATTTGATTCGATTGAATTGTATAAATCGAGTTTTGATTAGCCAGTTGTATTCTGCCGGTCTGCTTGTATTTAAGTCTTCCGCAGCGATTTTATTTAATGCATGCTTATTTATGCTCTTAACTCTGATTAGGTAGTGGATTCGGGTCGGGTCGCTACAAATCACATGCGAGAATTAAATTCAAGCGGACTCGATCTACCCCGCTCACTTCTATAAATAAAATCCAAAAACTTATCGCTCTGATACCACTTAATGTGAGACCCCGATTCTAATCATCTAATCAAGAGTTAGTCCTATCGATAATCAATCAAAGACGAAAAGATAAGACATTAAATAAATAACAAAAAAAAATTATTTTTCTGATGAACAGTGCTGCGCTCGATCCTATAAAAGTCCAGGATCGAGCGCACCATATTTTGAAACTCTCTGCCAAGAAAATAATATGTGCCGCGCTCGATCCATCAAAAAGCTTGGATCAAGCGCATGGTCTGCCCAAAAAATCTGAAAATTTAGAACATGCACTTCTATTCCAATCATCAATTCAACTCAATCTAGATGATCATAATTCATAAACAACAACATGCAACCATGCTTAAACATCATTCAACATACATGGTAGTTCTAGAGTTATACATTTCTTCGTCGAAGAGGACATGCATCGGTTCTAGGTTCGAAACAAATACAACCTAAAACAAAAGACTAGATTGACATGCTCTTCCGTTCTAAACCGAAGTCTCACTTCTAATCTTCGATCTCAATATATCCTTGTCGTCTCTGACTTGGTCCTGCCCCACCTGTTGCATTGCACACATACAAAAACAAGACAACAGCCGGATAATCCGGTGAGAATATAATTCCCAGTAAAAGAGACAACATGCTATATCAAAATAAACATATCAAACATGATATGCATCAATTCACCTCGTATATCAACTTCAGATATAATTCAAGTAATTCATTCAAGTACTGAATTAAAATGATATGCATGTCTGTAAAACTTCTGGATTATCAGACTCAGATAATCAAATGGAATTCTTCTTTCTTTATTTCTTCGGTTTGGGATCCCGAGGTTAAAATATCCAACAATCACACCGACTACCCTCACGAGGTGGACGAGGCATATTTTAATCCTCTAGACTCCGGAGCATTATAGAGAGTTATTTCCGCACATGTAGTAATTTATATTACCCTTTATAAATAATATTATTCATATTTTATTAATGATTAAAAGGATAAAATAGTAATTTAATATTTTTATATAAAATATAATCAATCAAGTCAAACAAACTATAATCTATCAATCAAATCAAATCTTATATTAACTATTATTATTTATTTATTTATTACAATATATTATCTTTATATTATTTATCTTATCACCAACTTCAAACGGACCCTAAGCAAGCGAACAAAGAAAGGAAGAAGGTCGTTGTATTTGAGCCCGGTGATTGGGTATGGTTGCATTTGCGAAAGGAGAGTTTTCCGGAGAAAAGGCGTTCAAAGTTGTTGCCTAGATGAGATGGTCCATTTCAAGTCTTGGAGCGAATTAACGACAATGCTTACTGTTACGCCTTAAACGCATACAAATCTCGTGTTATGAGATTAATGTTTTTAATGCAATAACAAGTCTCATAATATTATGTTTTGATGATTACAAAACTCGGTTAATTGTTACTAACCATTTAAAGTGAGATTTTGCAGATTATATTTATTGAAAAATAAATTATTGGAAGTTATTTTGAAGCTATACATGTATTTATAAAGTCTTGTATTGCTCATTGAGTGGATGGAATATTGTTAAGAGATATGAAGAAAAAGACAAGAAGAAGCCAAAGTATGGAGCAGCAACTTCCGAAAATTACTGGAAATTTTATATGACTCCAAATCGGATCTCCACCGGTCATAATCTAGATAAAGACGTGTTACAAGTACTGTCCAAATTTGAGAGCAATCCAACGGCTAGAATGAGATATATGAATTTTTCCATATATGCTGCACAGTACCCACTTCTGCAAGGAATGAAACCATGAAGATTCGAATTCAGAAAATAACTGGGAATGTTTGAGAAATTCAAATCAAATCTCCACAAATCAGATTCCGTATTATGATGTTATAAATCTTCTGTCCAAATTTCAGGTCAATCTAACGGATGGATTAATAGATATGAATTTGTCAAATTTGTTGCACAGAATAGGTTCGAAAACATGATGAAGCGACTTCCGAAAATTACTGGAACTGTTTGACACATTCATATCAAATCTCCACCGTTCCGAATGACGATATGTATGTTTTAAGCTTCAGTGCAAATTTCAGATCAATTCAACGGTTAGATTAAAAGATATGATTTTTTCACAAAATCCGCTCAGTGCTGGGAAAAAGATGGCAGCGACGCTGAACACTTTTTTGTCTCTCCTTGAATTATTAACACACGCTCCAAGCACTCAAATCAGATTCAAATATTTGCCAACTATAAATAGAGGCCATCCAAGTTTATTTGGAGACATCCCAACTCATCTCTTCTCTCCTTTGCAAGCAATTTCTCACTATCAAAGTGTTTGTGTGATATATTTGAGAGTGTTTGTAAAAATAGTTTGTGAGTTGGTTGTGCTATTGTTGTAAACACTTGAGTGTGAAGCCAAGTGTGTTGTGCTATTGTTGTAAGCACTTGAGTGTGAAGCCAAGTGTGTTGTGTTGAGGCTATCCTTGGAGCCCTTAAAGTCAAGTGTTCGAGTTGTATCGGCGCGGTGATCGTGTTGAGTTGTACGGCTATCTTTAGAGCCATCAAGGCCAAGACGTTCGAAGTGCTAGTGGATCCTTGGTTAATCGACTTAACCAAGAAGGGGAGACGTAGACAATTTATCGTCGAACTTCCATAAACATCTCTTATCCCTTTTACTGCTTTATTTACATTACGCATTTATTTACCGCACTTATTATTTGATTGCTTAAGTCTTCCGCTTGCGTACTTGCATAATCGCTTTAAACTGCTAAAGTTGCCAATAAAACCTAAATCTCCCCCCCATTAGGTTCTAACAAGTGGTATCAGAGCCACCTTTTTACAAAATATTTTCAAAAAGGCTCTATGGCTAATCTAGCGAGTGACTATGCTCAAGGGCAATCAACAAATCGTCCTCCACTTTTCAATAGCATAAACTACGGATATTGGAAAAACCGAGTGTCCCTATATATCCAATCCATAGATTATGATCTTTGGAAAGTTACTGTGAAAGGTCCCTACATACCTACTAAAGAGGTTGAGGGTGTCAAAATTCCCAAGGGAATGGACGACTTTTCCAAGGAGGACATGCGATTAATTTCTCAAAATGCTAAAGCCATGAATATTCTTCATTGTTCCTTATATATGAATGAGTACAACCGGATCTCAATGTGCTCATCCGCTAAAGAGATATGGGACAAGTTGGAGATATGCCATGAAGGGACTAATCAAGTCAAAGAGACGAAGATCGATCTACTCCAACTCAAATATGAAACATTCGAGATGGAATCAAACGAAGATGTAGATACTATGTTCCGAAGGCTTACTCAAATTATCAATGAGTTAGCCCAACTCGGGGAACAATATCCAACCAAACAAGTGAGGAGGAGAGCTCTACGCGCCTTACCCAAGGAGTGGGATGCCAAGAGAATGGCCATCATCGAGTCAAACAAAGGCGACACCGCATCCTACGATCTTGATCAACTACATGGGACTCTAAAAACCCATGAGCTGGAATTATCAACAAGGAAGGAATTAAAGAAAGAAGATACCAAGGCAAAGGGGATTGCTCTATCTAGCCAATCCAAAGAAGATGATGATGATGATGATGATATGGCGCTCTTCGCAAGAAAGTTCAAACGATTCATGCGAGGAAACAAATTACAAAAGAAGCCGGATAAGGAAGTTACTTGCTACAACTGTCAACAACAAGGCCACTATGCAAATGAGTGTCCTCTTAAGAAGAAAGTTGACAAGGGAAAGAAGAAAGCACTTCTAGCCACTTGGAGCGATAGCGATGATGACGAGGAGGAAGCCAACATCTGCCTCATGGCTAAAAGTGATGACATCGTCTCCGACGACGATGATGAGGTACCTTCCTATGACGAACTACTACATGCATATAAAAACATGTTTGATATGGCTAAATCTCTTAGAAAATAAAATAGAAAGCTCAAACATGAATTAGAAACTAATGAGCATGAAAACCTAAGATTAAAGGATGACATAGCTCACTTAGAGAAATCTTTTGATAAATTCAATGTAAGTAGTAATAACTTGAATAATTTACTAAGCATGCAAAAATGTAGTTTTGATAAGGGTGGAATAGGGTATAGTAAGAAATCTATAGATTTCACTAGTCTAATTGCTAAAGCAAAAATGAGATCACCCCCTGCATGTTCTTACTGTTGTAAAATAGGACATGGTAGACATAAGTGTAGATCTTTAAAATATCAATATGATAAAAAGAGCTATATGAAATGGAGGCCTAAGAGTACTTAACAACTCATTAGTCGGCATTATGAGATCATGATCCAAGGGAGTTCATCATAGACCGGTTTAAACTGTCTTGACTTGCGACTGGTCTTCCTGATGAACGTTGCTCTGTCCAAGGAAATAGGTTTTTAAAGAGGCATAGCCCTACCTACAACTGGGAGCACTCTTGGAAAGTGGCGATGATGTCGCTATGAGAGACTGAACTCTTGGAAATCTGTTTTGTATTTTTCTTTTCTAACACTGTGGACCCAAAAGAACTAAAGGGTACCAAAATCTCTTCTTGTAGGGAAATAGAAAAATTGTTCTCCCTAGCATATGGTATCTAGACAGTGGATGTTCTAGACATATGACGGGAAACAAAGAGCTACTCCAATCCATCAAACCAAAAGAGAAGGTAACTGTCACCTTTGGAGACAACAGCAAAGGAGTAATTGAAGGAATCGGCTCAATAGGTATATCTAAATCTTGCTTGATTGATGATGTACTCCTAGTGAAAGGGCTTAAACATAATCTACTAAGCATAAGTCAATTGTGCGATAGAGGTTATGAAGTCAAATTCACTCCCCAACACTGCACTATATCACTCACGACTGACAAATCCATAAATTTCAAATGATATAGAAGTGAAAATGTTTACAAGGTTTCTTTAAACAATTTATCTTTATCAAATATTAAAAGCCTTGTATCCTTGAATGTTGATGACAACATTTTTTGGCATACACGACTAGGTCATGTTGGTCCTAGTACCATAGAAAAACTTTTTAAACTTGATTTAGTTGTTGGTATGCCAAAACTCAATTTAAAATTAGATTCTATTTGTGATGCATGTCAACTTGGCAAACATACAAGGGAATCTTTTAAAATAAAAAATTTTATATCTACTTCTATGCCCCTTGAACTTCTTCACCTAGATCTATGTGGTCCATCGAGGAACTCTAGCCTAGGAGGAAAGCTTTATGCATTTGTCATTGTGGATGATTTCTCACGATTCACGTGGACATTGTTTTTAGCCCACAAAAATGATTCCTTTGATTATTTTAAAACTTTTGTGAAACGTGTTGAGAATGAGAAAAATCTTTCAATAAAGCAGATCCGTAGTGACCACGGAACTGAATTTCAAAATTAGAGTTTTTCAAACTTTTGTGAAGAGAAAGGCATCGGTCATAATTTTTCTTGTCCTAGGACTCCTCAACAAAACGGGGTCGTTGAGAGGAAAAATAGGACACTTGTGGAGATTGCGAGGACCATGATATGTGAGCATTCTCTACCAAAATATTTTTGGGCTGAAGCAATAAACACTGCCTGTTACATTATCAATCGCGTATCAATAAGGCCAATTCTCAAGAAAACTCCATATGAATTATGGAGAGGGAGAAAGCCTAACATTTCTTACTTTCGAGCTTTCGGTTCCAAATGCTACATACATAACAATGGTAAGGACAACCTTGGCAAATTTGATGCCAAATCCGACAAAGGTATCTTTCTCGGATATTCTACCTCAAGTAAGGCCTTTAGAGTTTTTAATAAACGCACTTTACTTGTTGAAGAATCTATGCATGTTATTTTTGATGAATCTATGTCTACTATTGTTCGCACTAACATTGATGATGTAGAATTACTCGAAGAAGAGTTGGCTTCCTCAAGCCTAAATGATATAGATGTTTCCGTTGAGGAAACACCACTTCCGAAGGATTGGACGCTTCACAAAGATCACCCAATGGATCTTATCATCGGAAGTCCTTCGAAGGGAGTAGCCACTCGTTCTTCTCTTAATAATATTTGCAATCATCTTGCTTTTGTTTCGCATGTTGAACCTAAGTGTATTGATGATGCTTTATTAGATGATTCTTGGATTATTGCTATGCAAGATGAGTTGAATGAGTTTAAACGCAATAATGTTTGGAATCTTGTTCCTAGGCCGCAAAATAGATCTATCATAGGAACTAAATGGGTGTTTAAGAATAAACTTGACGAGCATGGTACTATCACTAGAAATAAAGCTAGGCTTGTAGCGAAAGGATATAGTCAAGAAGAAGGCATAGATTATGATGAAACTTATGCGCCTGTTGCTAGACTAGAATCTATTCGCATGCTACTTGCTTTTGCTTGCTCTAGAAATTTTAAGTTATTTCAAATGGATGTTAAGAGTGCTTTCCTAAATGGTGAATTGAAAGAAGAAGTTTATATTGAACAACCTGATGGCTTTGTTGATGCTTTACTGCCTGATCATGTGTATAGATTAAACAAAGCTTTGTATGGTTTGAAACAAGCTCCTCGAGCTTAGTATGAAAAACTATCAACTTTCCTTATTTCAAATGATTTTTCAAGAGGAAAGATTGATATTACTTTGTTTACCAAACATGACAAAGATGATTTATTAATTGTGCAAATTTATGTTGATGACATAATTTTTGGTTCTACTAATGAAACTCTTTGTCAAGAATTCTCTAAGTTGATGCAGGAACACTTCGAGATGAGTATGATGGGAGAACTTAACTATTTCCTCGGATTATAAATCAAACAGTGCAAGGATGGGTTCTTTGTGAACCAAAGCAAATACATCAAGGAGATTCTAAAGAAGTTTGGAATGGAGAACACAAAATCATCATCTACACCGATGAGCACAGCAATCAGACTCGACAAGGATGAAAATGGTAAAACTGTAGATCAATCTTCCTTTCGTAGTATGATTGGCTCCTTATTATATGCTACTGCTAGTAGACCAGACATTATGTTTAGTGTTTGCTTGTGTGCACGATTTCAATCATGTCCAAAGGAATCACATTTGTTCGCCTTAAAACACATTTTCAAATATCTTTCAAATACTCCAAATCTTGGCTTGTGGTATTCGAAAAATTCTTTCTTTGATTTAAAAGCATATTGTGATGCCGACTTTGGTGGATATAAGGTGGACCGTAAAAGCACTAGTGGAACTTGTTTCTTTTTAGAAAACTGTTTAGTTTCTTGGTTTTCAAAGAAACAAAATTGTGTTGCGTTGTCAACGACCGAAGCCGAATATATTGCTGCTGGTAGTTGTTGTGCGCAAATTCTTTGGATGAAGCATCAATTACTCGACTATGGCGTCTCTTTTTCAAAAATTCCTATTTTCTGTGACAACACTAGTGCCATATGTCTAACAAAGAATCCGATTCAACATTCGCGCACCAAACATATTGACATTCGTCATCATTTTATTCGTGACCACATCGAACGAAATGAAGTTGAACTTCAATATGTTGACACGACAAATCAAATTACCGATATTTTTACAAAACCACTAGATGAAAATACTTTTATTCGTTTGCGTGGTGAACTTGGCATGATTGAGTTGTAATCACTTGTTGACATATTCTAAAGATAATGACATATTAAGGGGGAGCTTAATATAAAATTCGAGCAACTTAATTTTGGATAATACAAATTAATTGTATTTATTCAATATTATACGCTCATATTTTGTTATTTATGTGAAATTTATGTGTTGCATTTTAGAAATCATATTTCAATTCTCATGTTTTTGCATACTTTTTCAGTCTTTTTGATTATCACAAAAAGGGGGAGAATTAGTTTGGTTAAATACTTTAACTAAAGGGGAGAGTTAGTATGGTTAAATGCATGAAGAATAAAATCGGTTATTTGATAAACAAACTCTTCTTCATTAATTGTTTAATTTAGGGGGAGTTTTATTCATGCAATTATATTGTGCAAATTTAAATTATTTATTTAATATTGTACATTTATTTCTCCTATTTAACCAAGTTTTGTGATCATCAAAAAGGGGGAGATTGTTACGCCTTAAACGCATACAAATCTCGTGTTATGAGATTAATGTTTTTAATGCATTAACAAGTCTCATAATATTATGTTTTGATGATTACAAAACTCGGTTAATTGTTACTAACCATTTAAAGTGAGATTTTGCAGATTAAATTTATTGAAAAATAAATTATTGGAAGTTATTTTGAAGCTATACATGTATTTATAAAGTCTTGTATTGTTCATTGAATGGATGGAACATTGTTAAGAGATATGAAGAAAAAGACAAGAAGAAGCCAAAGTATGGAGCAGCAACTTCCGAAAATTACTGGAAATTTTCTATGACTCCAAATCGGATCTCCACCTATCATAATCTAGTTAAAGAAGTGCTACAAGTACTGTCCAAATTTGAGAGCAATCCAACGGCTAGAATGAGAGATATGAATTTTTCCATATATGCTGCACAGTACCCACTTCTGCAAGGAATGAAACCATGAAGATTCGACTTCAGAAAATAACTGGGAATGATTGCGAAATCCAAATCAAATATCCACCAATCAGATTCAGTATTATGATGTTATAAAGCTTCTTTCAACATTTCAGGTCAATCCAACGGATGGATTAATAGATATGAATTTTTCAAATTTGTTGCACAGAATAGGTTCGAAAACATGATGAAGCGAATTCCGAAAATTACTGGACATTTTGGACTCATTCAAATCAAATCTCCACCGTTCAGAATGCATATCTGGATGTTTTAAAGCTTCAGTTCAAATTTCCGAACAATCCAACGGTTAGATTGGAAGATATTTTTTTTCCACAAAATCCGCTCAGTGCTGGGAAAAAGATGGCAGCGGCGCCGAACACTTTTTTGTCTCTCCTTGACTTCTTAACACACGCTCCAAGCACTCAAATCAGATTCAAATCTTTGCCAACTATAAATAGAGGCCATCCAAGTTCATTTGGAGACATCCCAACTCATCTCTTCTCTCCTTTGCAAGCAATTTCTCACTATCAAAGTGTTTGTGTGATATATTTGAGAGTGTTTGTAAAAATAGTTTGTGAGTTGGTTGTGCTATTGTTGTAAACACTTGAGTATGAAGCCAAGTGTGTTGTGCTATTGTTGTAAGCACTTGAGTGTGAAGCCAAGTGTGTTGTGTTGAGGCTATCCTTGGATCCCTTAAGGCCAAGTGTTCGAGTTGTATCGGCGCGGTGATCGTGTTGAGTTGTACGGCTATCTTTGGAGCCATCAAGGCCAAGACGTTCGAAGTGCTAGTGGATCCTTGGTTAATCGACTTAACCAAGAAGGGGAGACGTAGACGATTTATCGTCGAACTTCCATAAACTTCTCTTATCCCTTTTACTGCTTTATTTACATTACGCATTTATTTACCGCACTTATTATTTGATTGCTTAAGTCTTCCGCTTGCGTACTTGCATAATCGCTTTAAATTGCTAAAGTTGCCAATAAAACCTAAATCCCCCCCCCCCCCTTAGGTTCTAACACTTACAAACTAGATATTCCAGGTGAGTATAATGCGAGTACTAGTTTTAATGCTGCTGATCTTTCGTTGTTTGATGTAAGTCATGAACGAGATTTGAGGACAAATCCTTTTCAAGAAGGGGAGGATGATGCGATCATAGACAGCTCGCATGTGGATTGTGTTGCAAAGAATGTTTGAGATTCATTGGATCTACCAAAAGGGCCGATTACAAGACATCGAGCTAAACAGTTCAAGGAAGCTCTTCAAAAGTTGATGCTAAATTATCAAGAGGATGTTGGGATTATTGGTGGAAATTTTGGAGGATGTTTTATGGTCCTTTTAATGCAAAACGGCCTTGGAAAAGAAGATATTCGAGATGCGAGACATAAGCCTTCTCGCTCGAGCGCATGTTCTTACCGCTTGAGCGAGCCTTGAAGTTGTTTGGGGACAGAGGACTTCTCGCTCGAGCGCAACTTCTTGCTGCTCGAGCGAGCAGGATGCATTAGAAAAAAAAATTGGCAGAAGACGTCTCGCTCGAGCGCATGTTCATGTCGCTTGAGCGAGGGAATTTGTCCGAGAAAAACATACACTCGGTGTGTTAGTGTGTGTTTGGGATTTTATTGTTATTTTAATATCTTTTACCTATTTTTAAGTGTTTTAAGTCTACTAGGAAACTTTTAAGTTATATCCTTTTGACATATTTGCAATATCTTGCATTATCTTTTATTTTGGAGTTGTAAACTATAAATACATTATTATTACTCATTAATAATAGTTTTCAGATTTTATTCAATTATTAATTGAAATTCTCTCAAGAATTTTATTGAAGCTTTGGCTTTTGTTCAAAATCAAACTTATCGAAGTTCTAAATTTTGTGGCGTTTGTCAATTGATCTTCGTTGAACATTGTCAGATACGAGTTATCTGAAGGTTTTCATATAATTAAATTGTTTCGTAATTTTTGTTATTAATCGTTCATCGATTAAATGTGAAAATTCAAATTTTATCTTTTGTTAATTTTCTGCGAGTTTATACCTATCTTAAGATAGATTGAAAACATCAATTGAGTTTTTTATTTAATTGATCTGAGGGCACGAATTGGATTATTTTCGTGTTTGATTTTTATTAATCAACCGGATTCATATCAAAACCTCATTGTAAGATGAATCAGTCGAGGACTGCATTGAGTCGAAGTACTAGGAGTTCTGGGATAGACAGTTGAGTAAGTCTAGTCTTGGATTGGGATGGTGCAAGTAATTGTAATACTCAAAGTCTTCTAGTGAAAACCTTTTGAGGGAAAGAAGGGGTGACGTAGGAGCAGTTGATCAATCTCCGAACATTCATAAACAAAACTTGAGTTCTTACATTTCAGTCAACCACCAGTTTAGTCATTTTGATACACTATTCTAATCTGTCAGTTGACCTCTTTCTGCTCACTTATATATATTTGTTGGTCAATTGATATGGACAGTTGAGAAATGAGTAGTTCAGTTGCCAACCACAACTAAACTCAGTTTAGCAAGATTAGGCAGCGGTGTTTAAACCGATCCTAACAAATTTAGAATAAAACATATATGACTTATAATCTTATACTTTATAATTTATTATATTTATCTCAATTCTTTAGAAAAGGGAAGCAAAATATTGCTTAATGTTTTTCACAAAACACCTAAAGTTATTGAGGTATAGATTTCTTTTATAACCAAAAATTTGTTAAAGTATAGGATAAAATGACGAAGCCTAACAAACATTGAGATTAAAAATAAAATTCTTTTGTTGTTTACTTACAAAATATTTAATATATACTTTGTAATTAACTTCATAATTTCATAATCTAAAAATATTATTAATATATATGTTTATATTTTATGAACCTAGGAAGCAATTCTAGAAATCTAGAACCGTTTATCTTGCTAAAATCATAGGAATTGTGATCCTATACTCCTTCTATAGTTAAACGTTTATTGCCGAATAAGATCACACAGATGACAAAATATCGCATAGAACCACTAATAAGCAAAACGGAGTTGAACATCATAACAAATTCTTGATCCTAAGAACTTCTCTCCACTAAACCTTTCACACAGATCACAGTGTCTCCATAACACCATTGTACATTCCAGATTCGTTCCTATACTCACCGGGATTGTTCGCGCGATGATCGTGTGAAGTCGAGGAAGTTGCAGCCGCGGTTCTTGAAGGCAAGCCGAAGCCCCTATGGAAGTTATGGTCCATCTTTAATTGGCTATCCGGGGCCAAAAATTCATTCTGGATCCCCTCTGGATTGAGCAAAAGCTTGTCAGATTCATCACTTTGTCCCGTTAACGCATTGAAGATGCTCAATCCATTAGGCCATTTGATGTCGTTTTCGTGCTCTCCCATCATATCTTCCATCCGGGATTCAGCTGAATACTGAGGGAAATACATTTTGTCACTAGGTGATGGGATTCCATATCTACCCAAGTTTTGAAACTCGGGAGATGCAAGGACCGAAGCCGGCTGAACTAGAGGCCTCATCCCGTAATTGAAAAGGGTAGGAGGAGAGCTGATCGTTGTGGAGGGTACCGCGGATGAAGGTGAGGTGTTGCGAGTCGAAGAGAAGAGCTGGGACAGGTAAACTCCAGATTGATAGCCTAAGGATTCGAAGGTGTGCCTCATTCTTAGCACGAAATGGAGATCTTCTGCTATCTGAAAAATATAGATTGACACACTTAATCACACCATGTTTCTTATTATTTTAATTATTTGAAATTTTTTTCAAGATCGAACAATTCAAATATAATTTTCCCAGAATAACAAAAAATGAAGTTAAACATGACACAATGGGGAAAATGAAACTCACGATCTTGCAAGAACCAAGCTGCAGAAGGCCATGTCCAGCTTGAATCACAGCAATAGTCTGTTAAAACCATGCCAAAAGCTCAGCATACATGTGTGAGTATATACATATATATATATATATATATATATACGTGTATGTATGTATGTATGTATGTTTTGAACTGTGGATTCAGACCTGAATGCCCGCCTCAAATTGATCAGTCCACTCAGATGGCAGCTGCAGTTGATCGATGAATGAAAGAAAATTTCATCAACCATTCAACAACTAGGATTAAGCTGAAAATGTTGTTCAAATTTCACATATAATTTTTCAAATAATAATAATAACAACGTGCTTCCAGGCTTGAAAATAATCGAGACAGAAGTGTAGTGCAAAGAAAACCGTTTATTACTTTGATAGAGATTGAGTTAAAGCTGATAAAATGAAACATGCACCTAGATTTCATCTATGACTTGTTCAGAATCAAAGATTTGTACTCTGAGTTCGAACCCAATAAATTAGAACATAACATACAGCATCAAATGAACTCTGCCAGTAGTTGGAGACATTGGGTTCACATTCTGCAGGTTCTTTGAAGACCCATTTATGGCACTTGTCTGCAGCAACTTTCCCCATCAACCTGCAATCGTTTTTTCACAGAAACTCAATCTACAAAAACCACACAATAAACACTTGGAAAACAAACACACATTGCCACAAAAATGAAACAGAACAAAGATATGTCATCACTTGTTTTCTTGCTTATTTTACTTGAGAGAATGAGACACAAACAGTATCCCATCTCCTATAGAATATTACCAAAAAAAAAAAAAAAAACACCTACCCAGCACCCACCCTTCTCCATAATTATACAACTGAATTGACATCTTGCTGAATCCTTTCCTGACAGGATCCTCCCCATCAACCTCATCCAAACCTTCTGCAGCTCTGCCTCTGCAGAACCCATCTTCCCACATAAGCATCCTGCATAAGCAAAACCAAGAAAATCATTACAGAGAGAAATTTACTCGCGAAATTCCCCAAAATCCCATCTTTTTTTTTTTTTTTTCAAAATGCAATACCCACAGGCTTCCATTGTCATCTCCAACTTTGCAGCCACCCCCTCCTCTGAGTCTCCTGCAAGAAAGACTCGATTGTTTTTATAGCACGAGAAAGACAAAAAAGGAAACACAGAACAAAATGGGGTATTTACGGGCGGGGGCGAATGGTCCAGAAAACAGAGTAAGTCCACTCAGAGTTGAGGCAGACGCTTCGAAGTGCTTCGTGAAGGGCCACCATTCCAACCGCTTCTTTACTTCTGTCACTCGAGCCCACCATTGTTCTTTTCACCTCCCCAGAGAAAAAACGAACACGCACACACACTTACTCTCTGAACTGAATTGAATTGAAAAAACCACCACAAAAGAAAGAAAGAAAGAGGAAAATGGTGGGTTGGGTTAATCCTTTGTTTTCTTGCTTCAGCTTGGCACAGTTACCATTTTCACCATAATATTTTATTTGTATATTATCTTTCTGCGGCGTAACATTAAAACAGAAATCACGTTACAGTAGTTGAAAATGTGTGTGTGGGGGTCTGTGATTTTGTATGTTTTCGCAAGTGTGGGTATTGATTGGTGGGAAGGGTGTCGCCGTCTTCTGTATATTTTAGTGAATTTTTTTTTTTTGCATATAAAAATAGGATCTTGATTTGGTGTAAAAATATTGGGTGAGAAGAGAACAACTAACTTTTTTTTTTTTTTTAATCTTTCTTAGCAAAGCACCAACAGACAGCGGGAGAAAGGTTAGGAGGAAAAAGGATTCTGTTACTTTTTTCAAACTACTATTTTACCCTTTCATTTTTTTCTTATTATAAGATATTTATGTCGTTTTATGGTCAGACTAATTTTTTTATATAATTGGGACTAAGTAAAATTTAAAAAAGCTTACTAAGCAATCGTCTTACTATATAATTAAAAATATACACTATATATTAACTGATTTTCGTTTGATACGATGAACCTTAAATAAAATTGACAAAAACTACTATGATACGGTCTCAAGGGTCATTTTTTTAGACGAGTTTTTTTTATGGGTTATCCATTAAAAAAAATTACATTTTATGCCAAAATTATTACTTATTATCATAAATATGAGTAGTGTTGACCCGTCTCACAGGAGTGTTACTCAATAAAATTACAATATTCTCGTATAAACAACATTATAGTAAGCTACGATCTCAAAAATCTATGTCTGTGAGACGGGTTGACAATGAAAAGTAATAGTTTTGGTATAAAAATAGTACTTTTACATGTGTCTCGTTAATTAAGATATAAATATCACAAAATTGACTCGTAGGTTCATCTTATAGTGGTTTTTGGACAATATTAATAATAATAAAGAGTATAAATAAACTAACTTATTTGTCATTTATCTATAATTTATCGTTTTTGGTTTTAACTTTTTTAAATTACTAAATATTTTTTTATCTTAATCTAAACTTCAAGGCACCGTTTGGTTTTAGTGATAAGATAAATAATAAATAAATAAGTAATATAATATAAATTAAAAATAAATAAGAAATAAATAGTTAATACATTATTTGATTTGATGGATAGATTATAATTTATTTGATTTAATTGATGTAAATTAATAATTAATAGATGGATAAATAATATGACGAGTATAACGCGAAATTAAATGAGATAAGTTATGCATAGATTAATAAGACACCAAACCAAACAATGTCTAAATATTTAATTCTAATTGTCAAACCTGAAAATAATATAAAAATTAATTATCATAAAAAAAATTATGTATATACACGCTGCGATCGCATAGAAAAGACACTAATATTTATATAAAATTAAGATAATTTTGTTTATGGATGAGTAATGAGTTACAAAAGTAAATTTTTTTTCTCAACATACGTCAAATAAAATTATGAAAATAATTTTTATGTCCACGTGGACAAAAATATATATACCATAACGCCAAAATCTAAATTCCAACGTTTTTCGCATAAATTTAATGTCTCATGACTTGTCACGTTAATAATATATCATTAATTATGCTCATGTATAGAACTATGAATCATTGGATACATGATTTGGGTACTATCCTTAGTGTAGGATCTCATTAACTCTAATATAATTATAGTTATACATTTTTTTTATTTAAAAAAAAATTATATAACTAAGCTATTGTCTTTATCTATACAATATCATATAGATAAACACTTTAAGAATAACTATTTTTATCAATTTAATCTATGAACAAAAATGTGTACATGGATTATAATTTTAGAACTAACATAAATTATTTATAAAATTGGTGTGCATGGATTAATACTAATAATTACAATTGAAGCCAGGATTAAAATAAAACTTGTCAGCAGATTTAATGGAGGTTAAAAAACTGAGGCATGTTGGACGATAGCTCTTAATTGCCTTTAAAAATATTCACATATTATTTATAGCTTTTTGATTGTTTTTGCAAAGATAAATTGTGTCGGTAAAATGTATTAAATAACCAATTAAAAAAAAACTTTGAAATCAGCTGCATAATAAACTATAAATAATTGAAGAAGAAAGAGAAAAAAATTTTAAAAAAAATTAAAAATAAGTTTGAGGTGGTATAGCTTGATTTTGTTTCATTTTTCCCCCTTAACGTAACGATGTACACAATTAAATAATAATAAAAAAACAACTAAACTGATGTGAAGTATTATATTATTGATTAAAGTTAAATGTAATAGAATAAGGGCAAATTCTCGATAAATCGCCAAAAGCAAACTCAAATGATTCCTCAATCCCTGTGTAAGACATTTTGTGTTCTAACTCCCTGACAAATGTCTGTTATATGTTTGAGCTTCTTATTTGTGACCAATTGACCAAATTACCCCCAATTATTTGATAACCCCACAATACCCTTTCTTCATTTTTGAAATACTTAATATTATCAGACGTTTATTTTCCTTCCTCATCAACCGATTCTTCTTCGACGACAGAAAGCACTGATCTTTAGCGACAATATTCTTAGTCCTGATGATGGCACCAATGACGAAGAGAGGCAAACATTCGAAAGAAAAGTCAGGCTCAGGCACTGCTAAAGTGAGGAAGGAAAAGAAATCGCCGAATATAATGAAGAAGAAGAAGAAGAAGAAATCAAAAATAGGTTAAACATGTATTCTATTATTGAAATCGACCACAATATATTATTTTTCGCGAGTAACCCATAATTTTAGCGTTTTGATTAATAATTTTGATCTCATTTCTAAAAATCTTTGATAGTTTCGTTTTGTCCCAATCTTTTAGGGTTTTGTTGTTAAATGTGTTGCTACTTTTCTTTTTTTTACATATTTTTTTTATGTTATGATTGATATTTTTGTCGAAAAATTGGAATGATTATTCTGAATTTCGTATTTATTTGTTACAGTTCTTCATGATATATATTTTATCCCCAATTTTTAGGGTTTTGTTCTTGAAAATGTTTGTTAAATTATATCTTGATTTAGAACATCAATATTTCTAAATTAATGACATTTTGTTATAAAATTTGTCGGTTTTGTTGTTGTGAATTTATATTGGATAGTTTTATATAGATAATTTGACAAATGACAAGTTTTTGTAAATATATTCTAAATTGTTCCCAAATATGATTGGGTTGTTATTTACCATTCCATATTTTATTCTTTGATTTGATAATGATAATATTTTGTACAAATTTTTAAATATTAGAAATGGCCGATGAAGAGGAAATAAGTGATGATGTTGAGTTGATGAATAGTGGAAATGTAATATTTACACGATGTTTCCCTGCTTATTGTAAAAAAATAATGGAATAGTTGAAGCCGATTATAGGGAACGAACAACTGAGTAGGATAAAGGATACTCCAGTTGGTAAATGGATAGACATGTCAGTTCTTTCTGTGAGTAGTGGCAGAGTAGACCATCTTTTTAAAAGATTTGATAGCCCTTTCATTCTCGTTCATTGTTTGTGATGATATTTTCATTCCTTTCACTTCAAGAGACTTTTTCATCGTGCTTGGTTTGCATCAGAGATGTCAACAAGTCGATTTGGACCTCAAGCTTGAATCAAGCTTTCTGTCTCGACATTTCGGAGGAAAAATAAGCAACACTCACAGGATTGTTATAAAAAAAAAGCTTGTTTCATTTGCGAGTAGTAATGTCGAAGCTGACATTGATGATTTTGTTCGAATGTTTATTTTGTTCATATTCAATTGTGTAATATTCTCCACCGGTAATTATATTACTCCTGGTTTTATTTTTCCTTATATGGATGATCTGAGCACATTTTTTAAGTTTTCTTGGGGAGATGTTGCGTTTCGGTTTTTATACCAAGAATTAGATAATCAAGGAAGAAAACTTTACTTGGATGGTTGTACAGTTGGATTGATGGTGAGTATTAAGTTCTATCAGTTATTGTTCTATTACTTTTTTGAATTTGTTTACCTATATAATTTTTGTCTTAGGCTTGGTTTTACGAGAGAGTGCCTTCATTAGGTGTGCCACGTGATGTTCATATCTTTCCTCGTTTGTTTCGTTTTGGAAAAAGTAAGATCCATTTGGATGTTGTCAAAGCTGAATCGGTTTTCGATTCCATATCTTTAACCAAGGTATCTTTCATATTACTTATCCTATTTTGAATGTAGGAGCATTAATATATATATATATATATATATATATATATATATATATATATTTGGATCAGGTTTTGTCAATATATCCCTTTCCAGAGGAGGAAATGTTATTGGACAAAAAGGTAATTGTAGTAGCACCCTTTATTTGATATTTTAGAAATAAAAAAAACCTTTTGTATTAATTTGTTTATTATTGCAGTTGGTGCTGCCGGTTTTGAAGGAACAAGGAGGCAGTCCAGATAATTGTGAACTCGACAAAACGATGAAAAAACAAATGGCTGAGATAAAATGTTGAAACACATTTGTTCACAGTTGAAACGTGAGAGAGTTGGAGCGAAGAGAAAGCTGTTTGATGCGAAAGAAAATGTAGTGTTGGAGAAGGAAGTTGCTCGAAATCGCAAAGGAAATAATGTTGTAGTTGACAATGATCCGAGTTCTGGTGACGGTGTTGATGGGGCCGATAAGACAATTGAAGAAGAAGAGTTTATTTTGAGACATGACCAAGGTGGTAATTTTTTTGATTTTTTTGATGTGCCTGTCCATAATTCTGTTGATTACTCGTTGAAGGAAAAAAGGGCAGATGGTGACCTAATGGTTACGAGTAAAAATGTTGGTTTATCTGAAAATTTGAATGCAGAAGGTGAGGTTGTTCAGAAATTGGTTGAGACCAAAATTCCAGATATTGGTGAATTAAAGAAGGGTGAAGACGTATGTGCTGACGGATTGGATAAGGGAAAGGGTGTGGCTGGTGTCGAGTTTGAGATGAAAGAAAGTATAGGTGTTGATGCTGAGCTTGAGAGGGATGGAAAAGGTGTTGTTGGTGCTGAGCTTGAGAGGGATAAAAATGAAGAAAGTGGTGACATGGGAATGAAAAAAAGCGAAGCTGTAGTGACCCAACCCGGATCCACTAACTAATCAGAGTTACGATAAAAGCGCATGCAATTAAAACTTAAAGCGTAAGGAGCGGATAATTAAAATACAACAAATCCAATCGGCAGAATACAACCGACGATAACAATCGTGTATAAATATTATTATACAACCAAATCGAAGGTTCAGGGTAAACAAATCCCTATCCTCAACAACCTCGCACTCTCCCAAGCTCAATCCTGCTGAGAGCCGCCTGGACCGTCCAGCCTCAAACCTGCCCCGCCACAAGGTACACTTCGATACCCAAACACAGGAGCGTGAGCGACAACGATCAATACGAAAACAATGATATAAATACAAATATGCACACACAATATGATTTAAAACTCAAGTGAAAACACTTGCTCATGGCGCCGGGAATATACAGTACCGGCTAGAGAGCTACTCCGCGGGGTACTTGTATATTCTATATCAGGGATGAGCCAACCCCATCCTGACCCGAATCCAAAACAGGATACAAGTCCCATATGAAAACTGTCATGCCTGACTCGAGTCCAAAATGAGATCATTGTTCCCTATGGAGACTGTCAATGACTCATACCTCTCAGGATGCAGTCACACGTAAAATCATGTATGTGCTAAGACGGTAAAACATGCTAAAACATGATAAAACATATAGCACATACTCATGCAACATACATGCAAATATATCATGTCGGCTATCTCGGTCAGTACTTACGTACCTCTAACACTGCTGGTCAAAACCTAGCTCCACTGGCCTATAATCCAAGCCTATAGTCTAGTTTACTGCTACTACAATGCAAATATCCATGCATCAATAATAAAGCTCTAAAAGCCTTAACTAAGCTAATGCATACTCCTAAATATTTTTAGGATGCCAAATCTATACTTGCTTCCGTCGTTAGCCCTTTGCTGTAGATAGCCTCAAAATTAGGCCATAGCTCCGCGACGACGTCTAGATCACTAAGCCACTTTCGGATTTCCTGTAGAACGCATAGATTTCCCTAGATCTGAGTTAGAAGGCCTAGAAATTGAGAGAGAAGAGAGGAAATGAGCGAGTCACAAATGAACCTCGGCTCCTCTATTTATAGACGAAGTTCGGGCCGTCCGAACTCGGCTTCGGGCCCTCCGAACTGGTTTGGATCCTCCGATCATGAGTTCGGATCATCCAAACATGATCGAATCGTCCGATCCTAACTTCGGGTCCTCCGAAATCCCATCAGTGACGTCAGCCATGACGTAACCTTGCTGACGTAATTGATGACGTAAGCCCTAACCCTGTTCGGGACCTTCGATTCCACCGACGGAGCCTCCGATCCTCTTCGGATCCTCCGAACCCCTCTTCGGATCGTCCGAACTCCTCGGGCCTCCGATCCTGACTACAATCACGTTCGGGTCCTCCGAACACCAGTTTGGAGTGTCCGAACCTCCCGAGCCATGCCCACCATTTTCGAGTGTCCTGGATCTATTTTCGGGCTCCGTTAATTCATTTGGAATTTCTTTAATAATGTTTTATTAAATTTAAACATGATCACTTGATTAATTACCTATTAATCATTACTTTTGGATACGGGTTACTATATTCTCCCCCACTTAAGAAATTTCGTCCTCGAAATTAAAGTCAGAGGAAAAGTACATGATTCAACATGAATATTCTTTATTACAACTGAACGAGTACAAACTCGGTACAAAGGAGAACAAAATCTCAAAATAACTCGGGGTGCTCGGCTAACATCCGACTCTCCAACTCCCAAGTAGCTTCCTCTGTACCTCTGCGCTGCCACTGTACCATCACCAACGGTATACGCTTGTTACGAAGTACCTTGTCCTTCCTGTCTAGAATTCGCAGGGGTTTCTCCACATATGATAGATCCCGATCTACCTTTATCTCGGTCGGATGCAAAATATGCGACTCTTCCGCCACGTACTGCCTCAACAAGGACACGTGGAACACATCGTGAATCTCCAAAAGATCAGGTGGTAAGGCCAAACGATAAGCCACATACCCAACCTTCTCGAGAATCTCGAAAGGACCAATAAATCTCGGTGTCAGCTTACCCTTGCGACCAAATCTCATCACCTTTCGGAAAGGTGACACACTCAAGAACACATGCTCCCCCACCTCGAAGTGTAATGGTCTCCGGTAAGTGTTCGCGTAGCTAGCTTGTCGATCCTGGGACGCCTTAATCCTGTGTCGGATCAACTCCACTGCATTAGTCATCTGCTAAATCATCTGAGGACCCTCAACCTGACGCTCGCCAACCTCATCCCAAAACAAAGGTGTACGACAACGACGTCCATAAAGAGCCTCAAATGGTGCCATGCCAATGCTGCGATGGAAACTATTGTTATAAGCGAACTCCACCAAGGGTAAATGATCATGCCACGCTGGGCCAAAATCCATCACCGTCGTGCGAAGCATATCATCTAAAGTGTGAATAGTACGCTCGGATTATCCATCCGTCTCTGGATGATAAGCCGTACTCAGGCTCAAAGTAGTACCAAGGGCTCGCTGGAAACTACCCCAAAATCTTGAGGTGAATCTCGAATCTCTATCACTAACAATGCTCAACGGAACTCCATGCAATCGAACAATCTCCCGCACATACAATTGCGCCATCCTATCAAAGGTATAATCGCGGTTATAGAGAAGAAAATGCGCTGACTTTGACAACCGGTCCACAACAACCCAAATAGCATCACAATTCCTGGAAGACATATGCAAGTGGGTGACAAAGTCCATCGTCATATGCTCCCACTTACACTCAGGAATCCCTAAGATGTGAAGTAACCCTCCGGGTCGTCTAAACTCTGCCTTGACTTGCTGACACACAAGGCATCGGGATACGAACTGATAAACGCTGTGCTTCATCCCTTTCCACCAAAATCGAGTGTGAAGATCCTTATACATCTTCATGCTGCCTGGATGTACTGAGAATCGACTGTGGTGAGCTTGCGATAAGATCTCATTCCTCAAAGTAGAATCCTCGGGTAAAACTACTCGACCAGAAAGACACAACAGACCGTCTCCCTGCAGATAAAAACCAGAAGTACTATCACCCTCAGCCAAACGGGCCAACTTCTGCGTCTTCAGATCAGAACTCTGAGCTTCACGGATTCATCGATACAACGCTGGCTCTGCAAGCACAGAAGAAACACGAATCCCTTGATGTTCTTTCTTATGACGGAATGTGAATCCCAAAGAACAACACTCCTCCACTGCCTTCGAAACTGAACTGGTATGAAGGGAACTCACATAGACCTTGCGACTAAGCGCATCAACAATGAGGTTAGAAGAACCTGGATGGTACTTAATCTCACAGTCATAATCTTTCAACAGATCCATCCAACGACGCTGCCGCATGTTCAACTCAGCTTGAGTGAACAGATACTTCAAACTCTTATGATCGGTGAAGATCTCAAATCGTTCTCCGTACAAATAGTGACGCCATATCTTTAAAGCAAAGACAATGGCTGCAAGCTCTAGATCATGTACGGGATAGTTCTCCTCGTGAGTCTTCAACTGTCTAGAAGCATACGCAATCATGTGGCCATTCTGAGTCAACACACACCCCAAACCCTGGAGAGAAGTATCAGTGAAGACTACAAAACCACCCGATCCAGACGGCAAAGCAAGAACTGGAGCTGTCGTCAAACGATGTCTCAACTCAAGAAAACTATCTTCACAAGTATCAGACCACAAGAAAGAAACATCTTTCTTTGTCAACTGAGTCAAAGGCTTAGCTATTTGAGAGAAGTTCTCCACAAAACGTCGGTAGTATCTTGCTAAACCAAGGAAACTATGAATCTCAGAAGCTGTAGTCGGACGTGACCAATTCAAAATAGCCTCTGTCTTGCTAGGGTCAACAGATATGCCCTCCTGAGAAATGACATGACCAAGGAACACAACTCGATCAATCCAGAAGTCACACTTGCTCAACTTCGCGTACAACTGTCTCTCCCTCAAGACCTGCAACACAGTGTAGAGATGATAGGCATGCTCATCCATGCTGCGAGAATACACCAAAATGTCATCGATGAACACCACCGCGAACTTATCCAGAAAGTCACGGAAAACTCTATTCATCAGATCCATAAAAATAGCTGGAGCATTCGTCAGACCAAACGGCATTACTAGAAACTCATAGTGTCCATACCGTGTACGAAATGCTGTCTTAGGAACATCCTCCTGCCGAACTCGCAACTGATGATACCCAGACCGAAGATCAATCTTTGAATAGACAGAAGTACCCTGTAACTGATCAAAGAGATCATCTATCCGCGGAAGAGGATACTTATTCTTCACTGTCGCTTGATTCAACTGACGGTAATCAATACACAACCGCATTGAACCATCCTTCTTCTTGACAAACAGCACTGGGGCTCCCCACGATGAAACACTGGGTCGAATATAACCCTTATCAAGAAGATCTTGTAATTGATTTTGCAGCTCTTTCATCTTTGATGGCGCTAAACGATAAGGAGTTCTGGAAATCGGTGCAGTCCCTGGCAGTAACTCGATGCCAAACTCGATCTCCCTCACTGGTGGCAAACCTGGAATCTCCTCCGGAAATACATCTAGGAAGTCATGAACCACTGGTATCTCCTGGATATCTGGCTCTCCCAAGGATGCGTCAATGGCGTAGATAAGGTAGCCTTCCCCGCCAGACTCTAAAGCACGTCGGGCCGTCAAAGCAGAAACTACTGGCATCGGAGGTCGTGCTCACTAACCATAGAAATACTATGACTCGTCATCCTCTGGTCGAAACTGAACAAACCTTTTATATCAATCCACTATCGCTCGGTAGGTAGTCAATAGATCTATCCCAATGATGCAATCGAAATCCTCCATCGCTAGAATCATCAGGTTAGAAATAAGCTGATGCCCCTCAAAATCCAAAACACAACCCACAACTAGACGCTTGGCTAAAACCTCACTACCCATAGGAGTAGAAACTACTAGCAAGACGTCTAAAGGAATGAATGACAACTTATACTTCTTAGTAAAACATGCTGATACGAAAGAATGCGATGCATCGGTATCAATTAAAACATATGCAGGAAAACCACATAAACTACAGATACCTGCAATCATCCGGTCACTGTCAGCCTCTGCCTACTCCTGGTTAAGCGCAAAGACCTGACCCTGGGCACGTGGCCTCAAAGAAGAATGACCCCGAGAAGGAGTCTGAGTAGGCTGTCGCTGAGACTGCTGCGGCTGCTGGCGCTGCTGCGAAAACTACTGCTGGAAAGGTGGCTGCTGGTACTGAGGTGGCTGAACAGATGCCTGAGAACCTTCGGAACCACTCGCTGCTCCAACCAGCATCGGACAATCCCTCTTCATGTGACCCTCCTGGCCACACTGGAAACATGCAGTGGTCGATCAACCACACTGCCCTGGCGGATGTATGCGTCTGCACTGATGACAACAGTTCGGCCTCTGACCGCCAAAGTTATGCACTCCACCTGATCCAGATGAAGAAGAAGAAGTACCTCCTGGCTTCTTGAAAGACTGTCCCTTAGGGCCCAAAGCACTGGCACTCGCTGACCTGGAAGAAGAAGAGTAAAGTCCCATGTTCCTTCGAATACTGCCTCAGCCTGGCGACAACGGTCCACCAAATCCTCATAAGTCCCATCGCCGCCCACAGCAACCATCTGATGAATATCAGGATTCAAACCCTGAAGGAAATGATCAAACTTCGCCATAGAACTATCAGCAACATGAGGACAAAATGGTAGCAGATCAAAAAACTTCTGCTGGTACTCCTCGATCGTCATCTTCCCCTGTCGCAAACTCAGCAACTCACTGGCTTTCGCCTGACGAAGAGCTGGAGGAAAATACAACCTCTGATAAGCAGTACGGAACTCTGCCCATGTGGCTACTCCTCTAGATGCTATGAATGGTGCGGAAGTAGATCTCCACCACTTCCTCGCTCGTCCCTCAAGCATGAAGGCAAGAATCTACATCCTATCCTCATTTGTGCAATGGAACTCCTGAAAACACTGCTCCATCCTCTCAAGCCAATCCTCCGCTTCTTCAGCTGTCTCACCTCCCGACAAAGGCTTCGGGATAACCTCCTTGAATCTACGCATGCTCACTCGCTTGCACTCCTCAGGCTGTCCTTGACGACGTCTACGATCATTCGGTTCGCCCCAACGACCGCCGCCTCCGCTATCGTGGCTCACATCGTAATCTACCATCTGTTACACAATAACAGATAATAACTTAATCCGCTTTACGAAATTCCCAGTGCAATGCGCTCTGATACCAAAAATGTAGTGACGCAACCCGGATCCACTAACTAATCAGAGTTATGATAAAAGCGCATGCAATTAAAACTTAAAGCGTAAGGAGCGGATAATTAAAATACAACAAATCCAATCGGCAGAATACAACCGAAGATAACAATCGTGCATAAATATTATTATACAACCAAATCGAAGGTTCAGGGTAAACAAATCCCTACCCTCAACAACCTCGCACTCTCCCAAGCTCAATCCTGCTGAGAGCCGCCTGGACCATCCAGCCTCAAACCTGCCCCGCCACAAGGTACACCACGATACCCAAACACAGGGGCGTGAGTGACAATGCTCAATACAAAAGAAATGATATAAATACAAATATGCGCACACAATATGATTTAAAACTCAAGTGAAAACACTTGCTCATGGCGCCGGGAATATACAGTACCGACTAGAGAGCTACTCCGCGGGGTACTCGTATATTCCATATCAGGGCTGAGCCAACCCCATCCTGACCCGAATCCAAAACATGATACAAGTCTCATATGAAAACTGTCATGCCTGACTCGAGTCCAAAATGAGATCATTGTTCCCTATGGAGACTGTCAATGACTCACACATCTCAGGATGCAGTCACACGTAAAATCATGTATGTGCTAAGACGGTAAAACATGCTAAAACATGATAAAACATATAGCACATACTCATGCAACATACATGCAAATATATCATTCCGGCTATCTCGGTCAGTACTTACGTACCTCTAACACTGCTGGTCAAAACCTAGCTCCACTGGCCTATACTCCAAGCCTATAGTCCAGTCTACTGCTACTACAATGCAAATATCCATGCATCAACAATAAAGCTCTAAAATCCTTAACTAAGTTAATGCATACTCCTAAATATTTTTAGGATGTCAAAGCTATACATGCGTCCGTCGTTAGCCCTTTGCTGTAGATAGCCTCAAAACTAGGCCACAGCTCCGCGACGACGTCTAGATCACTAAGCCACTTCCGGATTTCCCAAGGACACCTAGATTTCCCTAAATCTGAGTTAGAAGGCCTAGGAATTGAGAGAGAAGAGAGGAAATAAGCGATTCACAAATGAACCTCGGCTCCTCTATTTATATACGAAGTTTGGGCCGTCCAAACTCGGCTTCAGGCCCTCCGAACTGGTTCGGATCCTCCGATCATGACTTTGGATCGTTCGATCCTAACTTCAGGTCCTCCGAAATCCCATCAGTGACATCAGCCATGACGTAACTTTGCTGACGTAATTGATGATGTAAGCCCTAACCCTGTTCGGGTCCTCCGATTCCACCGACGGAGCCTTCGATCCTCTTCGGATCCTCCGAACCCCTCTTCGGATCGTCCGAACTCCTCTGGCCTCCGATCCTGACTCCGATCACGTTCGGGTCCTCTGAACACCAATTCGGAGCATCCGAACCTCCCGAGCCATGCCCACCATTTTCGAGTGTCCTGGATCTATTTTCGGGCTCCGTTAATCCATTTGGAATTTCTTTAATCATGTTTTATTAAATTTAAACATGATCACTTGATTATTTACCTATTAATCATTACTTTTGGATACGGGTTACTACAGAAGCCGATGGAGAGAATTCTCTTAACGGATCATGTGACGGTAGTAGTGAATATCTGAATGAGATTGATCAATTGTTGGATAATATTGTAACAAAAGTGGTTAAAGAGAATAATGTTTCTGCGGGTGATATTTCAACCAATGTGATTGAAAGTCGTATTGATGAGGATACTTCTGACAAAAGTAGGGGGTGGACGAGACTGATGATAATTATGAGAAAGTTGAGAAAATCATTAATTTTCAATCTTCTATTTTTGATAATGTCAGAACGAGGGGTGATCGGGTAAAGAAAATAAAATTGTCAATGTTTGTGACTCCACCCAGTACCACACCAAAGAGGAAGGGCAGAAAAAAAAGGTTTGACTTTGATAGGAACCTAGTTTAAACTTGATTATTTGATATTGAAGTCCTATATTTTAATTCATGGAAATATTTATTGTTTTTTTTACCATCTTTGTGTATTCTGGCGTAGGCAAATAAAGTAATTGATGTTGAGAAGCTACCTGATAACGAATTGAGTAAGGCTTTGACTAGTGAATATCAAGGTAGAACAGATTTCTGTGGACATGAATAAGTCATTGACGAAGAAAAAAAGTTGTTGACAGAATATCTTTCGAGTGATGACATAGCGTATGACTTTCTATCTGAAAGATCGTGTATTTTTTTCTCTCTTTTTTGGAATCTTTTTTTAATACAAATTAATTCGTATTTTCTTGTAGTGTTGATGTTTGGCAAGACGAAATTGTCCATTTACCATGGTCCATTTTCTGTGATTTCTTGTTTGGTAATCTTGTTAGTCATGAGATTATAAATGTTCAAATGCGCATGATGGAAAAATACAGTGTGGATAATGGAAATGAAATATTTTGCATGGACACTTTGGTGCAGGTTAGTAAAATTTAAATGTTTTATGTTTGATATACTATACACTTAAGTTAGTTTTTCATTTTTCTTGTTCTTTTGTTTGTAAGCAGAATTGTTTGAGCACCTCAAAAAATTTGGGGAAAAATATGAAGGTTAAGAACAATGACTACGACTCCTTTTTTTTCGCGACTCTCTCCTGCCTCAAAGTTATGTTTGCAAAAAATGAATGGTGATTTGTTTAAGAGATGCAAATACCTCATTTTTCCAATCAATAGCAGAGTGCATTGGTTTTTGCTAGTATTTCACGCAAAGGAAGGGATATTCAAAATGTGGAATTCACTTCTCGATTCATTCAGCCTAGGGGCATGTGGAACTTTGGTGAGTCTTCATTGTGTCATGCTATGTTATTTGTATAAATGTGTTTTGATAATATTTATCTTTGAAGGCACGTTTTTTGGTTGGTTGGGTTCGTCATCAATCAAATTTTATCATATCCGACTCTGATGTGTTGAGGGAACGTATGCGTCATCAAGGTGAAACACTTGACTGTGGTGTTTATGCATTCATGTGGGTAGAGTTTCTAGCCCGTAACTCAGATTGTAATGCCCAAAATTTATCTTAATTGAGTTTATTTGAGATAATCGGAGATTACAGAGTTCAAGAGCCGACTTGATTTTAATCAGGGTTTATTTTGCAATTTTTGAATTTTTCAGGGACTAAAATGCAATTTTGGAGTTTGTTATAATATCTAGCTTCCTCCTCCTTCTCGCCTCTTCACCATAGTAGCCGCCCATTTGAGGTTTCAAGATTTCAAATTTCAGTTTCCGGTCAATCCGTCCATTGGAAATTATTTTTGAAGGCAGATTAGCGATCACAGCAGCGAGAGCTTCGTTCTATCGTAAGTATTTCTTCGATTAGTTAGACTTCTATTTTCGGATGTTGTTAGAATCGATTGAGTTTGGTTATGTTGTTCTTGAACGAGTTCTTATCGTTTATTCTCAGTTGGTTTTGAAATATAGCATCGTTCGGAATTGTTATGATTTTTGGAAGCTTTTTCGAAAAATTGGATTTTGTGATTTGTTGGATTCGGATTGTTATTGTTCTTTTAGCATTGATTTGAGTTGTTTGCAATGATGTACTGCTGTCTGTGTTTCCGGTTTGATAAATTATAGCCGTTATGCCGCCGGTTTGAGTTTTTGGATTTCGAACCGTTTTGAGTTGTAGAACTTTGGCATTTGGGTTGATTGTCGTTGTTGATCATCTTTTGTCTCCGTACAAATTTGTTTGAATTTTGTCGAGCCTAGAGTTAGCAGCAGTCGATCGTCAAAGAGTTGGACGAAGAGCGGTAAAGAGTTTACCTTGAGCGTTGTTGTTGTTTAGGTTGTATAGATTTTGATATAACCTCTTTTGTAGTGTATCCAGAGTTGGAGCTACTCGAATAAAAAGGTACAAGCAGTCATCGTTTTAGCGGGATGGCACACTCGAGACAGTTGGTTCTTGAGTTTCCCTTAAATCACATACTTGCATCAATACTTGTTCTAGAATGTGGGACTTGTATTTTGTTTGAGCTTTTGTTATATGGCTTAATGTTTTATGTTTTCTTATGCATTCATCTTGAGTCAAACCCTTGATTTCAGCGAGCAAAACGACCCTTTTTGTTTAGACATTTTGGAGGGCTATACTGCGAGTGGTCTGGGTTGTAGAAGTTCACCTAACATCAGCATACTCCTTATAGTCGCACCAAAGTCTAGGGGATTGGGATACATGGCACCACCTCGATTGGGAGAGTCGGTGAGTCGTTACGTGATCTCATCCTCGAGATCCCAAAAGCATAGCAGCAATCCCTTGTTTATCAGAGTTGATATCCCGATTTTAAAGACATGCATTTCATTCTTCTTAACATTTAATATGTTGTCTTTATATCATACTATTGATATATTACTTGTTATTGCATGTTATGTTGCTTTTACTAGGAATATTTTTCTCACCGGAGTTATCCGACTGTTGCTTTATTTTGTATGTGTACTTGGCAACAGGTGGGGCAGGATCGAGTCAGCGAAGACCTGGTTAACATCAAGAGTGAGAGATAGAAGTGGGACTCGATTTAGAAGTCGTATCATCATGTCTATATAGTTTCTATTGGAACATGTTTAGATCTCAAACTTCATTGTTTATGTTGTATTGAATATGCAAGCATTGTGGATTGAATGTTGTCGTTTCATGTATTATGAACCTTGTTATGCATTGAATGTATTGGACTTGAGCTTTGGCAAGATATTTTGCTGTTTTTTTAGCTCTGTGTTGTCATCGCTCGATCGGTAGAGTTTGACCGATCGATCGATGGACTTTGTGCCAAGTTTTTGTTTTGAAAAATGCTTGCCCGCTCGATTGGTTGAATCTTACCGATCAAGCGGCGATGGTTTTCCTCGGGAAGTAAGTTTGCAAATCTTTGCTCGCTCGATCGGTTGAATTATACCGATCGAGCAAGGCACTTTTCATTTAAAAAAAATTCTTTTATTGCTTTTAATCTTGGATCTTGTATGCTTAATTATTGTTTAATTCGATATTAGATGTTTAGAACTGAGGTCTCACATTTATTGGTATCAAAGAGATAAGTTCTTGGTTGAACTAGAGTGAGCGGGGTAGTTCGAGTCCGCATGTATTGCCTCCTCGCATGTGATTGAGTTAATTGTTTGATTATTTAAATTACATGCGAGCATGCTTTATTATTTGAAAATTATTTGAATTACATGATTATGTGATTTAATTTATAAAGCATGGACTACTTGAGATATAACTGTTTTTGTTATCGACTGGTATCCGATATTCTGAGAGGTTGAAAGGGCACCGATTTGTAGCAATTGAGATATCTCGTGTCCTAATCTTTGATTATCAGATGGGTCCTCGTCGAGTTATTAACAGAAACCCTCCGCCAGTTACTCCTCCAAATGAGCAAGCTAGTACAGAAACTGTTCAGATGGATGCCACAGCGACGCCTATGGAAACCTTGTTGAAGAGGTTTTAGTCATTTAATCCGCCTATCTTGCAGCGTACAGAGAATCCTGTTGACTGTGAGATCTGTTTGGACGACATTGATCTGTTGTTCGATTCCCTAGATTATTCAAACGACCGCCGAACTAGGTTAGTCATTCATTAGCTTCGTGGTGCTGATAAGAACTTGTGGATCACGACGAAGAGCCATGGAGAATCGAGGTACAATCATTACTTGGATGCTTTTCAAATCTAAGTTTTATAAGCGGTTTTTCCCAATTTCGTACCGAAAGGATAAGGGAGCCGAGTTTGCCAATCTGAGACAAGGAAACTTGAACATCGAGGAGTATGTAGCCAAGTTTGACAGTTTGCTGAGATTTGCACCACACATTGCCGACAATGAAGAAGCAAAATCCGACCAGTTCATTAATGGTCTGAACCCCGACATCTTCACGTTGGTAAACACTGCTAGGCCTGATAACTTTGCGGATGCCATGAATCATGCAAAGGGAGCTGAAGCTGGTTTGTGGAGATAGAGAGGAACATCTTTTGTACCTCAGCAGCCGAGACAGTCTCAGAATCAACCATTTCAATATCAGAATCAGCCACCACAGTATCAGAACCAACCACAGAGGTACGAAGAGGGAAGCAGTGGGGTAGCAGGAAGGATCATTTCATAGCCAAAGGGAAACAGTTCAAGAAGCCAAGGAACAGTTCTTCTAGTTCCAGTGGCTCCAAGCAGTTCGGTTTAGGACATAGTTCTGGATTTTCATCTTTGTTCTGTAACAAGTGTGGGGGTAGACACGCCCAGGAGCAGTGTGTAAGAGTCTTCGGGAACTGCAATATCTGTCAGCAGCCAGGATACTTTGCTAAGTTGTGTCCTCAGCGAGGTAAAGATCAAGCTCAGAGTGGGAGTTCTTCTAGACCTACAGCTCAGTCTGAGATGCAGAATTTTGTGGTTCACTCCTTCCATCCTCAGCATCAGAACAGACAGGGAGGTAACCTGAATGCAAACCAACCTCCGAGACAGCAGGCACGACTCTTTGCTTTGACTGAGGATCAGGCTCAGGCAGCACCTGACTATGTTATAGCAGGTAACTATTCGATTTTTGATTATTCTGCTCATGTATTGATAGATACAGGTGCTTCTCATTCATTTATATCTGAGAAATTTGTGTTGATGCATGCTTTGTCTTCTGAGCTTTTGCCTACTGTAGTAGATATTGCTTCACCTTTGGGTGGAGGAATTGTTTCTGTCAGATTAGTCAGGAACTGTGAACTTCGATTTGAGGAGAATTTGTTATAATTTGATTGTATTGTACTTGGGCTGTCAGATTTTGACTGTATTGTTGGTATAGATTCTTTAACCAAGTACGTGGCAACCATCGATTGTTTTCAGAAGGTTGTTAGATTCAGACCTTAAATGGAAAACGAGTGGAAATTCTTCAGTAAGGGTTCTTGGTCTAGAATTCCTTTGATTTCTGTGTTATCAATGACTCGTTTGTTATAGAGAGGTGCAGAGGGATTTTTGGTTTGTGCAGCTGACGTACTAAAATCTAGCCCTGATTTGGTTGATATACCATTGGTTAGGGAATTTGCGGACGTTTTTCCAGATGATATTCCTGGATGGCCGCCTATTCGAGAGATCGAATTCAGCATTGATTTAGTGTCAGGTACTCAATCTATTTCCAAAGCTCCTTATCGTATGACACCGGTTGAATTGAGAGAATTGAAAGAACAGCTTGAGGATTTGATTGCCAAGGAATACATCAGACCTAGTGTGTCGCCTTGGGGTGCTCTTGTTCTCTTTGTTAGAAATAAGGATGGTTCTATGCGGCTATGTATTGATTACCGTCAGCTAAATCAAGCGACAGTAAAGAACAGGTATCCTTTACCCCGAATAGATGACCTTTTTGATCAGCTGCAGGGTTCTTCTGTCTATTTGAAGATTTATCTGAGGTCAGTATATCATCAGCTGAGAGTACACAAGGAAGATGTTCCTAAGACCACATTCAGAATGAGGTATGGTCATTTCGAGTTTATAGTCATGTCGTTCGGTTTGACTAACGCTCCATCGGTTTTTATAGGTTTGATGAAATGTATCTTTCAGCGTTATTTGGATGAGTTTGTTATTATCTTCATCGATAATATTCTTATTTATTCGAAGAACCGTACTGACCATGCAGAGCATTTAAGAATCGTCTTGCAGATTTTGCGGGTTGAGCAGTTGTTTTCCAAGCTATCTAAGTGTGAATTCTGGTTGGATCGAGTTGTCTTTCTTGGTCATATTATTTCATGAGATGGGATTCTATCGATCCCAGCAAGATCGAAGCGGTTATGAATTGGCCTAGACCGACATCAGTGCCTGAGATCAGAAGCTTTGTGGGTTTAGCTGGTTATTATTGCCGACTCATCGAGGGATTCTCATCTATTGCCAAGCCGATTACCCAGCTGACTCAGAAGAATGCGCTTTTTATCTGGACTGCAGATTGTGAGGCTAGCTTTGTTGATATGAAGAGGAGACTGACCAGTTCTCCGATTCTTTCTATTCCATCAGGTACTGGAGGTTTTACCGTGTATTGTTATTCTTATAACCGAGGCTTGGGATGTGTTCTTTTGCAGCATAAGCATGTGATAGTGTATGAATCAAGGCAGCTGAAGCCGCACAAAACTCGTTATCCGGTTCATGATCTGCGATCATATTTGCTTTGAAGATCTGGTGTCACTATCTGTATGGTGAGTCTTTCGAGATATTTTTGGATCATAAGAGCCTTAAGTATTTGTTTTCACAGGCAGAGCTGAATATGAGACAGAGAAGATGGTTAGATATGTTGAAGGATTTCGATTGTGAAATCAAGTATTACCCGGGAAAGTCGAATGCAGTTGCAGATGCCTTGAGCCGAAAGCTTTGTTCTTTATCTCTTTCTACTATCGGTGTTTCTCAGTTTATCGATGATTGTTGCACTTCTGGTTTGGAGTTTGAAACATATAAGAAGAATATCAGAGTGTTTTTTATTCAAGCCGAGTAGGAGTTATTTATTTTGATCAAACAAGCACAGAAGTCTGATCCGAGCACTCACATTTCAGTAGAGAAAGTTAGATCAGGGCATCAGTCTGAATTCCAGGTTAGAGATGATGTTTTGTTTGTGAATAACCGTATTGTTTTGCCTGATATTGCGGAGTTGAGACAGTGTATTCTCCAAAAGGCACATTGCAGTCGGTTCAGTATTCATCCTAGAGGCCGTAAGATGTACAACGATCTGTAGAATCAATTTTGGTGGAAGAGAATGAAGAGCGATGTTGCGAGGTTTGTATCTCGATGTTTGAACTTTCAGCAAGTGAAAGCAGAAAGGAAGCGACCAGGTAGTCTATTGCACAGTCTATCTGTTCCAAAATGCAAGTGAGATCACATTTCTATGGATTTTGTCACGAAGCTACCGCGATCTGTTCGAGGATGCGATGCTATTTGGGTAGTGATCGACAGATTGATGAAGTCTGCTTGTTTTATTCCGTACAGGATGACGTATCATCACAATCAGATGGCTGAGTTGTATGTCGAAAACATTGTGAGATTGCATGGTGTGCCGAAGTCAATCGTTTCAGACCGAGATCCTAGATTCACTTCGCACTTTTGGCACAGTCTTCAAGAGGCACTTGGTACTCGATTGCATCTGAGTACAGCTTATCATCCTCAGACCAACGGACATTCAGAGTGGACTATCCAGACGTTAGAGGATATGATTCGAGCAGTAGTGCTAGACTTTGGCACTAGTTGGCAGGATTCTTTGCCTCTTGTCGAGTTTTCTTACAACAACAGTTATCAAACGAGTATCGGTATGGCGCCTTTTGAGGCTTTATACGGTAAGAAGTGTCGAGCTCCTTTGTTTTTGGACAATTTGTCCGAGTCACCTGATTTGGGACCGGATATGCTTCGAGATATGACAAAGCAAGTAAAGATCATTCAGTCGAGAATGAAGTCAGCTCAGGATAGACAGGCGAAGTATGCAAATATCAGACGTAGACCTTTGAGTTTCGATCAGGGAGACCGAGTATTCTTGAAGATTTCTCCTTTCAGAGGCACTGTTATATTTGGAAAGAGAGGGAAGTTATCTCCGAGATTCATTGGACCGTATGAGATTCTAGAGAAGTTAGGCGATCTTGCCTACAGACTTGCTCTTCCTCCATTTTTATCTAGTAATCACGACGTTTTTCACGTCTCTATGTTGCGGAAGTATCATCTAGATCCTTCTCATATTCTTCATCCTGGCGAAGCCTAGCTTGACGAGACTCTGAGCTACTTTGAGCGACCGATTCAAATTCTTGATCGAAAGGAGAAGCAGCTCAGAACCAAGTCGATTCCTTTGGTGAAAGTTCAGTGGAGCCATCACGGAGTCGAGAAAGCGAATTGGGAGACAGAATCTTACATGAGACAACGTTTTCCTGAGTTATTCGGATGACGTGAGTCTTCTTACTGTCTTTTGTTCTTTATTCTATCTTATGTGATTGATTCTTATTGATTTCAAGGACGAAATCTCTTCTTAGAGGGGGAGAATTTTAATGCCCTAAATTTATCTTAATTTATTTTATTTGAGATAATCAGAGATTACAGAGTTCAAGAGCCAACTTGATTTTTATCAGGGTCTATTTTGTAATTTTTGGATTTTTCAGGGACTAAAATGCAATTTTGGAGTTTATTATGATATCTAGCTTCTTTGACTTAGTCTCTTCACTTCATCCTCATCCTCCTTCTCACCTCTTCACCATTGAAGCCGCCCATTTGAGGTTTCAAGCTTTCAGATTTAAGTTTTCGGTCGATCCATCCGTTGGAAATTATTTCTGAAGGCAGATTAGCGATCACAACAGCGAGAGCTTCGTTCTATCGTAAGTATTTCTTCGATCAATTAGAATTTTATTTTCGAACATTGTTAGAATCGATTGAGTTTCGGTTATGTTGTTCTTGAACGAGTTCTTATCGTTTATTCTTACTCGGTTTTGAAATAGAGCATCGTTCGGAATTGTTATGATTTTGGAAGCTTTTTCGAAAAAGTGGATTTTGTGATTTGTTGGATTCGGATTGTTATTGTTGTTTTAGCATTGATTTGAGTTGTTTGCAATGTTGTACTGCTGTCTGTGTTTCCGGTTTGATTAGTTATAGCCGTTATGCCGCCGGTTTGAGTTTTTGGATTTCGAACCATTTTGAGTTGTAGAACTTTGGAATTTGGGTTGATCGTCATTGTTGATCATCTTTTTTCTCCGTACAGATTCGTTTGAAGTTTGTCGAGCCCAGAGTTAGCTACAGTCGATCGTCAAAGAGTTGGACGAAAAGTGGTAAAGAGTTTACCTTGAGCGTTGTTGTTGTTTAGGTTGTATAGATTTTGATATAACCTCTTTTGTAGCGTATCTAGAGTTGGAGCTACTCGAATCGAAAGGTACAAGCTATCATCGTTTTAGCGGGATAGCACACTCGAGACAGTGGGTTCTTGAGTTTCCCTTAAATCACATACTTGCATCAATACTTGTTCTAGAATGTGGGACTTGTATTTTTTTTGAGCTTTTGTTATATGGCTTAATGTTTTATGTTTTCTTATGCATTCATTTTGAGCCAAACACTTGATTTCAGCGGGCAGAACGGCCCTTTTTTATTAGACTTTTTGGGGGCTATACTGCGAGTGACCTGGGTTGTAGAAGTTCACCTAGCATCAGCATACTCCTTATAGTCGCACCAAAGTTTAGGGGATTGGGATACGTGGCACCACCTCGATTTGGAGAGTCGGTGAGTCGTTACGTGATCTCATACTTGGGATCCCAAAAGCATAGCAGCAATCCCTTGTTTATCAGAGTTGATATCTCGATTTTAAAGACATGCATTTCATTCGTCTTAACATTGAATATGTTGTCTTTATATCATGCTATTGATATATTACTTGTTATTTCATGTTATGTTGCTTTTACTGGGAATATCTTTCTCACCGTAGTTATCCGGCTGTTGCTTTATTTTGTATGTGTACTTGGCAACAGGTGGGGCAGGATCGAGTCAGCAAAGACCTGGTTAACATCAAGAGTAAGAGATATAAGTGGGACTCGGTTTAGAAGTCGTATCAGCATGTCTATCTAGTTTATATTGGAACATGTTTAGATCTCGAACTTTGTTGTTTATGTTGTATTGAATATGTGAGCATTGTGGATTGAATGTTGTTGTTGAATGTATTATGAACCTTGTTATGCATTGAATGTATTGGACTTGAGCTTTGGCAAGATTTTCTGCTGTTTTTTTAGCTCTGTGCTGTCATCGCTCGATCGGTAGAGTTTGACCGATCGAGCGATGGACTTTGTGCCAAGTTTCTGTTTTGAAAAATGCTTTCCCGCTCGATCGGTTGAATCTTACCGATCAAGCGGCAATGGTATTCCTCGGGCAGAAAGTTTGCAAATCTTTGCTCGCTCGATCGGTTGAATTCTACCGATCGAGCGAGGCATGGTTCATTTCAAAAAAAAAATTCTTTTATTGCTTTTAATCTTGGATCTTGTATGCTTAATTATTGTTTAATCCGAGATTATATGTTTAGAACCGAGGTCTCACACAGATGAAATGTGGACATATCAAAATACAGTGAAAATGGACACCTACCATGCAAGACTGGCTGCAAGTATTTTATTTCACGAAAGGGGAATGCTGAAAAACTACTTTGATTAACATGTATAGTCTTTGTAGGCTTTTATGGTTTATGGAGATATAGTACATAAGTATATTTAAATTATTTTGTAAAACTCTATTTGGGATGAAACAAGTTCGATTAAACTCATATTTTGTAAAATTCAATTTAGGATGAAATTATCACAGATTTAGAATAATCTCTTTAGTCAATGGAATAATCTCTTGTTTGGTTTGAAAATGATATTTACCGATCACCAGTTGAATATTTGAAGTAATGTATTGTGTTCTACATTGTCTAAGGTGTAGGAGAAATACATTGATCAAAATGTCATGTATTTGGAATAATCTCAGACTTCTGCAGAATAATATTTTTGATTTGCGAAACAATAAGGCATGTCCATGTTAACATGCACTAATATCCTATAATACACTGCATGACACAAGTGAAGAGAAGTTTTCAATCCTTAGAGATTTGTTGAACCATCACCCAATTGTTTGTCTAGAAATGTGTCTTGCCCCACTCTTGTCTAAGGTGTAGGAGGAAGACATTGATCATGACCCAATGAGAGCACTATTTGTAGATGTCCATTGCTACTCAATGTATACAATAGGGGTATATTTTCCAAAATCCAAACTTGTAACTTGTTTAATATGATGTTTTCTCATCTTTGTGGACTATCATTTACTTTTATTCCACTCGTCTTTAAGAACATATAAGTGAGAGATCGAGCACAACTAGTACGCATGGATGAGATAAATATTATTCAATCGAGAACAATGTGTTCCAACTGTAGGACAAATATTGTGGGTCATTAGGATCACACTCTCCTAGTGAAAGTGGCTTTGGATCAAAATGCCATGTATTAGGAACAATCTCAGGCTTATGCAGAATAATCTTTTTGATTTGCGGAACAATAATGCATGCTCATGTTAACATGCACCAATATCCTATAACACACTGCATGACACAAGTGGAGAGGAGTTTTCAATCCTTAGAGATTGGTTGAACCATGACCCAATTGTTTGTCTAGCAATGTGTCTTGCTCCACTCTTGTCTAAGGTGTAAGGGGAAGACATTGATCATGGCCCAATGAGAGCACCATTTGTGGATGTCCATTGCTACCCAATGTATACAATAGGGGTATATTTTCCAAAATCCAAACTCGTAACTTGTTTAATATGATGTTTTCTCATCTTTGAGAACTATCATTTACTCTAATTTCACTCATCTTTAAGAACATATAAGTGAGAGATCAAGCACAACTAGTACGCATGGATGGGATAAATATTATTCAATCGAGAACAATGTGTTCCAATTGTAAGACAAATATTGTGGGCCATTAGGATCACACTCTCCTAGTGAAAGTGGCTTTGGATCAAAATTGTTAGAGTAGGTGCCCGTCGAGCCAATGTGTTGGTCGATAGTCCTTGAGAGAACTCTTGTATGACAATCTTTATTTTATTAATATTTGACATTATTTAATTTGGCACATCTTTATCTTTATACTCATGCTAGCTGCATAGATAAAGCCCTTGATTATAAAATTGTAGAAAGAATATGAGATGGTAATGTGATGACTATCATGAAACTCATATTTGGAATACTGTATATTTTAAATTGTTCCTAGTCGATTCAGCCGCCATAAAGAAGGATAAAGGCCGCTCGAGCTTGAGACTAGTATTTGCGATGTGAGTACCATGTTTCATTGGTAGGGGACACGGAGATGTCCAAGCATGCAAATAGGTGCTCCTTGTAGAGTGCACTGAACAACCCTCCCTAAAGGACTTTCCAAGTGGTTCTCACTTGTCGAGTGGAGAAGTCCTAGTTTATGGTTGTACACCATTAGTCCTTATGACCCAGGACAACATGGAGACTCTATATGCTAGTGCTTCACTTTGACTTGTTTACTGACTCATCTGGGGTCATCAGGTGGCAATGTTGGGTGTTGTGAAGAAACATATAGGAGTCGATGCATTGTAGTCGGGGATTCACCGCTTACCTACGGGTATATATATCCTATGTGTTCTCATGCATACGTAGCTTGAAATCTCTGATCAGAGTAGGTGGTAATTAAGAAAGGGGTTTCTTGAATTACACCTTCGATGCATCTACGACATGACACATAGTTAGTGATTCAATGACAATTCTCGATAAACCGATGGTTGTCGAATCGGTCGGGATATATGAGTTGAAGGGACAATACTGTACGCTAACCATAATTGATTGGTTGTTGCAGGCACTATCATTTGATACCTAGGGAGTCATGTACGTGATGCTGCTATATGTTTAACATGACTCGTTGGGTACTATCAGACTTGAGTTTTATGACGTTCTTATTATCAAGGAGTTGATCAATAAGAATGGAGCTATATAGGGTATGCTCATATAAGCGACTTATTGATCCCGAATCACATTGAGATGTGAACCCACTGCTAGTTGTATCAATGAACCATTGAGGGTCACACAAGTACTAGCTTTCTAGATCCCGTTGAGATTTAAATTAGTTCAATGTGTTGAAAAACTTATAAAGGAGTTTATAAGTAAAATAAATTAGAAGTTTAACTTCTAAATTGGAGAATAAATGGAAAAGTAACTTTTAATTTGTAAATGTGTTTCAAGATTAAAAGTTGACTTAAAATAATTAGTTTATTAAAATGATGATTTTCAAAACTATTATTTTGAACTTAATTAATTAATTCAAGAGTTGAATTAATTTAACACTAGTAGACTTTGTAATGTACAAATAATTAAATTAATTCAAGTGTTGAATTAATTAAACACTATTGAGTCTAAGAGAGCTCAAATTAATATAGTGTTGAATAATTATATACTAGTGGACTTGAATGAGTTCAAGTTAGATTTAATTAATTATTTAAACTTAATTGGGATTAAGTTTATTATTTAATTCAATAATTTCAAAAACATGTATATATATATATATATATATATATATATATTATATATATATATATATATATATAATATATATATATATATATATATATTCATGTTATATATATGTGTGAGGTATTTGAAGGGTTGAAAGGATGGATGCAATTTTCCATGCAAGCCTTTAGTTTTTTCATGCATAGTTTTAATTGCATCATTTAATCCTTCACCATTATTATATTATTATGAATAATATACACACATATTCATTCCAATTTTGAAGAGAAGTGGCCGAACACTTCTTTAATTTTTCTCCAAGTTTTTCTTTCAATTTTTGAGAAAGAAGAAAAGGAAAATCTCAATGCAAAATTCTCTAAATATTCTAGTGCATATTTAGAGCGGATCTAGATCGTCTAGCCGTGGACCTAATTCAAAGGCTTGAAGTGTTGAATCCATTTTGAGCAAGGTGTGCTCTTGGAAGCTTGTAGATAATGTCTACCATTTCAAGAGCCTAGTTGTTAATCAACTTGGTTGGAGCCATAAATCAATCTTTGAGATTGATAAGTAAAACTTCTAAACACACTATGGTTGTTTGATTATGAATGCTACACAATTGCTCGGATCTCTTTTGTTATAAATTTTAAAATTTTCGCTGCGTTTTTGGGCACGAGTTAACCGATCACCAACAGTGGTATCAGAGCCTAGGTTACTCTTTTGTGTAGCATTTGTTGAATATTATGTTGAGGTCACTTTCTAACCGCATGAGAAAATCAAGATCTATGAATTTGGGGCTGTTTTTGGGATAATTTTTTTTAAAATGTTGCTGCCCATTTCAGGCAGCATGGGCAGCCCACTATTAATAAAAAAAAAATTAGGTTGGCCGGAATCCGGCGACGGTGCTCCGGTAACGACTATGACGACTTTGGTTCCAAAAGGTGTTTTGGGATATCAAAGTGTCATTAACCCTAAGTTGTTGAGATTGTGAAAGTTGATATTTTTATGAAAAAATGAATTTTTAAAAATTGTGTATTTTCTCATAAAATAAATAATTAAAGTGGAACTTTGATTATTTATATTAAATGGTGATTTACAAGAAATTTGATTATAAATAAATTAATTAGAAAGTAAACAAAGGTGTTTGTTTATTTTGTTAATTTAATTTATAATTGTTGTGGTTAGTGATTGGATCAAAAAATATAATATTTAATCAATTAATTATTGTGATAATTAATTGATGGTGTATGATATATGATATTATGTATGAAGGATGATCAAAAGCCCAAGACCAATTTGCTAGGTGTATGCTAGGATATTTTGCGTTGAATGGTTGTAATAATTATCAAATTATAAAGTGGGCTTGGTTTATGGCTCGTTCCCACCCCATGAGATGTATCTCTATTTGCCATGGATATTTTAATGTAAAAATATTTGATAGTGGAAGATCAAAATTGGAAGATGGTGGACCATGATGAATTATGAAGATCCAAGACATGTAAATATTAAAAGCTTATGTAATTATTGCATTTGCATCCCATGCATTCCCTAGGATTGAACCTAGGCTCGTGTTTGGCTCACACGGGCCAAAATAGTATTGGGCGATTGATCATCCTTGTTAATTTAATGTTTATAATATATGCATTATATATTATAAATAATAAGTATGTATGTTATTATTTTATAATAACAATGTTTCATGAATCCGGCAAACATACGAACAAACATGGCAAAACTTTTAAAATTAATGATGAGACCTTTTCAAAATTAAAAAACCCTCATTTTGAATTAGATTCAAAATTTATATCAAGCCCGAAAATGAGAATTATAAATTTGTTTATAATTTCCATGTCTTTCATCGACAATGGGTGCATGATGAACGATATCCGTATTCAATGCTCGGCTCATATTATTGGGGGGCTTGGATGCCGGAAAGCTGTGACATCCATTGACATAGTGATGTGAACTACGTGGAACTCCCATGACTTTGGCTCATATTATTGGGGAAACTCATGGTGACCGTCCATTAAAGTTCGATATCGATGGGTAAGGCTTGACACGTAAAGATGAACGACGTTATTTTATTGGGTCCTAATCAAGCGTGAGACAAAAGTTTACGTAAGGGTTGCATGAAGATACAATTGGAAACTACCTTTTAGGAATTGTGATTGGCTGATATTATTCGGGATCATGATTGGCTAATTGGACCTTATGTACCTACTGAGGAAAGGAGTTTTCCGTTTTCACTAGAGGGTAGTGAAAATGTCAAAACAGTGGGAGTAAAAATTTATAAAGTTAAAGTTCATACTTTATATCTTATTAAATATTTTAAAATAGTCATTGAAATTTATCTGTTATTATTTTTCAATACAAAGTTTTTGACAATGTCATCAATTCACAATCCGTTATCTACAATACTCGACAAACATTTACTGATCGGTCCAAATTACCTCAATTGGCTAAGAAATCTAAAAATCGTCTTGAACTCGAAGAGGATTGCATATACACTTAATGAGTCGCCCCCTGATAAGGCACCGACTGATTGTAGTCCTGAGGAGCTACAAACTTACAAGGATTGGTGTGGCCATGACTTGAAAGCCAAGTGTTATATGCAGGCTTCTATGAATGATGAGCTACAGCGACGTTTTGAGAGTGCAAAGCATGCTGCTGACATTCATTTGCATCTCAAAGAAATCTTTGGTAAACAAACACGCCCACTTCGACATGCGATTGTCAAGGAGCTAATCACTTTGCGCATGCGAGATGGGGCTTCGGTCCATGAGCATGGCCTAAAGTTGATTGGGCTCGTGGAGAAACTCGTTAGCATGGATCTTGTGCTACCAACTGAGTTGACCACAGATGTGTTGCTCTTGTCACTGCCTAGCTCATTTGACCATTTTGTGGTGAATTTCAACATGAACAAGTTAGATCCAACCCTTGAGGAGTTGGTTAACATGCTTGTTACGTTTGAATCCATAATCAAGAAAGAGAAGCCGGTTCTTTATGTGGGATCTACATCTGGTTCAAAAAATAAACCACGTGGGAAGGGAAAGAAGCGTTCTTTCCATGCTCCCAAAAAGAATGTGCCCTTGAAGAGGCAAGCTCCGAGTCCCGTTGTGGTAACCACACCAGTTAAGGCTAACAAGACTAGTGACGTTTGTCATCACTGCAAGAAACCTGGACATTGGAAGCGTAATTGCAAGGAATATCTTGACCAGATTGGTTCTGGAAAAGGTATGTTCTACATTGAAGTGAAAATTTCACTTAACTCTTCTTCTTGGGTATTGGATACCGGCTGTGGCTCACATCTCTGTAATGATTTGCAGGTGATAGCAAGAAGTAGGAGACTCAGGGATGGTGAAACCTTCTTGAGGATGGGCAATGGGGCAAGAGTTGCTGCCAAAGCTATTGGAGATGTTTACTTATTGTTGGACAATGATTTTAAGTTAATTTTGAGAGATGTTTTGTTTGTACCAGATTTGGTGAAAAACATTGTTTCCATTTCTATGCTCGTTAAAGATGGATATTCTTGTTTATTTGGCAAAGGTGTTTGCAATATTTACAAGAATGAATGTTTAATTGGTATAGGACAATTGGAAAACGATCTCTATAATTTAAAATTGAAATATATTCCTATGTATAATGTCCAAGAGATATCAACAACATCCAAAAGAAAACAAGATACTCTAAATCCGGCACACTTATGGCATGCTCGATTAGGTCATATATCTTTAGGAAGGATGAACAAGCTAGTGGGAGAAGGCGTGTTTGATATGTCGGATATTAATTTTATTACTACTTGTGAACCCTGTCTAAAAGGAAAGATGACCAAAATTACCTTTAAGGTCCATGTGAAGCGGGCCAAAGGACTGTTGGATTTGATCCATACAGATGTGTGTGGTCCACTTAGCATCACCACTAAGCACGGACATTCCTACTTCATCACCTTTACCGATGACTTCTCTAGGTATGGATATGTGTATTTGATTAAATACAAATCTGAAGCTTTTGAAAGGTTCAAAGAATTCAGAAATGAAGTAGAAAAACAATTGGGACGAAACATCAAGGCACTTCGAACTGATCGAGGTGGTGAATACTTGAGTGCTGAATTCCAATAGTATCTTAGGGAGAATGGGATTCTTTCGCAGTGGACTTCTCCTGGTACACCTCAGTTGAATGGTGTTTCAGAACGTCGTAACTGAACTTTGATGGACATGGTTCGATCTATAATGGGGTTCACAGAGTTGCCACCATCCTTTTGGGGATATGCGCTTGAAACAGCGGCACTGTTGTTGAACAATGTCCATTCAAAGGTAGTTGATAAGACACCATATGAGATATGGATGGAAAAACCCCCAAAGTATTCTTATCTAAGAATATGGAGGTGCCCTGCTTATGTGAAGCAGACAGTGGGAGATAAATTGGATGTTCGATCCATTTTATGCTACTTCGTGGGATATCCAAGGAATTCGGTTGGATATTATTTATATCATCCCAAAGAAACAAAGGTGTTTGTTTCTAGGAATGCAACCTTTTTGGAGAAGGAATTTCTATTGGATAGAAAATGGGAGATGATAGAACTCGAAGAAGTTCGAGAAACACCCACGATTGTGGAACCCACACCCGAACAGCCAAGAGAGGAGATACAAGTTCCTAGGAGATCCGAGAGGGTCTCAAGACCACCTATAAGATATGGTCTGCTTTTTGAAGAGGGCCAAGATGAGGCTGACCATGGATGTGATCCACGGACCTTCAAGGAAGCATTGTCTGATGCCGATTCATCCAAGTGGCTTGAAGCTATGGAATCTGAGATGAATTCCATGTATTCGAACCAAGTGTGGAATCTTGTAGATCCACCTGAAAGAATTGTTCCTATAGGGTGTAAATGGATTTACAAGAGGAAACTTGGGACGGATGGGAAGGTGGTGACCTTCAAGGCTCGATTGGTAGCAAAAGGTTATACTCAAAGGCAAGGAGTTGACTTTGAAGAAACTTTTTCTCCAGTCGCAATGTTCAAGTCCATTAGGATAATGTTAGCCATTGTCGCATGGTATGACTATGAAATATGGCAGATGGATGTGAAGACAACTTTTCTTAATGGGGATATTAAGGAAAAAATTTACATGTCTCAACCTGAAGGGTTCACATCTATCGAAAGTGAGCATAAAGTATGCAAACTTCAGAGATCTATTTATGGTCTCAAACAGGCATCTAGGAGCTGGAACCTCGGATTTGATGGTACAATCAAAGATTTTGGGTTTACTAAGAATCCTGAGGAACCCTGTGTGTATAAGAAGGTCAGTGGGAGTGTTGTGAAATTACTGGTACTTTATGTTGATGATATTCTACTAATTGGGAATGATGTAGGAATGTTGCAATCAACTAAAGTATGGTTATCGAGTAAGTTCTCGATGAAGGACTTGGGTGAAGCATCTTTTGTATTGGAAATACAAATCTATCGGGATAGATCGAAAAGATTGATTCGTCTCACCCAGTCCACATACATTGATACCATCATGAAGAGGTTCTCAATGGATGAGTCTAAAAGAGGACATCTACCAATGTGTCATGGCGTGTCTCTATCCAAGTCCATGTCTCCCAAGAATGATGCAGAGATAGAGGCGATGACACGCATTCCATATGCATCTGCAATTGGTAGTATCATGTATGCGATGATATCTATACGTCCTGACGTGGCCTTTGCACTTAGTGTTACAAGTAGATATCAATCGAACTCTGGTCTTCCACACTGAAAGCTGTGAAAGACATTCTCAAGTATTTGAGAAGGACTAAGAATATGTTCTTGGTTTATGGGGGTGGAGAACTAAAATTGGAACACTATACCGACTCTAGATTCCAAAGCGATATTGATGATTCGAAGTCAACTTCCTGTTTTGTATTCATGTTCAATGGTGTTGTTGTTTGTTGGAAGAGTTCCAAGCAAAACAGCACTACGGATTCAACCACTGAGGCAGAATATATTGCTGCATCAGATGCTGCAAAGGAAGCTGTTTGGATTAGGAATTTCATCCAAGAGTTGGGTGTTATTCCTAATGGAGTTGATCCAGTTCCGGTGTACTGCGACAACACTGGTGCCATTGCTCAGGTAAAAGAACCAAGGTCTCATCAGAAATCCAAACATGTACTGAGAAAATACCACATCATCCGGGAGATTGTGGAAAGAGGAGAGGTCTCGTTAGACAGAGTCGCCTCCGCAGATAATGTTGCTGATCCACTAACTAAGACATTACTAGGACCATTGTTCGAAAAGCATCGCGAATCAATGGGTTTGAAGAATATGGGTAGTTGGCTCTAGTGCAAGTGGGAGATTTTTAGAGTAGGTGCCCGTCGAGCCAATGTGTTGGTCGATGGTCCTTGAGAGAACTCTTGTATGACAATCTTTATTTTATTAATATTTGACATTATTTAAGTTGGCACATCTTTATCTTTATACCCATGGTAGCTGCATAGATAAAGCCCTTGATTATACAAATAGTAGAAAGAATATGAGATGGTCATTCGATGACTATCATGAAACTCATATTTGGAATACTGTATATTCTAAACTGTTCCTAGTCGATTCATCCGCCATAAAGGAGGATAAAGGCTGCTCGAGCTTGAGACTAGTATTTGTGATGTGAGTACCATGTTTCATTGGTAGGGGACATGGAGATATCCAAGCATGCAAATAGGTGCTCCTTGTAGAGTGCACTGAACAACCCTCCCTAAAGGACTTTCCAAGTGGTTGTCACTTGTCGAGTGGAGAAGTCCTAGTTTATAGTTGTACACCATTAGTCCTTATGACCCGGGACAACATGGAAACTTTATATGCTAGTGCTTCACTTTGACTTGTTTACCGACTTATCTGGGGTCATCAGGTGGCAATGTTGGGTGTTGTGATGAAACATATAGGAGTCGATGCATTGTAGTCGGGGATTCACCGCTTACATACGTGTATGGATATCATATGTGTTCTCATGCATACGTAGCTTGAAATCTCTGATCAGAGTAGATCGTAATTAAGAAAGGGGTTTCTTGAATTACACCTTCGATGCAACTACGACATGACACATAGTTATCTATTCAATGAAAACTCTCGATAAACCAATGGTTGTCGAATCAGTCGGTATATATGAGTTGAAGGGACTGTACTGTACGCTAACCATAATTGATTGGTTCTTGCAGGCTCTATCATTTGATATCTAGGGACTCATGTAAGCAATGCTGCTAGACGTTTCACATGACTGGTTGGATACTATCAGACTTGAGTTTTCTGACGTTCTTATTATCAAGGAGTTGATCAATAAGAATAGAGCTATATAGGGTATGCTCATATAAGTGACTTGTTGATCCCGAATCAAATTGAGATGTGAACCCACTGCTAGTTGTATCAATGAACCATTGAGGGTCACACAAGTACTAGCTTTCTAGATCCCGTTGAGATTTAAATTAGTTCAATGTGTTGAACAACTTATAAAGGAGTTTATAAGTAAAATAAATTAGAAGTTTGACTTCTAAATTGGAGAATAAATGGAAAAGTAACTTATAATTTGTGAATGTGTTTCAAGATTAAAAGTGGACTTAAAATAATTAGTTTATGAAAATGATGATTTTCTAAACTATTATTTTGAACTTAATTAATTAATTCAAGAGTTGAATTAATTTAACACTAGTAGACTTTGTAATGTACAAATAATTAAATTAATTCAAGTGTTGAATTAATTAAACACTATTGAGTCTAGTAGAGCTCAAATTAATATAGTGTTGAATAATTATATACTAGTGAACTTGAATGAGTTCAAGTTAGATTTAATTAATTATTTAAACTTAATTGGGATTAAGTTTATTGTTTAATTCAATAAGTTCAAAAACATGTATATATATTATATATATATTCGAAATATATATATATATATATATATATATATATATATATTCATGTTATATATATGTGTGAGGTATTTGAAGGGTTGAAAGGATGGATGCAATTTTCCATGCAAGCCTTTAGCTTTTCCATGCATGGTTTTAATTGCATCATTTAATCCTTCACCATTATTATATTATTATTATTAATATACACACATATTCATTCCAATTTTGAAGAGAAGTGGCCGAACACTTCTTCAATTTTTCTCCAAGTTTTTCTTTCAATTTTTGAGGAAGAAGAAAAGAAAAATCTCAATGCAAAATTCTCTAAATATTCTAGTACATATTTAGAGAGGATCTAGATCGTCTAGCCGTGGACCTAATTCGAAGGTTTTAAGTGTTGAATCCATTTTGAGAAAGGTATCTCTTGGAAGCTTGTAGATAGTGTCTATCATTTCAAAAGCCTAGTTGTTTATCAACTTTGGTTGGAGGCATAAATCAATCTTTGAGATTGATAGGTAAAACTTCTAAACACCCTATGGTTATTTGATTATGAATGCTACACAATTGCTCGGATCTCTTTTGTTATAAATTTTAATATTTCTTTTGCGTTTTCGGGCACGAGTTAACCGATCACCAACACACTCTTCTAGTGAAAGTGACTTTGGATCAAAATGTCATGTATTAGGAACAATATTAGACTTATGTAGAATAATCTTTTTGATTTGTGGAACAATAATTCATGTCCATGTTAACATGCACCAATATCCTATAATACACTACATGACACGAATGGAGAGAAGTTTTCAATCCTTAGAGATTGGTTGAACCATCACCCAATTGTTTGTCTAGAAATGTGTCTTGCCCCACTCTTGTCTAAGGTGTAGGAGAAAGACATTGATCATGACCCAATGAGAGCACCATTTGTGGATTTCCATTGCTACCCAATATATACAATAGGGGTATATTTTCCAAAATCCAAACTCATAACTTGTTTAATATGATGTTTTCTGATCTTTGAGAACTATCATTTACTCTAATTTCACTCATCTTTAAGAACATATAAGTGAGAGATCGAGCACAACTAGTACGCATGGATGAGATAAATATTATTCAATCGAGAACAATTTGTTCCAATTATAGGACAAACAATGTGGGTCATTAGGATCACACTCTCCAAGTGAAAGTGGCTTTGGATAAAAAATATCAAGTATTAGGAACAATCTCAGACTTATTCATAATAATCTTTTTGATTTGCGGAACAATAATGCATGCCCATGTTAACATGCACCAATATCCTATAATACACTGCATGACACAAGTGGATAGGAGTTTTCAATCCTTAGAGATTGATTGAACCATCACCCAATTTTTTGTCTAGCAATGTGTCTTGCTTACTCTTGTCTAAGGTGTATGAGGAAGACATTGATCATGATCCAATGAGAGCACCATTTTTGGATGTTCATTGCTACCCAATGTATATAATAGAGGTATATTTTCTAAAATTCAAACTCGTAACTTGTTTAATATGATATTTTCTCATATTTGAGGATTATCATTTACTCTTATTCAACTCATCTTTAAGAACATATAAGTGAGAGATCGAGCACAACTAGTACGGATGGATGAGATAAATATTATTCAATCGAGAACAATGTGTTCCAATTGTAGGACAAATATTCTGGGCCATTAGGATCACATTGTAAGGCCCTGAAATTAATTATTTCGTGATTAGCGGAATTTAGTAATTATTAAAATTGTATTGATGGGAATTAATTGAGCCGGGATTGAATTAATTGAGTTTGGAGTTTCAGGGACCTATTTGCTAATAGGTTGTTGGAATTTGATGATTCTCGAGTATGTTGTTCTTGAGCTAGCATAGACTGTGTATTCGAAGTCGGCTTGGAAAAAGAACGAAGTTTGGATTTTATATGATTTTTGGAGCATAAATTCGAAAATGGGTTTTGAGATTATGGTTGGATTTGGTTGTTTTTGTTGGATTGAAAGATGGTTTGAGTTGTGTTGATGATGATTATTGATTTGAGATTTTTGGTTTGACCGTTTATAGCCGTTATGCCGTCGAAATCGAGTTTTGGATTATCAGTTATATTATTTTGGTTTGATTTCCGGGTTTGTTCGAGTTGATAATTTGATATCGAATCCGTATTTCATATTTTCAGAGTTTGGTTGAAAGAATTTGGGTTTGGAACGAACTTGGGAGCTTGAACTGATTGTAGTCGACGAACGGTATAGTATTGAACTTCTTGAGATGGCTCGACTTATTTTAATTCGATATTGATTGAGTTCATTGTTATTTTCAGATTTGAATCACCGACGAACTTGGAAAGGTAAAAGACGACATTGAATTGAATGGGGTTGAATACTCGAGTCCGATTGATTCTCAAGTTCCCAAAAATCACATACTGCATGTTAATTTTTTGGTGCTTGATTGATTTACTTTGTTTACACTTGCATTCATATTGAGCCGAATATTTGATTCATTTTGAAATTAGACGATTTAGGGAGCTATATTGAAGTGGCCTTGAATTTCGAGTTTTTCCAAGTGCTAGAATACTTCTTATAGTTGCTCTGAAGTCTAGGGGTCTGAGTTGTGCGACATCCACCCTGAATGAGAGTGTAGGTGGGTTGTTTGTAATTACTTGACCCCGGGATCCCAACCGAGTACCGATTGATATTTCGATTATCTAACTTGATAATCCCGAGTTTTGAAGTCATGCATACATCCACTCTCATTTTGATTTATTGATGATTGTTACATTTCAATATGAGATGTTTAATTGTTATTGTATGTCTGTCTCTTTATCTTGGAAATTATATTTCTAACCGGGCTATCTGGCTGTTGTCTTGTCTTTGTATGTGTGTTTGGCATCAGGTGGGGCAGGACCGAGTCAGAGATCGCATGGTTAGGTGGTTGATTTGATAGAAGTGAGGACTTGGTGTTTTGAGAAATCGATTATTGTATTTCGAACTTGTATGGTAATTTGGATTTTATAACTAAACCGAAGCATGTTCTACTAGATCGATCGAATGTACAACCCTAGAACTTCATGTATTTTGAGGAGATTGTATTTGTAATGCATGATTTATGTTTTGGTTGAGTTTGGGAGTTGTATTGCATGATTTCGATTATGTAATTGCCTTGATTTTCTGGTTTTGCAGCAGGGCACGGACCCTGGACATGCCCCCGTGCATGGGTTCGGATGTCCTCTATCTCGCGTTCATGTTTTTTTGTCGATTTGCATAGGCACGAACCTTCGCACGGAGGTACGCACGGGGCCCGTGCAAGGGTCCGTGCAAAGGTCCGTGTAAGGGTCCGTGGGTCTTTTGTTTAATTTTTGAAAGTTTTTGTATGTCCGGACCCTTATCCGGATGTGGTCCGGGGTCCGTGCATTTTTCAAAAAAAAAATTGCGTTTAATTCACTTAGCTTATTCCTTGCCTTTTGGTTTATCTATTGATTATTAGATGATTAGAATCAAGGTCCTCACAACACTCTCCTAGTGAAAGTGGCTTTGGATCAAAATGTCATGTATTTGGAACAATTCAAGAAATATTCAGAATAATATGTTCGATTTAAGGCACAAGATGACATGTCATTGTGAACTTGAGATTTATCGTTTGCACATGCATCAAGATAACTAATGTGTATCGGCTCAAAATGTCACATATATGGAACAATCCTTGAATTATGCAAAATTATTTGTTTGATTTACGGAACAAGATGACATGTCACATGTATTAAAATTACTCTTTTGACCATCACAATAAAACAAAAATAATAAAAATAGCTTTTATAAATTGACCAATCAAAGACTTTGACTCCGACCTACCCCTCATTATTAATCTCTGTCGGTACACTTTATCCATTCACTTCTTCTTTCTCGTTTCGTTAGGCTTTTGATTTTCAAAATAAAATTTCATTTTCAAGATCGAGCACAATGGAAATAAATATTGCACCACAATATCTATGTGGTTTCGGAGAAATGATTTTACGAAGAGTCGGCCCACGTTCGACCCGCCCGGGAGAGTTGTATTATATTTTTCCTCGTGAGCTGCAACATAAAAATCGATTTTTCTGGTACGATGATTATCACGGTGAATCTATCCAAAAATCATCAAATTTCAGGAGTTCAATTCCCTCTACTAACACCTTCTTGGACTAGTCTATCACATAGGACTTGCCTAGTGTGGTTTCACAAAGCTTCTTGGACTAACCTATCACACAGGGCTTGCTTAGTGTGATTTACCTGACTAACGTAATTTGCAGGCTATTGCATGGTCCGGGGGTTTATCCAGTATGCACCGAAAGGGAGCGGCCGCGGGTTTCCACGTCAATAAAAATAATAATAATAATAATAATAATCACTACATCAAATATCTATAGCTTAGATTTATCATTGATTTTTGCACATTCAACGTGGTGATTTCGACCAGATACCAATAGTGTAAAACACAAGAGATAATAGTTCTTAATTGAACAAGTAATTTGAGGGTAATTGGGAATAATTTATAACTTAAGATTTAGTCACCATTTAGAACAAAACTTATATAGTTTGAACTTTATAATGTGTTTTTTTGAATAATTAATTTGAGGGTAATTGGGAATAATTTATAACTTAAGATTTAGTCACCATTTAGAACAAAACTTATATAGTTTGAACTATATAAAGTGTTTTTTTATTTAAAAAAAAATTAAGCTCTCTGAAATTATAGACTTGAAAATCATAGTTCATATACTCAATTCGAGTATATTGATACTATTAACTGGTAAATTCGTGCTTTAACTTGAAGTTTCAGTACCCATGTTTGTAATTTTTGTTATATTTTTTATTCTATATCATACACAGAATTTATCAAACATACTCCAGTCGAGTCATTTGGAGCCTAAATTTCATATATTTGTATCATAATTTCAATTGTATGTACCTATATCGAATCGAATTAAAAAGTGTGACATTTTGCATTATAGCCGAGAGTGTGCAAGCTTGATTCAATGAATTGGGTTGGCCTAGTATTGTCTAGGCGGCGCAAAATCCATAATCACAGTTTTAAAAGGAATCGTCTAGTATCTCCTAGGCGGCGTCTAGGTGTTAGGCGGTTGTCCACGAAAAAAGATCATCTGCTGTGGAGAGAGAAACATCATTGATATTATGCATTGAAATAGACATGATTGATAATATTCCATGTGTGTAATTAAATAAATAAATTATTATTTAAACATGTGATATGAATTAGAAAATGATATTTCAATGCACAGCACATTATGATGTTTCTCTCTCCACGGCAGAGGATCTGAATTCGTTGCCTATTGTCTTGATTTTTAGACAGTTGATGTATTTGAGTGTTATTTCATTAATTGGCCAACTAATTGTCGCTTAAGTGTCTCAAAATCCGCCTAAATGATCGTCTAGATTAATATATAATATATATTATTAATTTTTTAAAATTTTAAACTTTTGAAAAATATTATTTGACAGAATTTTTGAACAATAGTATTAGATGAAGATGATGAATATGCGATAAGTTTTGAGTTTGAATTCGATAAAGAAGAATTATTAGTTAAATATTAAGATGGACTAGAAGAATTAGATATTTAGACTAAAAAAAAAAAAATCTTCTAGGGCGAATTAGATATTTAGGATAAAAATCATCAGATGAACTAAATATTTAGGTTAAAATGAAAAAACCGCCTAGGCAACCTAAAAGGAAAAAATCGCCTAAGCAGGGCCTAGGAGGCCACCTAAACATCTAGGCTTTATATAGTAACCCGAATCTGTTTTACATTATTAACTGGGTAATAATGTTTAGTATAAGTAAAACATGTTTATGGGATTTTATTATGATTTAATAGAGTGGATAAACGACCCCGGAATTATTTAAAATTGTCCATAAAACAATGTGGGTTCGGGTGGTTCGGAACCACCGATCTTGGGCTTGTACAAATTGGTGGATCCGAAGTGATCGGATGAAGTGATGCAATTCGGAAGATAGGGTGGATATCGAAACTTCCGAACGTAGGATCGAAGCTTTCGAAGATGATCGGAACTTCCGAAGAGGCGGATTAGAGCTTTCGATCAGAGGCTTTCCGAGACGTGGCAGTCATGCGAGTTTGGAGCTTCCGAACTAGGGTTTTGAGCTTTCGAAACCATGCTTATAATAGGGCCTCATAGTTAGTGTGTGTTTGGATGTGTTTTTACAGTGTATCAATTTAAATTCTTAGAGTTTTATCCTTATTCTCGAGGGTCGAGCGATAATGAGGTACTACGGGGCTCGTAGCGGAGCTGTGCCAGGGTAAGGGTCTTCGACATCAGCGGGCTGACAACGAACTCAGGTAAATTCCTAGATCCCTAGTAGCATTAGAGAGTATCTATTAGCTTATTTAAGGCTTTTAGATCAGTATTAGTGATAAGTAGTTATCTTGACTTGTAGTGATGGATTGTAGATGTCTATACATCTAGGGCAGTTGTTGAGATACGTAAAGTAATGACTGAGATAGTCAACGAGTATGCATTCTTATGTGTTGCATATTATGTGTGATAAGAATTCTTATTGTATGAATAAAAAACACGATTATATCGAATCGTACCCTCAATTCAATAACAAAAGAAATCAAAGAATTTGTCCGATCTTGAAACAAGTAATAACTTTGGAAAATCCACCTCTAGTTTACAACAAAACTAGCAACATAAATTCACGAGATAAAAAATTGATCTAGACAGAACCTTAAGAAAACTTGTTTCTGACAATACACAAGAAAGAACAATTGAAAAATGCCACAAAGTTATGAAATTTGATAAGTTTGATTTTTGAAATAAATCTAGAAAGCCTCAATAAAATTCTACAGAGAATTTTAGTTTGAATAATCAAAATATGAATTGTATCTTATATTCATTAATGAATGTCTTTGTTGTATTTACAATACAACTACAAAATAATAAAAGATATTGCAAAATAATGCAAAAGATATCAAAGATATCATCCAAAAGTTTTCTAATAGGCTTAAAAGACTCAAAAAAATAGGAATAATATCAAATATACTAAAAATCCCAGGCACACACACTAAACACCAAAGTGTGTGTTTTGACAACAGCACTGTAGCGCTCAAAAGGCAGCGCAAGGGCGCCGCAGAATGCAAAGGTCGGGCGCTGGGGCGCCCACCTATTTCAGCGACGGGCGCTGGGGCGCTATTCGGACTTCAAAATCTTCATTTTTAAACACTTTAATCGTGTTTGAAATATGTCCAACTTGAATTCCATACTCCCCAACTTGGTTTCCATGAATCCCAAACCCATCTAATCTCAATGAAAAATTATGAGGCAATTCTTGAAACGTCACGACTTCTCGAAACATCACGACGCTTTGATGCGTCTCTTTGAACTCTTTGCCTTGGCTCCTTGATTTTGAACTTTCCAACAACTCTATCAAGTTCATAGCACCCTTAGCAACTTGATCTCTTCTAAGGCTATTCAGATTCATATCAATGTGTCATGATCTATGTTTTACTACTTTATATATTATGTTGCATGTGCATAGATCATGTTGAACATGTATCTCCTTCGAGATAGCAATTTGAGTAAGGTTGCTCAGTCCTAAACCCTTGTTATATTATTGTACACCGGGAGACATCGTGATAACGGAGACTGACGCTATGGTGATTTGGGCTTTATTTACCGGTTGTATTCTCTCAGGTCGACAGTTATTTAATTTTTCGCGTTAATTCTTATTATGATTATTTGTTTAAGTTTTATTGCACGATTAGTGTTTAGATAGTAGATGATCCGGGGTGGGTCACTACATTTTATGGTATCAGAGCATGCATTGAGTATCTTTAGGACATAGTCGAGGATTTTTGGGTTAACAATTGTGATTTCTTGTAGATGGTCATTTACGACGATGACAACAATCATGACAGGGGCGGGAACTGGAGTGGGAATACCCTGAGATATCCCCTCAGTCACCATCATCGCCAAGGGGATGATCGTCATAGGTTCGACTTGCGTAGGTTCATCCGGATTGAACCTAAGCCAATGACCAAGTCTGGGACTCCATACATAGCAGAGGATTGGGTGATTTGTGTGGGATGTTGTTTCCGATCCTTCGGTGACCAGAGGAGGAACCTGTGAATATTCTCCACAAGCAGTTGGAGAGATTATCATGAGTATTAGATAGTAGGTGATCCGGGGTGGGTCACTACATTTTATGGTATCAGAGCATGCATTAAGTATCTTTAGGACATAGTCGAGGATTTTTGGGTTAACAATTGTGATTTCTTGTAGATGGTCATTTACGACGATGACAACAATCATGACAGGGACGGGAACTGGAGTGGGAATACCCTGAGATATCCCCTCAGTCACCATCATTGCCAAGGGGATGATCATCATAGGTTCGACTTGCATAGGTTCATCCGGATTGAACCTAAGCCAATGAACAAGTCTGGGACTCCATACATAGCAGAGGATTGGGTGATTTGTGTGGGATGTTGTTTCCGATCCTTCGGTGACCAGAGGAGGAACCTGTGAATATTCTCCACAAGAAGTTGGAGAGATTATCATGAGTATTTTACCTCATCTACCAGATAATTGTACCCCTCAATATTGGAAGGACCTGTTAAGGTGGTAAGATTGTTTAGATCTTGGCATGAAGAGGTTTTTGCCAAGAAATTGTAATAGGATATTAGATGGAATGTAAAATTTTCGCAGGTACTAGATTGTAAGCATTGTACGTTGTAAGAAACAAGTTTGTTGTAATGGGTTCCTTGTATAAGAATTTGAATCATTTGTATTGTTGATTCCAGACATTTGGTTCTATAGTAACAGTTAACAGTTTTAACGCACACCATTCGATGTGTATTGATTACTTTAAATGCTAGGTGTAACGCCCCAAAATTATCCTAATAGAGATTATGAGTGATACTCGGAGATTTTGAATTCGAGGTCTAAATTGATATTTGATCAGGGACTGAATAGTTTTTTTTTTTGAAAAATTTTGGGACCAAAGTGCAAAACTTGATTTTTATATAACACTTGGCATATACAAAGGTGAGTAGGCGTGTATATCACCTCCTTATTATCCTCCATCACTCCAACTCCATAGCCGCCACTTTCAAGCTCCTGATTTCTTTTTTTTGCTCGATCCGTCCGATAGAAATTCAATTTGAAGGCTTAGTTGTACCGTAAGTTTTATTTCAATCCAAAATATTTTGAGATGTTGTTAGAATTTGATTTCGGTTGGATATGTTATTCTCAAGCAAGCATATATCGTTTATTCCAAGTCGAATCGGAAAAATAACGACGTTCGGATTTATTTTGAATTTTAGAGCAAAATTCGTAATAGGGGTTTGAGATTTTGTTGGTATTTGAGTTGTTTTGATGAATTGTTGGAGATATGAAGTAGATTTGATAGATTTGCGGAGTTTGTGATTTTCGGCATGCATTCATATGTTATTGTTGTTGTTTTATTTATTTTTAGCATGTTTAATGCATTTGTCTGCATAATACTCTTCCTGGTTTATTTTGTAGGAAAAATCAGAAAAATCAATATTTTTGGACAGCTCATACTCGCTCGAGCGAATGGTTATGCTCGCTCGAGCGAGGTCGTGAAAATAGGAAAAAAAATCAGAAGTCCACTCGCTCGAGCGCATCTGATGCTCCCTCGAGCGAGAAAGTTGGGCCAACAAATTATTGGAGCAGAGTTAAGCTCGCTCGAGCGCACCTTGTTATCGCTCGAGCGAGCCATGCGTACAGAGTTTTATTTTTGGAAACTCTTGCTTCGGTTGGATGCTATCTTTTGAAGATCTTTGGGAATATAAATACGAACTTATTCATCAGAATAAGGGTTACACAACTCTTTTGAAGGCAAGAGGCGGCTGATCATCATCTTCCATTCTACCTTTCTTCTTTTCTTTTTATTTTCAGTTGATGTTTTGGATTAAAAACTCTTGTTTATGAATCATGTTGAACTTTGAGTAGTTTTTCTTTTTTGATCAAGGTCACGTGATTGGGCCAGACAAATTTATATAGAAACTTGAATGTTTATTTGGGATTTTCAGATTTGATTTGATTTTATTGATTATCGAATTTATATTTGTCTCGTGAATGATCTGGCCAATTATTTGTTTGCATGTTAATTGATTTCAAGTCGATAGAAGAGTTATCGATTTTGATCACTTTTATAATCAACACATTGTAAAATTTACTAGAAATAGAATTCGGTTTCAGTGTGCGGTTTAGGTGTTTACTGAATTTTCACTGTTCGTCATGCATTCAAATTTGATTAGAATTACGAAAGATTAATCCGTCAATATTTGAGTAGGTTTGATTGTTTTAGAAATATACCTTTGAACAAGATAGGAGAATTCCTGTAATTTAAGATTAAAATCTGAGTTTTGAATCAACTACTTGTTATATAATTTGTTTGGTACCTACGTATGTCCTTGATCGAGCTTTTCCCATATTGAATTTAATCCAAAATCTCTGCTGCGTTTTTACTGAGTTGAATTTTATTTGTGAATTAAGTTTTTAGTTAAAAATCTTAATTTTCATCACTCTTATTGATTAGTCTAGATTAAGTAGAATAATCATATTCTGGTATTCATACTAATACAGTCCCTCTGGGTTCGACATCTGGATCTTTTTCCACTTTATTATAACTTGACCTGGTGCGCTTGCCAGTAAATTTTTAATCACATCGATTTAAGCGGTCATCGAGTTACTATAATAGCCCGAGGCTCCTTATAGTTACTCCAGAGTCTAGAGGATTGAGATATGCATCATCCACCTCGATCGGGATAGTCGGTGAGTTGTTGTGATATCTTAACCTCGGGATCCCAATCAAAGTACCGAGCTATCTTTTGATTATCCAATTAGATAATCTCGAACCCCAAAGACATGCATCGCATTTGATTTTCATTTGAATTATGGTGAAGTTATATCATGTTTGATATACTTGTTGCAATTTCATGTTATGTTGCTTTTACTGGGAATATTATTTTACGGGTCCATGCAAAAAATAGATAGTTGGCTTTTTAGTGTATATTTGGTGCACGGACCTTGACCCAGAGGTGGCACGGGGTTCGTGTACCCTACAGATTAATGCACGGACCCGTGCATGGATGTGTGCACGGGGTCTGGGCATGTTCTTTAAAAAAAAATTTACCTTTTTGTCTTGACTCTTTGTCGTTGATTGCATGATTTATTCTTGATTAGATGATTAGAACCGAGGTCCTGACATTATTAGAACCGATGTCCTCACACTAGGTATTTATCAGATTATCAATGTGATTGTTCAGAACAATAGATTAAGTATCAGATTTTCATTTAGTGTTGCCGAATATGATTAGATATATCATAGGAATAGTTCTTTTAGGATATCAGGTATGATGGACTGTATTACATTCATTCAGTAGGGATGATTGTATTTTATTTTATTATAGAGGCAGCGCGACCATATGCTCGTAATTTCTCTAGAAGCATAGATTGCTTTAGAGACTGTACATGGGAGGCTACCTCAGTCATGTTGGAATTCACAGTCACTGAAGATTTAGATATCCAATAAGCATTCCAATGATTAATGGATTCTCTTGTTCAGATTTTAAGACTTTCTTTATTAGTGAGAATTAGTTGGTACTGGGTTTTGGTACCAAGGATTATTAGTAGCTATCGTCTGACACCGTCAGAGATATTGAAAGTGAAATCTTTTGGTTGTTAGATTTCTTTGATTATCGACTTCTTGAGGGATCGGATAGTTCCTGAACAAGCCACAGTTTGATGTTTGATTAGAGTAAAACTCTTAACCTAGTTTATACAAATCAGTAATGTTAGAACCCAGTAAGGGTCAAGAACCAGGAGCTAGTGTTCTAGGGGTATCGTTATCAGCAGATAGTACAGTTTCATCTGGCAGGTGACAATAGGTAATTCTTTATTAAAAGTGGGATATAAACCCTGATATCGAGATCAGTGGTTCTGGAAGCTTGTAGTGCTTTGGAACTCAGCAAAGGAAGATTACCCTTGGGGAAAATCATCATAACTTTTGAGTAGTGACACTCAAGATATTGATAGTTGTCTGAAAATACCCTTGATGATATTTCCGAACTTCTTAATAATAAAGAAGTAGCGTTTGGGATTCTGTGTTGCTGAGATTAGAGCCTAAATCTCCGAGTACTCTATTGTTTGACTCCCTTCGAAATGAGGATTTGGAAGCAGCAGTGTAAGATTTAATGTTTCATATTTGGGAAACCTTGGTGTTGATTGTTGAACCGAGAGTTGGTTCAAGGTAATCCTTTATTGGTTACAGATATATGAACCAAGGAACAATCGAGTGACGTGCTAGATCAACTTAAGAGTACATTCATGTACTAAGTAATCGTTAAGATCTAATTTTCGACCAAATTAGCGTAAAGTCTCATATACTCAAGGCTCAGACTTCTGTGCTTCTTTGATCACAATAAACATCTCCGGCTCGGCTTGAATAGCAAACACTCTGATAGTCCTCCTATCTATTTCAAACTCTAAACCAGAAGTGCAACAATCATCGATCAACTGATAAACATCGATGGTAGAAAGAGATAAAGAACAAAGCTTTTGGCTCAAGGCATCTGCAACGGCATTCGACTTTCCCGGATAATACTTGATTTCACAGTCGAAATACTTCAACAGATCTAACCATCTTCTCTATCTCATATTCAACTCTGCCTGTGAAAACAAGTACTTAAGACTCTTATGATCAGAAAATATCTCGAAAGACTCACAATACAAATAGTGACGCCAGATCTTCAGAGCAAAAACAATCGCAGCGAGTTCAAGATCATGAACCGAATAACGAGTCTCGTGCGGCTTCAGCTGCCTCGATGCATATGTTATCACATGCTTATGCTGCATAAGAACACAACCCAAGTCTCGGTTAAAAGCATCACAATAGACTATGAAACCTCCAGTACCTTTCGGAATAGAAAGAATCGGAGCACTGGTCAGTCTCCTCTTCAGGTCGACAAAGCTAGCCTCACAATCTGCATTTCAGATAAAAGGCGCATTTTTCTGTGTCAGCTGAGTAATCGTCTTGGAAATAGAAGAGAAACCCTCGATAAATCGGCGATAATAACCAGCTAAACCCATAAAGTTTCGGATCTCAGGTACTGATGTCGGTTTAGGCCAATTCATAACCGCTTCAATCTTGCTGGGATAGACAGAAATCCCATCTCCAGAGATAATGTGATCGAGAAAGACAACTCGATCCAGCCAAAAGTCACACTTAGATAGCTTGGCAAACAACTGCTCAACTCGCAAAATCTGCAAGACGGTCCTCAAATGCTCTGCATGGTCAGTACGGTCCTTCGAGTAGATAAGAATATCATTGATGAATATAATGACAAACTCATCCAAATAACGCTGAAAGATACGGTTCATCAAATCCATAAAAACTGATGGAGCATTAGTCAAACCGAACGACATGACTATAAACTCAAAATTACCATACCTCGTTCTGAATGCGGTCTTAGGAACATCTTCCTCTCGCACTCTTAGCTGGTGATAACCTGACCTCAGATCAATATTCGAATAGACAGAAGAACCCTGCAGCTGATCAAAAAGGTCATCTATTCAGGGTAAAGGATACCTGTTCTTGACTGTAGCCTGATTCAGTTGACGGTAGTCGATACAGAGCCGCATAGAACCATCCTTCTTCTGAACAAACAGGACAGGAGCGCCCCAAGGCGATACACTAGGTCTGATGTATCCCTTGGCAATCAAATCCTCAAGCTGCTCCTTCAACTCTCTCAATTCAACTGGTGCCATGCGATACAGAGCTTTGGAAATAGGTTGAGTAACTGACACCAAATCGATGCTGAATTCGATCTCTCGAATAGGCGGCAATCCAGGAACATCCTCCGAAAACACATCAGCAAAATCTCTAACCACTGGTATATCAACCAATTCAGGGCTAGATTTCAGTACATCAACTGCATAAACCAAAAATACCTCTGCACCTCTCTGTAACAAATGAGTCACAGATAACACTGAAATCAAAGGAATTCTAGATCTAGAACCCTTACCAAAGAATTTCCACTCGTTTGCCATTTCAGGTCTGAATCTGACAACCTTCTGAAAACAATCGACGGTTGCCCTGTACTTGGTTAAAGAATCTATACCAACAATACAGTCAAAATCTGACAGCCCAAGTACAATACAGTCGAACTCTAACAAATTTCCCTCAAAACAGAGTTCACAGTTCCTGACTAATCTGATAGAAACAATTCCTCCACCCAAAGGTGAAGTAACAGCTACTACAGTAGGTAACAACTCAGTAGGAAAAGCATGTAACAACACAAATTTCTCAGAGATAAAGGAATGGGAAGCACCTGTATCTATCAAAACATGAGCAGATTAACCGAAAATTGAATAGTTACCTGCTATAACATCATCAGGTGCTGCCTGAGCCTGATCCTCTATCAAAGCAAAGACTCGTGACTGCTGTCTTGGAGGCTGGTTCGCACTAGGGTTACCTCCCTGTCTGTTCTGCTACTGAGGCTGGAAGGAGTGAACTGCAGAAGACTGTATCTCAGGCTGAGGTGTAGGTCTAGATGAACTCCCACTCTGAGCTCGATCTCTACTACCCTGAGGGCACACCTTAGAAAAGTATCCCGGTTGCTGACAGGTATTGCACTTCCCAAAGACCCCTACACACTGATCTGATGAGTGTCTACCTCTACACTTGTTGCAAAACAAAGATAATGATCCAGAACTCTGTCCTGAACCAAACTGCTTGGAACCACTGGAACTAGAAGAACTGTTCCCCTGCCCCTTGAACTGTTTCCCCCTTGCTTTGTACTGATCCCTTCTGTTTCCCCCACTCCTTCCACCTTCATACCTCTGCTGTTGGTTCTGATACTGAGGTGGCTGATTCTGATACTGAGACAGTTGGTTCTGAGACTGTCTCTGCTGCTGAGGCACCATCTGATTTCCTCTCTGTCTCCACAAACCCGCTTCAGCTCCCTTTTCGTGATTCATGGCATCCGCAAAGTTATCAGGCCTAGAAGTATTTACCAATGTGAGGATGTAGGGATTCAAGCCGTTGATGAACTGATCGGCTTTGGCTTCTTCATTGTCAGCGATATGCGGTGCAAAACACAATAGACTATCGAATTTGGCAACATACCCTTCAATGTTCAAGTTTCCTTGCCTCAGATTGGCAAACTCTGCTCCCTTGTCCTTTCGGTACGAAACAGGGAAAAAACGCTTATAAAACTCAGTTTTGAAAAGAGACCAAGTAACAACTGTACCTCTATTCTCCATGGATCTCTTCGTTGTGATCCATCAGTTCTTAGCAACACCACAAAGCTGATGAATGACTAACCTAGTTCGGCGGTCGTCACAGTAATCAAGGGAATCGAACAACTGATCAATGTCGTCCAACCAGCTCTCACAGTTAACCGAATTCTCTGTACCTAACAACAAAGGCGGATTAAACGATTGAAACCTCTTCATCAAGGTTTCCATAGGAGTCACTGTAGGTCCATCTGAACAGTTTCAGTACTAGCTTACTCATTCGGTGGAGTAACTGGCGGTGGGTTTCTGTTAATAACTCGACGAGGACCCATCTGATAATCAAAGGTTAGAACACGATATATCTCAATTGCTACAATCGGTGCCCTTACAACCGCTCAAAATATCGGATACCAATCGATAACAGAAACAATTATATTTCAAGTAGATCATGTTTTATAAATTAAATCACATAAGCATGTAATTCAATTAATTCTCAAATAATAAAGCCTGCTCGCATGGAATTAAATAAACAGTTAAATAACTCAATCACATGCGAGGAGCCAATACATGCAGACTCGATCTACCCCGCTCACTCTAGTTCAACCAAGAACTTATCGCTTTGAACCACTTAATGTGAGACCTCGGTTCTAAAAAACTAATCTGGGATTAAACAACATTTAAGCATACAAGATCCAAGACTAAAAGTAAAAGAAAAAAAATTTAAAAGGGGGTGCGCTCGGTCTGCTAAAAACTGCAGACCGGGCGCCTCCAACTACTCAGCCTACTATTCTGCTCAACAGGGGTCGCGCTCAGTCTGCTAAAAATAGCAGATCGAGCGCGGCCAAAATAGTAAACCTACTGCCTCGTGCGCCCCCTGCTGCAAAACCAGAACATAGCAGAAATCTCAGGAACTCAATTCCAAACAATCCAACACATTTAAATCATAATCATGCATTACAAACGCAATTCCTCCAAATAATACATGAAGTTCTAGAGTTGATCCACCACTCAAAAAGATAGAACATGCATCGATTCTAGCTATTACAATCTGAATACAAAACATAACAAGTTTAAATTCTAACATGCCTCAAAACATAAAACTAGGTTGGCATGCATATTCAACTTCTAAACCGAGTCCCACTGCTATCTCTTAGACTTGATGCTAACCAGGTCTTCGCTGACTTGTTCCTGCCCCTCCTCTTGCCAAGTACACAAACAAAACAAAGCAACAGCCGGATAACTCCGGTGAGAATGATATTCCCAGTAAAAGCAACATAAAAATCAATACATGTAATATAACAATGACATGCTTTCAAGACAACATAATCAAATCCAAACGAATGATATGCATGTCTTTAAAAATAGGGATATCAACTTTGATAAACAAGGGGTTGTTGCTCTGCTTTTGGGATCCCGAGGATGAGATCACGTAACAACTCACCTACTCTCCCAATCGAGGTGGTGTCACATATCTCAATCCCCTAGACTTTGGTGCAACTATAAGGAGTATGCTGACACTAGGTGAACCTCTACACCCAGGCCACTCACAGTATAGCCCCCAAAATGTCTAAACAAAAAGGGCTGTTCTGCCCGCTGAAATCAAAGGTTTGGCTCAATATCAATGCATAAGAAAACATAAAGCATTAAACCATATAATAAAACTCAATCAACAACAAAATACAAGTTCCACATGCTAGAACAAGTATTGATTCAAGTATATGATTTTAAGGGAAACTCGTGAACCAACTGTCCCGAGTATGCTATCCCGCTAACGATGACTACTTTTACATTTAAATTCAATAGCTCCAACTCTGGCTAAGCTACAATAAAAGGTTATATCAGAAACTATACAACCTAACAACAACAACGGCTCAAGGTAATCTCTTTACCGTTCTTCGTCCAATCTCTTCGACGATCCAATGTTGTCAACACCGGGCTCGACAACTCCAAACGAATCTGTACGTAGACAAAATATGATCAACAACGACGATCAAACTCAATAGCCACGTTTCAACAACTCAAAACGGTTTGAAATCCCCAAAACTCAAACAGGCGGCATGAAGGCTATAACTGGTCGAACCGAAAACACAGACAACAGTATAACAATGATACTAACTCATAACAATGCTAATACAACAAAAATACTGCAAACCCATCAAATCTCAAACTCCAAATTTTCGAATAAAGCTTCCAAAAATCATAACAAATCCAAACGACGCACTATTTCAAAATCGGAGCATTACATTAACCCTTACCAATAAATCAACTCAAATACCAGTTATCTAGATTTAAATCTAAGGTAGCATTCATATGAGTGAAACTGATGAATCTAGACAACACATGCACCAGCGGATGTATTTAGCCTAGTCAATTGTTGTTCCTACGATTTAACAAATTCAACAGCAGAAAATATTAAACGCATTTGCTTCACAAATTAGATGATTCAAACAATTACGGATTTGAATTCTAATTTAGTGGTAGATTGTATGAAAGAATTATCAGGTGATTAATCTAATAATCAAACACACAAGCATGAAATAAACCAGAACAACTCTTGATACTCGATAAAAATCAAACATTGAAAATCAAAATCTCACAAAGTGAATAAAATCAAGGGTTTCGTCTTCCTTAACCAAGTACAAAAACTAAATAAATTAAAACTAAGAACAAGAAAGATAAAACCTAGCCGCCAGATGTTTCTTCTCTCTAGTCGTCTCCAATCTCTGCGTCTTTTTGATCTGATGATCCCCCTTTCTTTTACGTCTAAAGATCCTATTTATATGGTCTTGAAAGCCCACGAAATAAAGCCCGCAAAATAAAAGTTTTAAAATCCCAAAATTTTATTTTTTTCCTGCGCCTGATATATCGCTCGATCCGTAAGATGTTGCAGATCGAGCGAGCCCAAAATCTTAATCCTACTATTTTCCAATTCCTTGGAACCGCTCGATCGGTAAAGATTGACCGATCGAGCGGCATCTTTTATCTCGCAAATTTGTACGCATCACAGCACCTGCGCAAACGTACTCTTCCCATGCGCAAACGCGCATCAACTTCTTTCTTCAGCGCATGGCATTCCTCTTCCTTCCTCAATAGCGCTTCACTTGTGCAAACAAGTAATGCGTTTGCACAACTTCTTGTGCAAACAATAATCCTCCAAGCGCAATTGCACTCCATCAAGCGCAAACAACACTTCATCTTCATTCTTCAACACTTCTCTGGTTTTTCAGTAAAATGCGACGTACTACACAATAAATCCGGGAATATGTTATGCAGACATGATAAATAAAATAAGAACAAAATGCTAAATTAGAACATATAAATGCATGCAAAACAACAACAAAACGATATTAAAATAAGCAACACAAACATGACTATCAAGTATGCATGTTTATTTGTTGCATATTATGTGCCATGATCTATGTTAGACTGCTTTATATATTATGTTGCAAGTGCATAGATCATGTTGAGCCTATTGACCGCTTAAAATTTGGTCTAAAATAATACTGGCAAGCGTACCAGGTCAAGTTATAATAAGTGGACAAAGATTCCAGATGTCAAACTTATAGGGACTGATTTATATACTACCAAAATATGATTATTTAAACGTAATCTAGACCAAGCAATAAGGAGTGATTTGATTTATTCAATTAACCTAGAATTCATAAATAAATAACTGATAAAATAAATTAACTCAAAAACGCATCAAACAATTGGGTAATAAATTCAATAGAGAAAGATTCGATCAAGGACACACGCATGTACCGAACAAATCATGCAAACAAGTGACAGATCTAGGATTCAGATTTAATCTTAAATCATGGTGAATTATCCTATCTTGTTTAACAGTCTATGTCTAGAATTTTTTAAACATATTCAAGTATTAACGGATTAATCAATAATTCTAGTCAAACGTGAATGCATTCAATATTTGTGATAATTCAGCTTTCACCTAAAACCGCATACTGAACCCGAATAATATTTCTAGTCGGTTTAACCATATGTCAATTATTGGGGTGATCGAAATAAATTCCTAATCGGTTGATTCATAATAAATTAACATGCAAGAAAATAATTGGCTAGATCATTCACAAGACAAAATATAAAACCAATAATATTAATAAAATCTAAAAAATCCCAAATAAATATCCAAGTATTCAACAACAATCTGTTCGGCTCAATCTCGTGGCCTCCAATCTCCACTTTGAACCTTCTGATCCCAAGCATGCATCTACATCTCTAAAGCCTCTTGACACCTAAGTGGCTGCTTGAGTTCGGACCTTCCGGACTCCCACGTGTCTGTGTGTAGATGACACCTCAAAATCTTCATGACCTATCATAGATCGGATGTTTCGATCCTAATTCGGATCTTCCGAACCTTGCCCTTGCTTCCGATCCTGCTTCTGATCATTTCGGATTTTCCTAACTCCTCGGAGGATCCGAAGCCTGGGATTTAATTCTAAATTTGATTAAGTCGTAGATTTGTTATTAATTAATAACTCTTAATTTTGTTTAACATTAATCACCTTAAAATGATAACTGGGTTACTACAATGTTTAAGTTGTTGTTCCTCTTCTTGTTACCCTTTGTTTCATTAAGAAATCTTTGTTTTTAAAAATAATTTTAGCACTCTGTCCCCTTTTAATTTAGTTAAAATCTTCCATAATTTCACTAATTCTCAATTAATATGGGTATTTTAATTTAATAATTAAATATTTTTATAAAAATTATCAATCCACTTGAACGAAAGACACAATTGTTCGATAAAAATTCTTATACTATTAGTATTTATTTTAAAATTGTAACATTAATGAAATTTCGTCCAATCTAATAAAATTTTCTGGCTCTCCAATGATGTACAATAATCAAGAAAACTTGCCCTCTTCTGTTTTCGTCAGGATGGTAAATTATTTAGCTCAAACTTATTTTTCTTGTCTTCCGCGCGTGTATCTTGATGGTTTTTGTGTTGCTAGAACATTGATTTTGAGTCTTTTGTATTTTCGGGATTAATCTGATATCCTCTTTTCTCCTATGGTTTTCTGTTGTAATACCAGATGGATATCTCATATCTGAGTTAGTGGATCTTCTACCTTGCTCTCTTTTTTTTACTTTTTTCTTTTTTTATGATATTGAACTATTGTTTCGAGGGAAAAAAGATTGAACCATTTTAAAATATTTTTTAAAAAACATTGCAAAGTCCCAAATATTCCTCTAAAAAAAACTGTACTTTCCGAATTTTCGAGGCAAAAAGATTGAGCAATTTTAAAATATATTTTTTAAAACATTGTAAAGTCCCAAATATTCCTCCAAAAAAACGTACTTTAATAATAAAATAACTAAATTATACAAAATATTTTCCACAGTTCTGAATTTATAAAAAAAAATTGAAATTCCTTTCCCAAAAAAATGAAAGTGGATGTTATGTTTCGATTATATATTTTTGAAAAGTACAGTGGAATGTGATATATATATATATATGTATAATATACATGCATAGGGTAATAAGAAAGGTAATATTATTTTAACAACTGTTTCAAGAGTTAAATCTAGGGTTGGGAAAAATATCGAAAACTCTGGTATAGTGCATTTACCATACCGAAAAATACCGTACATGTTGAATTTGGCAGTATACCGAAAAATTCTGTACGATATGATATCGATATCGAAAAATTCGGTATCGGTATTGGTATGACATTAAAATATTTTTGGTATTTCGGTATACCAAAAAAAATCATTTATATTAAAAATTATAATAATAATTTTGTATTGGGCTCAATCAATTTCGGTATGCACGGTATATTACCAATAACGTACCGAATAAAGATGAACACATCGGTATGAAATTTACATCGTACCGAACATTCGATATACCGACGACGTTTTGGTATACCAAATATTCGGTACGGTATCGGTATCGTATTTTCCAATATCGAATATTTCGGTATGGTATACGGTATTTGTTGAAAACCTCGGTATACCGTACCGACTCACCCCTAATTAAATCGATGTGTAGTTTTCTTGAGAAAAATTAAATAAAAAACACATATCGACATGCATTTTATTAAATTTTCAAGAAAATATTCTCAAATACGGATTACTGAAATAGATTTTGTAGCGACCCTACCCGGATCCACTATCTAATCAGAATGATTAGTGCAAGCAACAACAATTAAAGCGTTAAATAGCGGATAATTCCAAAGTACAACAAATCCAATCGGCAGAATACAACCGACGATAGAAACAGTGTATAATTCTTTATACAACCAAATCGAAATTAGGGTATCAGAATCCCTAACAAACTACCTCTGCAAGGTAGCAACCTCAACCCTACTGGGAACCACCGGGACCATCCAGCCTCAGACCTGACTCGCCACAAGGTGTCCCAAAACACGAAACATAAAGGGCGTGAGAGCTACACTCAATACGGAAGCAATGATATAAATACAAATATGAGCATGCACATGACTTTAAAACTCAGGGTTAAATCACTTTACTCATGGCGCCTGGAATACACAGTACCGGGCAAGAGAGCGACTCCGCGTGGTACTCGTATATTCCCAAGACACGAATCCTCAGGAAGAATCGCCTCGTCTGATGGAAACTGTCATGACTCACATCATACCCGATGCAGTCTCCGTAAAAACATATGCATGTGCTAAAAACAGTAAAACATAGCCAATACAGCACATACATCATGCATCACACACATATGTATAAATATCATGTCGGCTATCTCGGTCAGTACTTACGTACCTCTAACACTGCAGGTCAACTCCTAGCACACCCGTCTAGGTCCAAAGCCTACAAGTCTGCTCTACTGCGTCTACACATGCAAAAGTCCATGCATCACTATAAACGCTCTAAAAGCCTTAACTAAGCTATTTCATACTCCTGAATATTTTTAGGAAGCCAAATTATACCTTCGTCCGTCGTCAGCCCGCTGATGTAGAATCGCCTCAAAACTTAGGCACACCTCCGCTACGATGCCGAGATCGCTAGGCAACTTCCGGATTCCCATTAGGATGCCTAGAACTCCGTAGATCTAAGTAAGAAGGTTCGAAAACCAGAGGAAAGGAGGGGAAATCGGTGCACAGAATGAGGGCTCGGACCCCTTATTTATAGACGGCGATCGGAACGTCCGATCCCTCATCAGAACGTCCGATCACGAACGGAGCGTCCGATCGTGACATCGGAACGTCCGATGTCACCTCACGTGCGTAAGCAGTGACGTCATCTTGCTGACGTCGGTGATGACGCCAGCCCTAGCCAGAACGGAACGTCCGATCCTCCAACGGAACGTCCGATCCCGATCGGAGCTTCCGATCTGTGCTTCGGAGCTTCCGATCTACTTCGGATAATTTTAGGCAAAATTTAGTAATTAATTTCCTTAATTACCTTGATTAATTGCGGGTCACTACATTCTCCCCCACTTAAGAAATTTCGTCCTCGAAATTACATCTTAAGGAAAACATAGTACGCAAAATCAATTCTCTTAGTACAACTGAACAATATACATTCGATACAACAGAGTACAAAATCTTAAAACAACTCGGGGTGCTCGGCTAACATCCGACTCTCCAACTCCCAAGTAGCTTCCTCTGTACCTCTGCGTTGCCAGTGTACCATCACCAACGGTATGCGCTTGTTACGAAGCACCTTATCCTTCCTGTCGAGAATCCTGAGAGGTTTCTCCACATATGACAAATCATGGTCTAGTTGCACCTCAGTCGGACGCAAGATGTGGGACTGATTCGCCACGTACTGTCTCAACAAAGACACGTGAAACACATCATGAATCTTTGAAAGATTTGGTGGCAAGGCTAGATGATAAGCCACGTCTCCAACTTTCTCGAAAATCTCGAAAGGACCAATAAATCTTGGTGACAACTTACCCACCCTTGATACCGAACCTCATCACCTTCCGGAAAGGTGATACACGCAAGAATACATACTCTCCTTCTTCAAAATGAAGTGGCCTGTGGTGAGTGTTCGCGTAGCTAGCCTGTCGATCCTGGGATGCCTTAATCCTGCGTCGGATCAATTCTACTGCATCAGTCATCTGCTGAATCATCTGAGGACCCTCCACCTGCCGCTCACCAACCTCGTCCCAAAACAAAGGTGTACGAAAACGACGTCCATAAAGAGCCTCAAATGGTGCCATGCCAATGCTGCTATGGTAGCTATTGTTATAAGCGAACTCCACCAATGGCAAATGATCGTGCCATGCTGGGCCAAAATCCATTACGGTAGTTCGAAGCATGTCCTCGAGAGTATGGATAGTCCTCTCCGATTGTCCATCAGTCTCTGGATGATACGCTGTGCTCAAACTCAAAGTGGTACCAAGAGCACGCTGAAAACTCCCCCAAAATCTTGAGGTAAAACGAGGATCTCTGTCGCTCACAATACTCAGTGGAATACCATGCAAACGGACAATTTCTTGCACATACAGCCGTGCCATCCTGTCGAAGGTGAAATCCCGGTTATATGATAAGAAATGCGCGGATTTTGACAATCGGTCAACAACAACCCAAATCACGTCGCAATTCCTGGAAGACATAGGCAAGTGGGTGACAAAGTCCATCGTCACATGCTCCCACTTCCACTCAGGAATATCGAGATTGTGAAGTAGACCTCCGGGTCGACGATACTCTGCCTTGACCTGCTGACACACAAGGCATCGGGACACAAACTGATAAACGCTGCGCTTCATTCCTTTCCACCAAAATCGAGTACGTAGATCCCTGTACATCTTCATGCTACCATGATGTACTGAGAACCTACTATGATGAGCTTGCGATAAGATCTCGTCTCTAAGTGTGGAATCATCAGGCACAACCACACGGCCAGAAAGACACAACAAACCATCCGCCTGAAAATGGAAACCAGCTGAATTCTCACCCTCAGTGAATCAGGCTAATCTCTGCATCTTGGAATCAACACCCTGTGCCTCACGAATACGTCTATACAAGGCTGGCTCGGCAAGCACAGACGCAACACGAACTCCCTGTTGTTCCTTCTTATGACGGAAAGTGAAACCCAAGGAACAACACTCTTCGACCATTCGTGACACTGCACTGGTACGAAGGGAACTCAAATAAATCTTGCGACTAAGCGCATCAGCAACCGGATTAGAAGATCCTGGATGGTAATTGATTTCGCAATCATAGTCCTTCAGCAAGTCTATCCAACGGCGCTGTCGCATGTTCAACTCTTCCTGAGTGAACAGGTACTTCAAACTCTTATGATCAGTAAAAATCTGGAATCGTTCACCGTACAAATAATGACGCCATATCTTCAGAGCAAAGACAATGGCTGCAAGCTCTAGATCATGTACGGGATAATTCCCCTCGTGAGTCTTTAGTTGCTTGGAGGCATAGGCAATCACATGCCCATTTTGAGTCAACACACACCCCAAACCCTGAAGAGAAGCATCGGTGTGGACTACGAAACCACCAGATCCAGTCGGCAAGGATAGCACTGGAGTAGTAGTCAATCTACGTCTCAACTCACGAAAACTGTCTTCGCACGCGGAAGACCACTCAAAAGAAACATCCTTTCGCGTCAACTGTGTCAAAGGCCTGGCTATCTGAGAGAAATTCTCCACGAATCGACGGTAGTATCCGGCCAAACCCAAGAAACTACGAATCTCAGATGCTGTCGTCGGGCGCGACCAATTAAGAATAGCCTCTGTCTTGCAAGGATCCACTGATACTCCATCTCTAGAAATGACATGACCAAGGAACACAACTCGGTCAATCCAGAAGTCACACTTGCTGAGCTTAGCATACAACTGATGCTCTCGCAAGGTCTGTAAAACAGTACGAAGATGAAAGGCATGCTCATCCATGCTACGAGAATACACAAGGATGTCATCGATGAACACTACAACGAACTTATCCAAGAGCTCTTGGAAAACCCTGTTCATCAAATCCATGAAAATAGCTGGAGCATTCGTCAGACCAAATGGCATCACTAAGAACTCATAGTGCCCATATCGAGTACGTAAAGCTGTCTTCGAAACATCCTCGTCTCTAACTCGCAACTGATGATTCCCAGAACGCAAGTCGATCTTGGAATAGACAGAAGTACCTTGCAATTGATCAAACAGATCGTCAATCCGTGGGAGAGGATACTTGTTCTTTACTGTCACTTTTTTCAACTGACGATAGTCAATGCACAAACGCATCGAACCATCCTTTTTCTTGATGAATAGAACCGGGGCTCCCCAAGGTGAAACACTAGGTCGAATGTAGCCCTTATCAAGAAGATCCTGCAACTGCTGCTGCAACTCTCGCATCTTAGATAGAGCTAATCGGTACGGTGCTCGGGAAATCGGCGCTGTCCCTGGCAACAAGTCAATGCCAAACTCGATCTCTCGCACAGGTGGTAACCCTGGAATCTCGTCGGGAAACACATCCGGGAACTCACTGACTACTGGTATCTCCTCCATGTCCGGACCCTCTAAGGATGCATCAATCGCATAGATCAGGTAGCCTTCCCCGCCAGACTCTAAAGCACGTCGGGCTTTCAGAGCAGAAACCACTGGCATCGGGGGTCACGCTCCCTCACCATAGAAATACCAAGCATCCTCAGCCTCGGGGCGAAACTGGACAAATCTCTGGTAGCAATCCACTACCGATCGATACGAAGTCAGAAGATCAATCCCGATGATACCATCAAAGTCATCCATCGCTAAAACCATCAGGTTAGCGCTCAACAGATGTCCCTCAAATCCCAAAATACAACCCAAAACAAGACGCTTAGCTAAGACTTCCTGACCTATCGGAGTCGAAACTGCTAACAAGACGTCTAAGAAAACAAAAGGTAATATATGTCTCTTAACAAACCGAGCTGATATGAATGAATGCGAAGCACCGGTATCGATCAAAAGATAAGCAGAAAAACCGCACAAACTAAAAGTACCTGCAATCATGTTCTCACTGTCTGCCTGAGCCTGCTCCTGGTTCAGCGCAAACACCTGCCCCTGAGCACGCGGGCGCGATGACTGTCCTCTCGAAGAAAACTGAGAATGATGTCGCTGCGATGGTTGCGACTGCTGACGCTGCTGCGGCGAAGGCTGCTGCTGATACTGCGGTGGCTGATAGATAGTGGTCTGAGAACCACCAACACTCCCCGAACCACTCACTTTACCGGCCAAAGTGGGACAATCTCTCTTCATGTGACCCTCCTGGCCGCACTGAAAACAAACACCAGTGATATGAGGACACGGTCCTGGGTGATGCTTCCGTTTGCACTGACGACAACATCGTGAATCACCAAAATGATGAACACTGCCAGATCCAAAAGAAGAAGAAGAAGTACCGCCCTGTCTCTTAAAATACTGGGCCCTTGGACCCAAAGAGCTAGATGGTCTGGATGCAGAAGATCCGAAAGTCCTGTTCCTCTGTAGACTGTCCTTTGCCTGGTGACAATTGTTCACCAAATTCTCGAAGTTCCTCTCTCTGTCCACGACAACCAACTGATGAATGTCAGGGTTAAGGCCCTGAAGAAATAGATCGTGCATCGTCTCTGAGCTACTCGCAATATGGGGACTGAAAGAAAGAAGCTCAAAGAATTTCTGATGGTACTCATCAATGGTCATAGTACCCTGTCGCAAACTCAGCAACTCGCTCGCCTTCGTCTGACGCAAAGCTGGAGGAAAGTAATGCTTCTCAAAGGAAGACTTAAACTCAGCCCAAGTAGCGGTAACCCTGGCGGCAATAAGCGGAGTAGAAGTAGCTCTCCACCACCTCTTCGCATTTCCCTCTAGAACAAAAGCTAAAGTCTCCATCTTCTGGGCTTCATTACACTGATACTCCCAAAAACAACTCTCCATATGCTCCAACCAGTCCTCAGCAACTGCAGGAGCCTCGCCACCCACCAATGGTTTAGGAGCCATCTGAAGAAAACGGTTCATACTAAAACGCCTATGTTCCTCATGATGATGTCTATGGTGATGTCTCCTTGATGGATCACCCCAACGACCACCGCTAGCCTGACTCTCGTAATCATCATCTGCCATCTGTCAATGACAACAGACAACTCTTAAAATCCATTTTACTAATTCCCAGTTGCAATGCGCTCTGATACCAATAAATGTAGCGACCCTACCTGGATCCACTACATAATCAGAGTGATTAGCGCAAACAACAACAATTAAAGAGTTAAATAGCGGATAATTCCAAATTACAACAAATCCAATCGGCAGAATACAACCGACGATAGAAACAGCGTATAATTCTTTATACAACCAAATCGAAATTAGGGTATCAGAATCCCTAACAAACTACCTCTGCAAGGTAGCAACCTCAACCCTGCTGGGAACCACCGGGACCGTCTAGCCTCAGACCTGACTCGCCACAAGGTGTCCCAAAACACGAAACATAAAGGGCGTGAGCAACTACGCTCAATACGGAAGCAATGATATAAATACAAATATGAGCATGCACATGACTTTAAAAATCAGGGTTAAATCACTTTACTCATGGCGCCTGGAATACACAGTACCGGGCAAGAGAGCGACTCCGCGTGGTACTCGTATATTCCCAAGACACGAATCCTCAGGAAGAATCGCATCCTCAGGAAGAATCGCCTCGACTGATGGAAACTGTCATGACTCACATCATACCCGATGCAGTCTCCGTAAAAACATATGCATGTGCTAAAGATAGTAAAACATAGCCAATACAGCACATACATCATGCATCACACACATATGTATAAATATCATGCCGGCTATCTCGGTCAGTACTTACGTACCTCTAACACTGCAGGTCAACTCCTAGCACACCCGTCTAGGTCCAAAGCCTACAAGTCTGCTCTACTGCGTCTACACATGCAAAAGTCCATGCATCACTATAAACGCTCTAAAAGCCTTAACTAAGCTATTTCATACTCCTAAATATTTTTAGAAAGCCAAATTATACCTTCGTCCGTCGTCAGTCCGCTGGTGTAGAATCGCCTCAAAACTTAGGCACACCTCCGCTACGACGCCGGGATCGCTAGGCAACTTCCGGATTCCCAATAGGATGCCTAGAACTCCGTAGATCTAAGTAAGAAGGTTCGAAAACCAGAGGAAAGGAGGGGAAATCGGTGCACAGAATGAGGGCTCGGACCCCTTATTTATAGACGGCGATCGGAACGTCCGATCGCGAACGGAGCGTCCGATCGTGACATCGAAACGTCCGATGTCACCTCACATGCGTAAGCAGTGACGTCATCTTGCTGACGTCGGTGATGATGCCAGCCCTAGCCAGAACGGAACGTCCGATCCTCCAACGGAACGTCCGATACCGATCGGAGCTTCCGATCTGTGCTTCGGAGCTTCCGATCCACTTTGGATAATTTTAGGCAAAATTTAGTAATTAATTTCCTTAATTATCTTGATTAATTGCGGGTCACTACATATTTATGCTCTGATCAAGGGCAGAAGAGAAATTCGATTTAGAATCAAATTGAGTTCTCAATTATTTATTATCCTAGAGGTAAGAGTGAGATCCCAATTAATATCTCAGAAGTCTTTAAATGAATCTCACCAGCTATGTGAGATGTTTAGTTAGTTAAGTTTAGATAAATTGTATATTGTTGAGGACTCGACACATTTGTGTAGGGGAAGTTAAAAAAATTGAAAAAAAAAAATATTTTTTTGTGTATTTAATATATGAAAAACATATAAATTTTTTTTTTTTTAAAACACACATAAATATTTTCAAATATGCATAGAGAGAGAGAGAGAGAAGGGATTACTATCTTTGGTAATATCTTAGGGTACGTCAAATGATGTGTGAATGTTGGAGGAAAAAATGGATAAAAAATAAAAGGTAGGTATACCAACCTAATGAAATCACATAATGTGAATTCAATACTTTGAATAGGTAGGTCTTATAGGTTGAATAATTACTCACACCAAAAATTGAAATGCAGTACAAATTAATATTATGGGCATAATAAATTGTTATAGTTGTATTTATTTTGTGTTTTCTTTTTCATATAATCACAGCTTCTTATTTGATGATAGTATAAAATTTTTGTTTTGCCTTTGTTTTAGATATTTCATGTCATGAAGCGATAATCAAGCCTAAATAAGTTCGAAGCAGAGCTGGATTTGATAATTCATGACAGAAATTTCACCCATATATATCGAAGTTTTCATTATAAAAAAGAAACCACTGAACTATCAAATAGAAAAATAGGAAAAAAAATTAAAATAAAATATTTGTAAAAACAAATATTATATTTTATATACATAATACATGATATATGTACATCACTTATCACAAAAACTCACGTAAGACGGTCTCATTGGTTAATTTTGTAAAACAAATCTCTTATTTATCTTAGCTATAAAAAAATATTATTTTTTATACCAACAATATTTTTTTATTAAAAATTAAATAAGATTGACTCGTTTCACATATAAAAATCACAAAAAACATACTCCTTGGTTGCTCATATAATTCGTGTGCGTAGCATTGATAGATGTATAATGTACCCATATATATATATATATATATATATATATATATATATATATATATGGGTGATACTACATGTACACGGAGGGTTACATGTTGGGTTACATGTTACACTTGACATTACATAAATATCATTGATGTATTTTGGAAAGAATTTTTTTCAAATAAAATAGAAGAATGATTTTGTAATTTCAAGTGGAGTGTGTAACCCAATGTGTAACCTTTCATATACATGTAGCATTTTTCTATATATATATATATATATAGATTTAATTCAACCACCTTAAATGTAATACCCTATAAGAGATCTAAATTTTTTTTAAAGAAATGTACCCATATATTAAGGCATTTTAAGTGGGAAGGAGAAAGAAAATGAAGTTGATAGATATGGGGGAATATGTTAGCCGACAGTACGTCAAAAAACTTCCGCATTGACCGCCCTGGGGCAAGCACCACCGTATCTTTTATGGGTCCCAAACATTATTATTTTTTATTTTGAATTTTATGCATTATTTGTCCTTGGTTATAATTAGTAAATTTGTCAACTCAGCACACCATTCTAGATAAATAAACACAATTATTTCTTTATTTTTTTAATCTCGTACATTTGCATTTTGTAATTTGCAATATAGGTAATTATCTAGCCATGTATCACTCAAATTTGATAATAATTTTTTTTATTGAGAATGATGATATGATGCTGTATATGTGATCATGATATTAGGGTTAGATAATTGTTACATAAAATCAAGCTGACAAGAAAAAAAAAAGTATAACAAACAAGGATTATTAAAACTAAAATTTGACAATTTACTTGATCCAAATCACGAAGAAACATGCGGCGAGATATATAAGAAAATAACTACCATGGATTATTGTAACTTTCTCAAATTTTCTTTAGATCCAAGAACCAATAGTTTGACTGGTAAATAGCCGATTGACATACAAAAATACGCCTATTAATTTAGAAAATTAATATTTTTAATTCAATAAAAACAATGAGAAAAATCTATTTTAACAACCTATCATAACTATTATATCTCATCCATTTTTTAAAATTTAAGAATACACTCATCATAAACTGTAAATATGTATATAATTGCATCATTATTTCTTCAAAACATCCATCATTATTCAAACAATAATTAAAAAATATCAAAAGTAATTACAAAAATTTTTAGTGTAGTAGTTCATAATTTTATTTAATATTAACCAAACTCCAAAAACATTACACATTTTTTTAAAAAAAAATAATTATTGCATGCACACTGGCACTAATATCTTATAATTTGTTTGGAGAGTTAATAAGGTTCTAAATTTCATTTTTTAAATTTTATTTAAATACATTCAATAAAGGACTTTTTTAAAGAACTTTTATTTTTATAATGGCATTTGGTGATTATTATACTCGGCAATCGTATTGAAATGGCCCAGCTGATCTTTTATGCGTTTGTGCTCAAGCTACATCGATACACAAAATAATTAATATTAATTATTTAAAATAAACCTCTTCATTCAGAATCAAGCTCGGACAGAGAATGATTGGACCTTAGTTCATTCTTTTATTTTTCAATTGTTAATAAAAAAAATTGAAATAAAAGTTTAGACTCAAACACAAAATCATTTGCTCTAAAAATGCAAAAGTAACGTCTTATAATCTAATGTCAAAAAATGGCATTATCATTAAACTAGTGAAAAAAATATAATATTCACGATGTTTAAAGTGACAAATATACTTTAGTAAAATTGTAATAATAGAATCATCAAAAGAGTACACGTACAAATCATGTGCTTGTTTAAATTTTAAAAAAAATTATTTTGTTAAAAAAAGACAAGCAAAAAGGATTTTGTTTACTGCATATGAAAAGAGAAAGATGAGATGCTACCCCAAAAAAAGTTGCTCAAAAAATGTATTCAATGATGCCATTTATTCATACAAGTGGAGTTCACATTTTTTTCAATAGATCTGTGCTGAACAATATTCAACTTTACGTGTACTCTTGTGGAGTATTATCCTCGGAATAACATAAAATTTCTCATCTAGTGTGGCATGAAATTTCTGATGGAGAAATTAAAAGTTGGCATTGAGATAGAAGGATTAGCATCAATAGACATAGTTTGAGCTATAAGTTTCAAATTTTAAGCCATGAGTTTCAAATTTCAATACCTCGACAATTATAGACACAAGTTACATTTAATATACTTACCTTGGCGAAGAAAGTATAAACAATTAATCGTTCATGGAACAAGAAAATTAGTAAAGTGTGCCCATGTTAACAACATTTCTAGTGTACAGCAAGAAATATTTGTGACTAATGAAGAATTGCTTGCAACAAATGAAGCACCCCATCTCTCTCCCTTTCAATAGGATTTTTAATATGTAACCCAGTCTGGTCCAACTACTTTTTAAGGCAAGTATAAGTTGAGTTGATCCAAGCTACATTGGCGAAAACGAAACCCGTGTAATACTTACCATTATGTATGTGCAAAGTATATACACGAGGTCTACACGGAATTCATCTGAGAGCCATATATCTCACCGTGAATACCACACAAGGATTGATTCTCTGGTGTAGCACATAGATCAATCTTACGCATTCGAAGTTGAAGCCAGCTCTTTTACATTCGTGCGCAGTTCTTCAAAACCATGTTATACTGCATTTTCTTCGAACCATTCTAACACTGGAAAACATTGTAATGTTAAAGTGAAATCTTAAATAAATTGAACATTGCAAGGCAAAGATGAGCATCCCCACAGCACTATATCAATGAATTAACAAACAAAAACAAAATGATAGTTTAAGTCAAGTTAGCAACAAGCTGCACTGCTGCGCTAGTGTAGTCCATTATCTCACAATTAAAAAGGAACAATTATTTTGTGATCACATAAAGATGCAGAAATAGTGAATACACATCTCCGCTACATAAATTCTTTTGACGTGGGCAGATGTATAATGCATTGTGCATATATATAATATATCGTTCATCAATATTTTTAAACAAATCAATTTGTTGCCGATTTTTCCATCTTTCAATTAAAATAACTCAAGGAAATGAAGGATAAAATCAATATTCAAAGGTTTGAAACTGTGCTAGTTTATATAAGAGACAAAATTAATACTGAAACCCAACCATCATGAGATTCCAGTTCAAAAACTGTAAACAAAGCAAAACTAATATAATTGTAATTGTGAAATTATCCCGTCATATTGTCTTTTTAATTTTCACAATAGGATTACTTTCTCCAATTCCAGGTGATTTTGTATTCCTCATTAAGCTTGCATTGTGTGCGTCTGTGCGTAGACCACCTATTTATTTCTGAAACCAAATCCTTTAACGTGATCATAGCCTCAATGGATCAGTGCATCTTCATAGAATAAGGTTAAGTAATATTTAAAATGACAAGAAAATTCATAAATTCAGATTGATGGCTCGAATGTGGACCTAGTTTTGGACGAAAAATTGAAACTTTATCCAGATGTTCAGTATGAATAAGATTGTAGAGGTTTAGAGTGAAATAAGTTATTAGCATGCTTTGAATCATATGTTCTTATTCTGTACCCTTAGCAGTTGAATCAGGAACCAAAATCGGAGACAGGCCATAAAAGATCAACTTACTGACATTTTATGCATTTTGTCACAAAGAAGACAGGCCATGACAAATATAATTCTGTCTTATCGTCTGCCATTCCTTCTATATCCACCTTTTGCAGCTGGTTGCTTTGCAGGGGTCAATTTCCGAAACGAGGAGTGTAAAATCATGACTGCAGAACAATAGATGATCGTGAAAACAACATCATGCAAAAAACGAAGGCAGGGAATGAACAAGCAATTACCTGCATAACTGAAACCAACAGCACAGAAGACGGCCAACTGGACGTTGGAAATTAACATGATAACAGCAGTCACTGCAAAGAATGAGACTTCATCATCTAGAAGGTACAACACTTGAAAAACCCATTACAGGGCGCAAAACAGAGTTACTATTAGATATGAGATCTATTAATAATGAACAATGGGTATGCTGCCCAGTGTTAGGAAGCATAGCACTAAATTAGATCATCAGTAAGAGAAGTAACAAGATCATTCCAAACAGAGTAACATAGTAAGATGCTATCTACGAGGAAGAAATGTTCGTCTCAGGGATGGTACAGAGACCGTGATATATCGGTAAGCATTCAACTTGAACGAAGAAGAAGATGATAAAGGATGTTCAAACTGACACCACCGCCTTTTATTATGAATCTGTGTACGATTTTTATAGCGAATATACAAGGACTCCACGATTAGGAAAAGAAAAATGGAGAGCCTCAAAGGAGAGACATGCTCTGAAAGATTTTAAAGTATGACATACAAATGAGTGGTACTGACTCATGCTCTGTATCAATTCTCAACTATAAATCTCCATCTTCAATGGAATGTGTAACCAGCATATAGATATTTTCAGAACGCATCTCTAAAATCTTATTTTTTACTTTGTTTCCAAAGCAACAACAATAAAGTTAGCCTATAACCTTCCCCCGCAAAGCCAGTGATTTTTTAAGTAGGAAATAAAGCCTTGGGAACACAAACATAGTAAACCATACTCAATCTCCGTTTTGGGAGGTTAGTTAACGCCTTGTTGGATTAAATTGTTAGAATTTCACAAAACTAAAGTTGAAGTGTTCAAACATCATTTAAATGATTGTTCACGAAAGGGTATGTGACGCCTAAGTTCCATAATTTAAATTTCATGCCTAATTTAGCCTCGGTATTTAAATTCTTAAAATTCATGAGGATTAAACGCTTTGAAATTTCTTTGGAATTTAATTGCTCAAATATTTAAATTTCTTTACTTGAGATACTTGAACTTAGTGACTTTCGGCCCCGGCACGCGGTACAGGTGGACACGGCGAAAAAACATCATATTCTAAATTTTTATGACCTAAAATTCATGAGAGTTAAAGAAAATAAAAAGAAAATTTTATTTTTAAATTTTCCGGGTAACGAAAATCGCGTAGGTGCATTTTTGCTCGTAATTTTCGAAATTTCTTAAAATTTGCCTTTTTGGACCCGGACTAGTGAAATTCTATTCGTAATATTTAAATTAAGGATTTTAAACTTATAAATTCAAAATGAGTGCAAAATCCTAATCCTAAAGTTGTAATAATAAAAGTAGCAATTTTATAAGTGAAAATGCACTTTTGTACTCACCCTACACTCACACCACCTTCCTATACATACACTACACATAAAACATCACACAACACACACAACCCACGGATATTTAAAACACTTCAGCCGCCCTTCACTCCATCTCCAAGAAATCTTCAAGGTATCTTCATTTCTCCTTCCTAAACCTCTCGGCCTTCACCATTCTTCTTCCCCTTCAACTTCGGCCGCCGCCAGCCACCGAGCCACCGCCGTGCTGCCCCGAAGACCACCTGTGAGAGGTCCTTAAGCTGCTGGTAGAGCCTTTCCTACAGCCTAGTCGTCCCCTTCCTTGATTCTAGAAGTGGTTTAGGCAAGAAATTTCACTCCCTTTTTAAACTCAAGCATAAAATATATGTTTTCTTGGTTCTTTCTCTTTGAATTCGAATTTTGCAGATTATTTTGTGTTTATGGGGTGTGAGTTTCGAATTTCAGTAGTAAAGGGGGCTTGAAGTTGGCTTTGTGCATTTTTCATTGCTAGCATACTTTATGAACTTGAATGGATGGGATTCTTGCATTTAAATGGAAATTTGGATGTATTGAATGAAAAATCAGATTGTGCATGCCATTTTCGATCCAATGTAATGTGTATAGGGGTGGTTATATGTTATACATTGTGTTTGCTAGCCCTTTTATATATATATATGTATTGAAATGTTGCAATTTGACTTGAGTTTGGGGCGTTTGAAATCAAGATTAAAATGGATGAGGAAGTTAAGGGGCTGCCCAAGGGGTGAATTTAGAATGTAAATGTGATCTTGGAAGTGCGTTAGATGAGTAGTAGGGGCTGACTTGAAGAATTTTGGATGGGTATTGGTTTGTAGTGTTTGAGGATGCAGGGTGATCGTATGGGATTAAACGTTTGAATTGAGCTAGCACCGGGCAAGTGACTGGTTCGAACGCTCTTGCTGGACATTTAGGAAGTCTTAGAGGGTGATTGGATGGATTTTTAGTGTGATAGGCCATGAGGAAAGGGTTTGGAAAGCCTTAGCAATAGGAGAACCAAACAGAATTTTATAGCCTATGCGACTCGCCTCTAGTAAATGGGTTTGGTCGTAACCTTCTTGAGTCTGGTCAGGGGCTACCCTAGTTTCACTGATTGTGGTTGATGTTAGGGTCGCGTCGGTTCAAATTGAGCTTATTGCGGATAAGAATCGAGTAGGAAAGGGTTGGTTTAAGTTGAAGTGTTGTGAGCAGATTTTTCCGAAAAATTAGGGGCTGTCCGGGAAACCAATTTGATCGGGATGTTTGGGTTGTCATAAAAGGGTAAATACGGATTCTAGAAGTGATATAAGATGTGTTTGAGGTGTCCGTTCGAACGGAAGGTCTTTTGGATACGAATGGTCTAAGTTATGGCTCGTACGGGCCGAACGTCCGGTTTAACCTTTTTGCGTACAAGTCTAAGTAATGCTAGAAAGATCCATAAGCCTAAGAGTGGCCCTTTATACGTCGTTCATCAATTAATTCAAAGTTTATATTATCTTTTTGGGTACATGTCAGTTTATTCATTCAACACCCTATTCCTTCGCGTGTGTTGACTTCAAATTTACTTCCATTCTAGTCCCGAAGTTTAAATTATGAAAAGATGAAAAGTTAAAAGGATAAATCTAATAAAAAGTTAATGAATGAAGTGAGTTGGTTGTGACTTAGACGTGCAATGATGGGTCGGGGATGCCCTGGTTCACTTGCCAAAATTAGACGTGTAATAAGAGGTCGGGAGACATCTCGGCTTCCCTACCCACCAGACGTGTAGGACGAGGTCGTGAGAAATCTCGGTTTCCCTACCAACCAGACGTGTAGTACGAGGTCGGGAGAAATCTCGATTTCCCTACCAATTCAGAAGGGCAATGTGGTGTCGGGAGAGATCTCGGTATCCTTGCCGGCATAGTACTGTAGTCATTGATCGATCAAAACCATAGTCACAATCGAGGATCTAAATTCACAAGATTATTGAAAAGGGGAAATGGTTCATTAATGTTATATTTTCATTACATATTCTGATTGTTTCTACTTCGGGCATGTTATTACATTTCATTCGTGAGAGTCTCATTGTATACTTAGTATTACTTTTAGTATGCTGCATATATATTGAATCTTTTTATATATAGCGCAAAACTCGCTGGGCTTTAAGGCTCACTACTATGCTTGGTGCAGGTGAGTTTGCAGATGAGGTTGCGGGACAGGATCCTCAGAGTCTGTAGTGTTCGGTGGCACGCCCTCGACCGTTTCCGCTGTTTTATTTTTCTTCCGCATTATCTTATTGGAAATAATGAATTTATGTCGTTTTTTATTTCCCGTTAGTAGCAAGATGTGTTTTTCCCTGAATTTATTATGATATGTAAAATTATTATTACATTTGCTATGTGTCGGATGATCCACTAAACATGTATAACTTCTTACCTCGTGGTTGTTTATTAAACTGCTACTTTGAGATAGGTGGATTGGTGTTCAAACAAATAGGTCATGTCAATTTTTTTTTTATTTATTTAAATGCTAGTAGTTAAAGTCGTCTCAGTTGGTATCAGAGCACGGTCATTGTAATACGACTCTAACTACTAACATTTAATAAGTAAAGAAAAATACGAATTTTAAAAAAAAAATTAACATGACCTATTTGTTTGAACACCAAACCATCTGTCTCAAAGCAGCATTTAAATAAATGTCTCATACAGAGGGCAACCACGAGATAAATAGTTATACATGTTCAGTGAATCAACTGACACAAAGCAAATGTGATAATAAGTGTTTTACATGCCATAATAAACGGAGGGAAAAACACATCCTGCTACTAACGAGAAAACATAAACGACATAAGTTCATTATTTCCAATAACATAATGCGAAAGAAAATAAAAGAGCGGCAACGGTCGAGGGCGTGCCACCGAATGCTACAGACTCTGAGGATCTGCCCCGCAGCCTCATCTGCAAACTCACATGCACCAAGCATAGGAGTGAGCCTAAAAGCCAAGCAAGATTTGCGCTATAAAAAAACAAGGATTCAAAATATATGCAGCATACTAAAAGTAATACTAAGTATACAATGAGACTCTCACGAATGAAATGTAATAACATGCCTGAAGTTGAAACAATCACAATATGCAATGAAAATATAACATTCATGAATCATTTCTCTTTCTCAATTATCATGTGAATTTAGATCCTCGATTGTGACTATGGTTTTGATCGATGAATGGCTACAGTACTGTGCCGGCAAGGAAACCAAGATTTCTCTAGGCCCCACATTGCCCTTAAATTGGTAGGAAAATTGAGATTTCTCCCCTCGTAGTACACGTCTGGTTGGTAGGGAAACCGAGATTTCTCCCGACCTCGTACTACACGTCTGGTTGTTAGAGAAACCGAGATGTCTCTCGACCTCGTACTACACGTCTAATTTTAGCAAATGAACCAGGGCATCCCCCGACCCATTATTCCACGTCTAAGTAACAACCAACTCACTTCATTCTTTAATTTTTCATTAGATTTAACCTTTTCACATTTAATTTTTCACCTTTACATGCATTCTTTAATTTAAACTTCGGGACTAGAATAAAAGTGGATTTGAAGTCGACGCACACGAAGGAATAGGGCGTTGAATGAATAAAATGACATGAACCACAAAAGATAGTATAAACTTTGAATTAATGGATGAACGAAGTGTAAGTGGTCACCCTAAGGTTTAAGGACTTTTCTAGCATCACTTAGACTTATCCCGATAAGGTTAACAAGTTCGTTTGGCCCGTACGGTACATAACTTAGCCCATTCTTATCCAAAAGACCTCTCGTTCGAACCGACACCTCAAACACATCTTATATCATACCTAAGATCAGTATTTACCCTTTTTGGACAACCCGAACATCACGATCAATTTGGTTTCCCGGACAGCCCCTAACTTCTCGGAAAAATCTGCTCATGACACTTCGACTTAAAACATACCTTACCTACTCGATTCTTATCCGAAATAAGCCCAATTTGCATCGACACGACCCTAACATCACCTATAACCAGTGAAGCCAGGGTAGCCCCTGTTCATACCTCAAGGATGTCACGGCCAGACCTATTTCCTAGAAGCGAACCGCATAGACTAGAAAATTTTGTTTTGGCACTCTTAATGCTAAGGCTTCCCTAACTCACTCCTCATGACCTATCACATCAAAATTCATCCAAGCACGCTCCAAGTGTCCCTAAATGTCCAGCAAGAGCCCTTAAGCTAGTCACTTGTCCGGGGTTAGCTAAATTCAAACGTTTAACCCTATACGATTACCCGACACCCTCAAACACTACAAATCAACACTCCATCCAAAATCCACTAAGTTCAGCCCCTACTACTCATCCAACACATTTTCAAAATCACATTTAACTCCTAATAACACATCATGGGCAGCCCCTCCACCCCTTCATCCATTTCATCAAAATTTTGATTTCAAACTCTCCAAACTCAAGCCAATTTGCAACATTTCAATACATATGTATAAAAAGGCTTGCATAACACCATGTATATCATATAACCAACCATATACACACTATAATGGGTCGAACATGGCATACATAAATCTGATTTTTCATTCAATACAACAAATTTTCCAATTTAATGCAAGAATCTCATTGAATCAAGTTCATAAATCACACTAGAAATGAAAGATGCACAAAATCAATTTCTCAAGCCCTAACCTACTGAATTTTCGAAACAAATTCACCATTTATGCACAAAATAATCTGAAAACTTTAAAATTTAGGGGAGGAACCAAGAACACATATATTCTATGCTCGGGTTTAAAAAGAGAATGAAGTTTCTTGCCTCAAACTGGAATGAACAAGGAGGGGGGACAGCTAGGCTGAAAGAATGGCCGAACCAGCAGCTTAATCCCTTCCTAAGCTGGACCTTGAGTGCAAAATCCTAAGCCTAAAGTTGTAATAATAAAAGTAGCAATTTTATAAGTGAAAAAGCCATTTTGTACTCACCCTACACTCACACCACCTACCTATACATACACTACACTTAAAATATCACACAACACACACAACCTAGGATTTTTAAGACACTTCAGCCGCCCTTCACTCCCTCTCCAAGAAATCTTCACGGCATCTTCATTGCTCCTTCCCTAAACTATCGGCCTTCACCATTCTTCTTCCCCTTCAACTTCGGCCGCCGCCCAGCAACCGAGCCACCACCGTGCCACGCCGAAGACCACCTGTGAGAGGTCCTTAAGCTGCTGGTCGAGCCTTTCCTACAGCCTAGCCGTCCCCTTCCTTGATTCTTGAAGTGGTTTAGGCAAGAAATTTCACTTCTTTTTTAAACCCAAGCATAGGATATATGTTTTCTTGGTTCTTTCCCTTTGAATTCGAATTTTGCAGATTATTTTGTGTTTATGGGGTGTGTGAGTTTCGAATTTCAGTAGTAAAGGGGGCTTGAAGTTGGTTTTGTGCATTTTTAATTGCTAGCATGCTTTATGAACTTGAATGGATGAGATTCTTGCATTTAAATGAAAATTTGGATGTATTGAAAGAAAAATCAGATTGTGCGTGCCATTTTCGATCCAATGTAATGTGTATAGGGGTGGTTATATGTTATACATTGTGTTATGCTAGCGCTTTTATATATATGTATTGAAATGTTGCAATTTGACTTGACTTTGGGGCGTTTGAAATCAAGATTTTGATAAAATGGATGAGGAGGTTAAGGGTTGCCCAAGGGGTGAACTTAGGATGTAAATGTGATATTGGAAGTGCATAGATGAGTAGTACGGGCTGGACTTGATGGATTTTGGATGGGGTAGTTTGTAGTGTTTGAGGATGTCGGGTGATCGTATGGGATTAAACGTTTGAATTGAGCTAGCACCGTGAAAGTGACTACCTCGAGGGGTCTTGCTGGACATTTAGGGAGTCTTAGAGGGTGATTGGATGGATTTTTGGTGTGATAGGTCATGATGAATGGGTTTGGAAAGCCTTAGCAATTGGAGAACCAAAACAGAATTTTATAGCCTATGCGGCTCGTCTCTAGGAAATGGGTGCGGCTCGCCTCTAGGAAATGGGTTTGGTCGTCACCTTCTTGAGGTCTTGTCAGGGGCTACCCTGGTTTCACTGATTGTGGATGATGTTAGGGTCGCGTCGGTTCAAATTGGGCTTATTTCGGATAAGAATCGAGTAAGAAAGAATTGGTTTAAGTTGAAGTGTCATGAGCAAATTTTTCTGGAAAGTTAGGGGCTGTCCGGGAAACCAATTTGATCGGGATGTTTGGGTTGTCATAAAAGGGTAAATATTGATCCTAGAAGTAATATAAGATGTGTATGAGGTGTCGGTTCGAACGGGAGGTCTTTTGGATACGAATGAGCTAAGTTATGGTTCGTACGGGCCGAACGCCCGGTTTAACCTTTTTGGGTATAAGTCTAAGTAATGCTAGAAAGGTCCATAAGTCTAAGAGTGGCCACTTATACGTCGTTCATCCATTAATTCAAAGTTTATCTTATCTTTTTGGGTTCATGTCAGTTTATTCATTAACGCCCGAAGTTTAAATTATGAAAAGATGAAAAGATAAAAAGTTAAATGTGAAAAGGATAAATTTAATGAAAAGTTAATGAATGAAGTGAGTTGGTTGTGACTTAGACGTGCAATGATGGGTCGGGGGATGCTCTGGTTCACTTGCCAAAATTAGACGTGTAATACGAGGTCGGGAGACATCTCGACTTTCGTACCCACCAAACGTGTAGTACGAGGTCAAGAGAAATCTCGGCTTCCCTACCAACCAGACGTGTAGTACGAGGTCGGTACCAATTCAGAAGGGCAATGTGGTGTCGGGAGAGATCTCAGTATCCTTGTCGGCATAGTACTGTAGCCATTGATCGATCAAAACCATAGTCACAATAGAGGATCTAAATTCACAAGATAATTGAAAAGGGTAAATGGTTCATGAATGTTATATTTTCATTGCATATTGTGATTGTTTCTACTTCGGACATGTTATTACATTTCATTCGTGAGAGTCTCATATTATACTTAGTATTATTTTTAGTATGCTGCATATATTTTGAATCTTTTTATATATAGCGCAAAATCTTGTTGGGCTTTTAGGCTCCTTACTATGCTTGGTGCAGGTGAGTTTGCAGATGAGGCTGCGGGCAGGATCATCAGAATCTGTAGTGTTCGGTGGCACGCCCTCAACCGTTGCCGCTCTTTTATTTTTCTTCCGCATTATGTTATTGGAAATAATGAATTTATGTCGTTTTTGATTTCCCGTTAGTAGCAGGATGTGTTTTTCCCTGCGTTTATTATGATATGTAAAACTATTATTACATTTGCTTTGTGTCGGATGATCCACTGAACATGTATAACTTTTTACCCTGTGGTTGTCTTCTGTTTGAGGCATTTATTAAAATGTTTTGAGACAGCTGGATTGGTGTTCAAACAAATAGGTAACGTCAAAAAAAAATTTAAATCCGTATTTTTCTTTATTTATTTAAATGCTAGTAGTTAGAGTCGTCCGCCTCGATTGCGGCCCGTATCCTCCGTCTAATTAACCTTCTTCTGGGACTCTTCCATTGGACCTTTTCCTATACAATAGGTTTCATTTTTTGTTCGGAATATATGATGACATGAAAATTAAAAACAATCAGTGTTCTAAATGGCGGTCGAGGCGGCCGCCTAAGCGGTGCCTAGGCGGTAGGCAGCCCTCGACCGCCCCGCCTTAGTCTAAGGCGGTCCCTGTAGGCGGTCCGAGGCCATCTGGCGGCGGAGGCGGGCAAGCAGGCGGCCGAGGCGGTCAATGATTTCAAAATTCCAATCAATTATCAAAGTCAAATAATTTTAAAATTCAGTCAAAGTCAATCAATTTTAAAAACCTTAGATATAATAAAAACACCTCTCTCTCTCTTTTGTATTTATTTTTGGTTTCAAATGTCCTTCGCCATCAGTCACCACCTGCCTCAAACCGCCTCCATCCGCCCTCCGCCGCTGCCGCCATCAACCACCACCTTAATTATCTTGTTAGTTTGCATTTATATATTTATTTGCACTTTGTCTAGATTGTATATATTGTATGAAGGTTCTTTAGGCATAAACATTATTTAATTATATATATTACACAAAAAAAGTGTGAGTATCTGTAATTACATTGCATGATTATACATAATTGACTATTGAAAATTGCTAAAAAAATTCAACCGCCTGGGCGGCCAAGGCGGTAGGCGATCACTGACCGCCCCGCCATTTACAACATTGAAAACAATCGATCCATTGATTCACATGCACAATTGATTATGGGTTGCTAAATATCTTTTATTTGACTATTTGTCTTTCTTTCCTTTGTTATGGCATTTTACCACCATTTATCTTCTTAGTTTTGAACACCATGAGTGTCGTTCATAGTATTTCTGTTAGGAGCTTAGGTCCATGGGCCGTAAGTGATCAAGAGAGTGATATTGTCATGGGCCTAATACATTGGGCCGAAGCTATTATCTTGTCGTGAAGAGAATTCTAGAAGGAATGACTTGGGAGAGGGGCAAGGGGAATATATTAGGGGCAAATGATGAGAGTTAGTCATTTAGTTTATTGCCTTTTGCTTGATTATTACTAGCTTGTGCTAGGGACTAGCTTTGGCTAGGGTACAGAGATCATCTCTGGGTTATTCTTGACTATAATTCTCTTCTATTAATAGTATATATTAATTGTGGTTGCTAACAATTTCTCAAAGGCCATCAACGGGTACCAAATGCATCCTCCGACATTTTTTGTATAAGAAATGAAACAAACTCCCAAAATAAAAATAAATAGAATAGTTAACACATACTGTCGATGTGCGCAGTCACAAGCATCATCGCTCAAGCCTATCCAGCATATATTCGCATCACAATGAACTTGAAAACTATATAACTCTATGAGGGAGCACAAGCTTTGTGAAATATGGGTGTTGACGTGTTGTTTATCCTCTAAGGGGAAATGACAGCAAGATAAGAGATGAGATCCAGCCACCTCTTCACAAAAGAAATCTAGGTGCCAACAGTTCGAGATGCAATATCCTTGAACTAGAGCATGCACAGCGTTCAAACTGGAAGGGACGTGACTCAAATTAAATTCAAGATGGTTATTCTACAAAATAATTTGTATACCACTGCATGCATTAGCAACAAGATTTTGCATACATTCAAATTTCAATAGTCTTTCGGTTCTGTACAAGAAAGAGCTAAAAAGAATAGTAACAGTATATAAACTCAATCCAATGAGTGTTAGAAAACTAACCACACTGAACAATACGGATTAAAATTTCTCTTAGTAAAGGATATCCATCCAACTTCCATCGATCACCTACAAACCTGAATACATCCCACAGTGCTAAGCATGAAATAAGACCAACAAGGGCAATGGGCAACTGATACCTGTCATCACAACCAACATTTTCATATTACCACAGTGTAAGCAATCGAATCCCCAAAGACAATTGAGGAAGGAAACGTCAAACTCAATATTTTTAGTTGCATTTCCATTGTTTGTTTCTATTTTCCAGAAATATCATTCATCCCAAACCAATTTTTCCCATAAAAATTCTATTTTCCTAGCTTCCATAAAAATAAATAATTGAAATCCACCCCCAAAGAGAGCTACAAAACAGCTTGGGCAGGAAACAGAAAGAACGAGTAATTACAGGGAGCAGGCAAAAAAGAGGATGAACAGCGAGGCGTAATTGCGAGCGAAGCGTTTGACATTCTCGTGGACACGTAGGCGAACCTGAGCGGGAGAAGACGGGAACGAGTAAGAATCAGAGGAGCCAAAAAAGGCAGTGGTCCAAGGCGGAGTATCGCTGGAGAAATCGTCCGTCGTGAGCTTGGAGAAAGGGTTGAAAGTGAAGAGCGAGAGCAAGGTCCAGATGAGGGAGAACAAGGAGCGGAAACCTTCAGAATTAGTAGCTGTGGCAGTTACAGCGGCGGAGGTGGAGTCTACGGCGGCTGAATTAGGTGGGGTGGCGGTGGTGAGGCGGTGGAGGTCGGTGGTGCGCTGGTCGATGATTTCGAGGTAGCCGGAGTCGCGGAGCCAGGATTCGAACTCGGGTTCGGGTACGCTTAGGGCTAGCGGGTTCGGGGTGAACACCATTCCCATTCTCTTCGCGGGATAAGGAGTTTCTTTGCTGGGAACCAACTTCACTTGTAACATACCCTATCTTCCTCTCTTTATATTTACCAATCCATGTCTATGTATCTCATCTTATTTTTGTATGAAATTTAATTTTTTAAAAATATATATTTTATATGGAGTAGAGTAATTAATTATTCCATGGGAATCGAATATTATATTTCATTTTTTAATTATATATTGTTAGAACTATCGCGAGAATTGATTTATTTTTTCTTTTTTTATATAATAAAAAGTATTGATTTAATATAGATATAGATATATATATATTCTCGTGCTAAAATTAGGATGATATCATCAAATTGGTTCGATATTAGTTTACTTCATATAGTTTCATGACAAAAGTTGTATTTTTTCAAGTATGTTTCTAGACCGTGTATGCTCGCTCCATGCGCTAACTCGTGAAATGCTTCGCCTGTTGAAAACTAGTGAGCTAGCTATTCGATGAATAAATCTACAATTCCCAGTTCTTGAGAATCCTCTGATTTTGAAGCATTTATTGTAGCTGTAAATGAGTTATAAAACGATAGATTGGAGTATCATGAGAAACAGAAAGTGATCATCGATGTTGCCAACATACTTCAATACAATAATTTGAACTCTCTGAGAGTGATAAATTGGTTGACAGTATCATGGAAATTCATATACAAGTTAATTCGGATAAACAAAAACAAAACTAATGATACCGCTCGTATGAGTGAATGCAGGGACTATGCTGCCTGGAGAGAAGCCGGAACAGGAGTATACCATCCATGGTGGATCTCTACGGCCTTCTTTCTTCTGGCGAGTCGGGACTTTCTCCTTCCCCCGGTGTTTCGGTGAAGTGTTCCTACCTTCACAGCTTTATCAATGGCTGAATATGCTTCGGCTATCAGCTTTTCAATGGGAAGTACTTCTTCGGCTTGTGCATCAGTCTTCTTCACAAGAGCTTCCATTGCCTCTAAAGCCTAAAAATTAGAGAGTTTTGCATCAGTTGACTGGACAACCAAATTTAACTCCGCTCAGTTACACCACTCACTAAAAGGTCACTGTTTCTGCATTTACAAACTCCACATTTCCGTTAATAAACCTAAAATAATGCTTGAAAATTTTGGGTGTTCTAAGTCATGTATCCTCCCTGGAGATGTGTTCATCACTTTCGGTTGTGAAAAGAAAGAATTAACACCTGCAGAAGTGTGAATTATAAGCAACTTTCTTAAGTCCGATTTACAGACTTCAAATTTGCAACTTCTGCAGCTAATTCCAGTTAAATTGATGACAGTCATATTTTTATCCCTCAAAATCCAAGATACCAATAATCGCAGCCTTGTGCTTTTCTAATTCTATAATAAGTTGGCGTCGATTAGACGAAAACCATATACATCATATTTCATATTTGTGTAAACAAACAAAAAGTAAAACATCCATAATCACAAAGAGATGTAATGCATAACAGAAATCACATCCCCATCTAAACTATCAGCAACCCAGTCCCAAAGAATGGTTAAAAATGACAACTCCACTTAGTTTTCACGTGGTTCACATTATACAATATTTAACCCACTCTACGAGATTATTCAAACAGTAATTTCAAAACCGGACTCCTCTCACACAAGTTCAACTGCTTCCAGGTCCACATGCAAGGAAACCTTTAAAATTTCACTAAAAATTGTAGACCATTCCTCAGCTTTCTTGCTTGTCCTTGTGAAAATTTATTACATAATTTCCAACCCTCCACAACATTTTAAACATTACTCATGTTACATTTAAATCAGTAAATCGTGATTCAATCCCAGAGTCTTTCACCTTTACGTGTTCTTCCAAAGCATTATGTCTGCAAGGGCCATATCACAAAACTTCAACTTGCTCGCACAATCACAACACTTTCGAACCTTGATTTAAATTATAAATCTTTCCGAGTTCCGACAAAGGTTAATGCAGTTCATGAACTCCCGCAGGATAATTGCAGCACAGATCTTCATAAATCATAACATGGTATCGAGGCAAGAAGGTCATGCATTTAAATCCCTTATATTTCATTAGTTCAAGCCTTCAAGGTGCTTTTTTTTAGGCCTTTATCCACTTGGTCACGAACTCAAAGAACATATTTTATCTGATTTCAAGCTTCGTATTTTCGCATGCTAGATTCTTTAATACCTCAAAGATCCAAGAACGGGATAGAAGTATAGCTTAACGAATGAGTGAACAGACCTTCTTCATTCGAGTCCGGATCTCGGATTTGTGGGCCTTATTGTAGATTCGCCTCTTCTCAGCTTGGCGAGCTCTCTTCGCGGCCGAGTCTGCCTTCTTCGTCGTCCCAGCTTCACACACTATCAAACTCCGCAACGGCCTTTGCACCGGGCACACCGAAACTAACCCTAAAACACAACCCCCGAAAGAAAACCCAGAACATCAAGAATTCAGAAAGGCGTGATATTCACAAAAACTCCATCTCACTGAACGTAAGAAATGAGAAACCCAATTCTACAATATAACAACCGAAACGAAAATGGGTTCACTGGTTTTTCGCTGGTCTAACCTTTAGAGAAAAGATTGACGGAAGCATTGGATGAAAAGCTGAGTGGCTTCAAGGCAGCAGAGGTGGCATTTGGAGTGGCGAGAGAAAGAGACTTCAACTTTCCCGACAACCCACAACAGGAAACGCAATTCATTACTGCTCCAGCCATGAATCTATCTGCCAAGTTCCGGATTGTGGGGAAAATGCAAATTCAGGGAATTAGACAGTGGAGAAGAAAATCTCTGGTTTGATATGTGACCTTATCTGCGTCTCACTACTGCAAGGAATGAGAATAACTCACCAGAAAGGCTTTGGAGGTAGAGAAAAAAAGGCCATTATCGCGTTAGCATAAAGCGCTTTTAGGGACTGGATCCTCTACTAGTAGCACAGCACTTTTTTCTTTTTTTTTTCTTTTTTTTTTTTGTTTTTATATATTTTAAATTTATTCTTTTTAACTTTTTGTTTTCTTTTTTTATATATCATTAATTTTTTATTTTTTTAAAATGTATATTAGTTTGTTTTTATCTTTTCAAAATTTTTTGTGTAATTTTATTGTTATAATTTATAATGACAATTTTTAGCATAATTGCACAACTTTTTTGTAAATTCTTTTTTTGTATTTTTATATATATTTATTTTAATTTAATTTTTTTTATTGTTTTGGGCATCAGCTTCTATCTATCTTTAATTTCTTTTAATATTTTCATTTTAAAATTTTTTGCCTATTTTTTATATATTTTATATTCTTCCATTTTTTGAACTTTTTTTTTCCCTTTTGGCATTTTGTTTCCCTCTTTCGTTTAGTTTGTGTTTTATTTTTACTTATTTTTCATATGTTAATTAAAAAAATTATAACAAAGGATTATAAGATTTGTATTTAAAAAATGTGATTTTCTTGATCATTTACATTTCAATTTTTTTCTAATTTTTTGGATCAGAATTTAATTATTTTTGGAGTAAAATATATAATTATTTTTTTTTATTTTCATATTAACTTATTTAATCAGTTGATGCATTATTTATTTTATTTTATAATAGATGATGATATCATAGAAACTGCTTTGGTATATCAAAAACACACCAAAATATTCTTTCAAAAATCATTCACTAATAAGAAAGACAACTCCTACTTATCTCTCTACTACTTCACGTCTCAATTTGATAAATTAGTTCTTCAAAATTACTTTCTGAAAATAAAAATCAAATTTTACTTCATAATAATAAATTTTGTAGTACACAGACAAAGTGTATGCTCCGATTACTAGTTATATATTATAAGACGAATTATAACAAAAAATTGACAATATAAAAAAAATTAGAATGTATAAAAAAAGTAAAAAGTAAACAAAAGGCAAAAGAGGTAAAAAAAATGAATTTAAAATAAAATATATAAAAAACAAAAAAAAATTAAAAAAAGAAAGAAAAATGTGTTGTGGTGTGAAACGAAGCACAACACCCTCTCCTGTGGTATGCGCGCTTTTAATCATAAGAGTTGCTTGAAAGATCTTTTTTCATCCAAACCCCAACAAATAACTAGACCTGGCCACGGGCGGAGTCCGGTTCGGGTCCGGGTCGGCAATAGGCCAACCCTTAACCGACTCGCCCGTTGTAAGGCCCGGAATTATTTAATTTTAATCCGAAAATATTTAATTTGGGAATATTTAGAGTTTAGAATTAAATTCTAATATTCTTAAATTGAAAAGGATTGAAATTGAATTAAATCGCTTTTTCGGGGACTGAATTGCAATTAGCCAAAAGTTCAGGGACTAAACTGCAATTTGGCTAATATATATCTCAACTTACCTTTAATATATCTGATTCCAACGTGTGTTATCAGCAAAGGAAAGGAAGAAGAGTCAGAAAACCGCTGCCCGGGTTTTTGCCCGAAATTTTTTTTATTTTTATTTTTAAATATTTATTTTGTTTCAAAAACCGAGGCTTAAAATATTTTGTACAATCGATTAATTTAATCGTTTGATCTGAGCAATCTGTCTCTGATACCACTGTTGGAGAACGACGATCAGATCAATCAGAATTGATACCCGGTGCAGCGGAAGTTTAAAAATTTTATATGGAACGATTCCATAATGGGTATCAAAACTTTACGATTAAATTGTGTGTGTAAAAATTAAATAACTATTATAAATTTTTACCTCCAATCTCGAAACGAGATTATGGACACCAACAGATTGCTCTGCTCTTGTTGTATATCCCTGGAACTGATGGACGAACTGTTCTTCAATCAGGTCCACGAAAGGATAATTAATCCCTCTGATAGATTGCACTAAAAAATCTATCAGAAGTTTCTACGAAGAGATTAACGAATTTGATCCGTTAAACCAGACTGTAATTCAAAATTCACAGACTGGATTTTACCGAGCAGAGGGGAAAAGGGGCCGGCCACTTCAGAGGAAAAATACTAGGGTTTTTCGAAAATTTTGTGACCTGTTGTGTGTAATTTCTGTACTGCAATAACTTATTTATAATGTAGGCCGCTAACAGCTTAGGGCCCATTAGTCATAAGTTCAAGCCCGACAAGCAAAGCCCTCATGTTCAGAAATTAATATAAAATTCATCATGACTCCGATTGATAAACCGATTTCACCAATGTGCACAGAAACCATTTCTGCACCTTTTAAAGTCAAGATAAATTTTTCTGAATCCGAATTCAGTGATTTCCAAAAATGCCCATCCCTATGTCATTTTAGGAAATCTTACTCCTCTACTCTTAATTAAGAAGTCCAACTTCTTTGTTCATTAAATTTAACTCTTTAAATTTAACTATCTCAACGGGGATTAAAAATCCATTACTCTGTGTGACCCTCAATGGTTCAGGGATACAGCTAGCCGTGGGCTCACAACTCCTTGTGACTCGGAACAACAATTTTTGACTTGCCCATCGAATCATGGTAAGAGCGTCTAGCAACATCGCCCCATGATTCCCTAGGTATCACTGATAGTGCCTGCAAGAACCAATAGATTTTGGTTAGCGTACAGTACGGTCCCTTCATCCATATATCCCGATCGAATCAACAACCATTGGTAAATCGAGAGTCGTTCGAGATTCGATAACTATGCAATACATCTTGAAGATCAAATAGTGACATCGCATGTGTTACTAAGAAACCATTTCTTAAAACACATCATGTACTCTGGCCAGAGATTCGTCACACTAATATCTCCTCAGATCGCATAGGATATCCACACTCGCAAGTATGTGGTGAATCCTTGACAACAAAGCATCGACTCCTATATGTGTTGTAACTGTACCCAATCCCGACACCTTATGACCCCAATAGAGTCGGTAAATGAGTCAAAGCACAGTACTAGCATATAGAGTCTCAATGATGTTTCAAGTAGTAAGGACTAATGGTGTACAACCAAAACCGCGGACTTTATCCACTCGATAAGTGATAACCACTTGGAAAGTCCGGATAGGGTAGTTCGATCATTCATCGTATGAATATCCATTTGCATGCTTCGAACATCTCTATGTTCCTTACCAATGAAACGTGGTACTCTGCATCGCAAATGCTAGTCTCAAACTCGAGCGATCCTTATCCTTATTATCGGACGGCTCAATCGACTAGGAACAGTTTAGAATATACAGTGACTATAATATGTGTTTCATGATAGCCATCCTCATGTGCTACCACATCTTACATACACTATAGTATATTCAAGGTCTTTATCAAAACAACAATAGTATATCACAATATAACAATATGAAGAAAGATAAAGTCATTGCCATTAATAAAAGTGTAAATTATATTAAACAAAAGATTGTTTATACAAAGAGTCATCAAAGCCCTTAGCCACAAGTTGGCTCACCGGGCACCTACTCTTTCAGATAATACTTGATTTCACAGTCGAAATCCTTCAACAGATCTAACCATCTTCTCTGTCTCATATTCAGCTCTGCCTGAGAAAACAAATACTTAAGGCTCTTATGGTCAGAAAAGATCTCGAAAGACTCACCATAAAGATAGTGACGCCAGATCTTCAGAGCAAATACAATCGCAGCTAGTTCATGATCATGAACCAGATAACGAGTCTCATGCGGCTTCAGCTGCCTCGATGCATACGCTATCACATGCTTATGCTGAATAAGGACACATCCCAAGCCTCGGTTAGAAGCATCGCAATACACGGTAAAACCTCCAGCACCTTTCGGAATAAAAAGAATCGGAGCTCTGGTCAGTCTCCTCTTCAGATCAACAAAGCTAGCCTCGCAATCTGCAGTCCATATAAAAGACGCATTCTTCTGAGTCAGCTGGGTAATCGGCTTGGCAATAAAAGAAAAACCCTCGATGAATTGGCGATAATAGCCAGCTAATCCCATAAAGCTTCGGATCTCAGGTACTGATGTCGGTCTAGGCCAATTCATAACCACTTCAATCTTGCTGGGATCGACAGAAATTCCATCTCCTGAAATAATGTGACCGAGGAAGACAACTCGATCCAACCAGAATTCACACTTAGACAACTTGGCAAACAACTGCTCAACTCACAAAATCTATAAGACGATCCTCAAGTGCTCTGCATGGTCAGTACGGTTCTTCGAGTAGATAAGAATATCATCGATGAAGATAATGAAAAACTCATCTAAATAAAGCTGAAAGATACGGTTCATTAAACCCATAAAAACTGCTGGAGTGTTAGTCAAACCGAATGGCATGACTATAAACTCAAAATGACCATACCTCATTCTGAATGCGGTCTTAGGAACGTCTTCCTCTCGCACTCTCAGCTGATGATAACCTGACCTCAGATCAATCTTAGAATAGACAGAAGAACCCTGCAGCTGATCAAAAAGGTAATCTATTCGGGGTAAAGGATACCTGTTCTTGACTGTAGCCTGATTCAATTGACGGTAATCAATACAGAGCCGCATAGAACCATCATTCTTCCGAACAAATAGAACAGGAGCACCCCAAGGCGATACAGTAGGTCTGATGTATCCCTTGGAAATCAAATCCTCAAGCTGCTCCTTCAACTCTTTCAGTTCAATAGGTGTCATACGATAAGGAGCTTTGGAAATAGGTTGAGTACCTGACACCAAATCGATGTTGAATTCGATCTCTCTAATAGGCGGCAATCCATGAACATCTTTCGGAAACACATCAGCAAATTCTCTAACCACTGGTATATCAACAAATACTGGGCTAGATTTGTTGGAAAACGTGTTCAGATCAATTAAGAATTGATACCCGGTGCAGCGGAAGTTTAAAAATTTTTATTTTTCGATATGGAACGATTCTATATCATGGGTATCAAAACTTTACGATTAAATTATGCAAGTAAAAATAAAATCACAATTAAATTTTTACCTATTCAAGCAACGGCTTGATTATGGACACCAACAAAATTTAATCTGCTCTTCTTGTATATCCCGGGAACCGATGGCTTCACGATCAATCTCTGGAATAAGGTCCACGAACAGAAAACAAAAACCCTCTGATTGATTGCACTAGAAATCAATCAGATGTTTATCGAAGAGAATAAACAGATTTGATCTGTTAATTCGAAATGTAATTTTTCACAAAAATCACAGACCGAATTTTCTCAAAAGGGACAGAGGAATTCGAAAATTCCCCTTGAATATTATGAGTGATTTTTGAAAATTGCAAGATGGAATACTTATGATTTTCGAACACTACTCATATATTTATAGATAATTTCTAGACTAGATTAAGTTATGATTATATTAGGAATCCAACTCCTTAGGGCCCATAATCCATAACTTAAGCCCAACAAGCCAAGCCCGTTATTATAGAAATTAATATAAAATTCATCATGACTCCGATTGATAAACCGATTTCACCAATATGCACAGAAACCATTTCTGCACCTTTTAAAGTCAAGATAATTTTTCTGAATCCGAATTCAGTGATTTTCAAAAATGCCCATCCCTATGTCATTTTAGGAAATTCCACTCCCTTTTGGTTAAGAAGTCCAACTTCTCTTTCATTAAATTTAACTATTTAAATTTAACTATCTCAACGGGGTTTAGTAATCCATTACTTGTGTGACCCTCAATGGTTCAGGGATACAGCTAGCCGTGGGCTCACAACTCCATGTGACTCGGAACAACAATTTCCGACTTGCCCAACGAATCATGGTAAGAGCGTCTAGTAACATCGCCCCATGATTCCCTAGGTATCACTGATAGTGCCTGCAAGAACTAGTAGATTTTGGTTAGCGTACAGTACGGTCCCTTCATCCATATATCCCGATCGAATCAACAACCATTGGTGCATCGAGAGTCGTTCGAGATTCGATAACTATGCATTTCATCTTGGAGATCAAATAGTGACATCGCATGTGTTACTAGGAAAATCGAGTAACCTAAAACACATCATGTACTCTGGCCAGAGATTCGTCACACTAATATCTCCTCAGATCGCATAGGATATCCACACTCGCAAGTATGTGGTGAATCCTTGACAACAAAGCATCGACTTCTATATGTGTCGTAACTGTACCCAATCCAGACACCTGATGACCTCAATAGAGTCGGTAAATGAGTCAAAGTACAATACTAGCATATAGAGTCTCAATGATGTTTCAAGTAGTAAGGACTAATGGTGTACAACCAAAACCGCGGAATTTATCCACTTGATAAGTGATAACCACTTGGAAAGTCCGAATAAGGTAGTTCGATCATTCATCATATGAATATCCATTTGCATGCTTTGAACATCTCCATGTCCATTACCAATGAAACGTGGTACTTGGCATCACAAATGCTAGTCTCAATCTCGAGCGATCCTTATCCTTATTAGCGGACGGCTCAATTGACTAGGAACTGTTTAGAATATACAGTGACTATAAGATGTTTTTCATAATAGTGATCTCTCTTTATTCACTATCTCATCTTACTTACACTATAGTATATTCAAGGTTTTTATCAAAACATCAATAGTATATCACAATATAACAATATGAAGAAAGACAAATAAAATGCCATTAATGAATGTAAATTATATTAAACAAAGATTGTTAATACATAGAGTCACAAAAGCCCTTAGCTACAAGTTTGCTAACCGGGCACCCACTCTTTCAAGATTTCAGTACATCAACTGCATAAACCAAAAATCCCTCTGCACCTCTCTGTAACAAACGAGTCATAGATAACACTGAAATCAAAGAAATTCTAGATCGAGAACTCTTACCAAAGAATTTCCACTCGTCAGCCATTTCAGGTCTGAATCTGACCACCTTCAGAAAACAATCGACTGTTGCCCTGTACTTGGTTAAAGCATATATACCGACAACACATTCAAAATCTGACAGCCCAAGTACAATACAGTCGAACTTTAACAAATTTCCCTCAAAACAGAGTTCAGAGTTCCTGAATAATCGGACAAAAACAATTCCTCCACCCAAAGGTGAAGTAACAGCTACTACAGTAGGCAACAACTCAGTAGGCAAAGCATGCAATAACACAAATTTCTCAGAGATAAAGGAATGGGAAGCACCTGTATCTATCAAAACATGAGCAGAATAACCGAAAATCGAACAGTTACCTGCTATAACATCGTCAGGTGCTGCCTGAGCCTGATCCTCTGTCAAGGAAAAGACTCGTGGATGCTGTCTCGGAGGCTGGTTTGCACTAGAGTTACCTCCCTGTCTGTTCTGCTGCTGAGGCTGGAAGGAGTGAACTGCAGAAGAATGTCTCAGGCTGAGCTGTAGGTCTAGATGAACTCCCACTCTGAGCTCGATCTCTACTACGCTGAGGGCACACCTTAGAAAAGTGTCCCGGTTGCTGACAGGTGTTGCAGTTCCCAAAGACTCCCACACACTGATCTGATGAGTGTCTGCCTCCACACTTGCTGCAATACAAGGATGATGATCCAGAACTCTGTCCTGAATCGAACTGCTTGGAACCACTGGAACTAGAAGAACTGTTCACCTGCCTCTAGAACTGTTTCCCTCTTTCTTTGTACTGATCCTTTCTGTTTCCCCCACTGCTTCCACCTTCATACCTCTGCTGTTGGTTTTGATACTGAGGTGGCTGATTCTGATACTGAGACGGTTGGTTCTGAGACTGTCTCTGCTGCTGATGTACCATCTGATTCCCTCTCTGTCTCCACAAACCCTCTTCCGCTCCCTTTGCGTGATTCATGCATCCGCAAAGTTATTAGGTCTAGCCGTGTTTACCAACGTGAAGATGTCGGGATTCAAGCCGTTGATGAACTGATCAGCTTTGGCTTCTTCACTGTCGGCAATGTGCGGTGCAAAATGCAACAAGCTGTCAAACTTGGCTACGTACTCCTCAATGTTCAGATTCTCTTGCCTCAGATTAGAAAACTCGACTCCCTTGTCCTTTCGGTACGAAACAGGGAAAAACCGCTTATAAAATTCAGATTTGAAAAGATTCAAATTAACAATTGTACCTCGGTTCTCTATGGAGCTCTTGGTCGTGATCCACCAGTTCTTAGCAACACCACGAAGTTGATGAATGACTAACCTGGTTCGGCAGTCATTTGTGTAATCAATGGAATCGAACAACTGATCAATGTCGTCCAACCAACTCTCACAGTCAACTGGATTTTCTGTACCCAACAACAACGGTGGATTAAACGACTGGAACCTCTTCAGTAAGGTTTCCATTGGAGTCGCTGTAGCATCCATCTAAACAGTTTCAGTACTAGCTTGTTCAGTTGTAGGAATAACTGGAGGTGGGTTTCTGTTTATAACTCGACAAGGACCCATCTGATAACCAAATGTTAGGACACAGATATCTCAATCGCTACAATTTGGTGCCCTTACAACCGCTTGGAATACCGGATACCAGTCGATAACAGAAGCAGTTATATCTCAAGTAGTTCATGCTTTATAAGTTAAATCAAAAAATCAAGTAATTCAATTAATTCTCAAATAATAAAGCATGCTCGCATGGAATTAAATAAAAAAATAAATAACTCAAACACATGCGAGGAGCCAATACAAGCGGACTCGAACTACCCCGCTCGCTCTAGTTCAACCAAGAATCTTAACGTCTCTGATACCACTTAATGTGAGACCTCGGTTTTAAAAAATTAATCTCGGAGTAAACAACAATTAAGCATACAAGATCCAAGACAGAAAGAAATGCAAGAAAATATTTTTTTTTAAAGGGGGTGCGCTCGGTCTGCTAAAAACAGCAGACCGTGCGCCTCCAGTCCATACATCCCACTATTCTGCTAAACAGGGGATGCGCTCGGTCTGCTAAAAACAGCAGTCCGAGCGAGGCCAAGACAACAGCCTGCTGTCTTGCTCGGAAGGGGGTGACGCTCGGTCTGCTAAAAACAGCAGACCGTGCGCCCCCTACTTCACAGCCAAAACAGAGTAGAAACTCAGAAACTTGATTCCAATACATTCAAATCATAATCATGCATTACAAAAGCAGTTCTTCCAACTAATACATGAAGTTCTAGAGCTTAACAACTGCTCAAAGTATAGAACATGCAACACATTCAATCAAAAAGCTCGCATAAACAATACAACATAATAACGAAGTTCGATATCTAAACATGTTCCAACATCACTAGGTAGACATGCTGACACGACTTCAAAACCGAGTCTCACTTCTATCCCTTGATCCCGAAGCTAACCATGCCTCTTCTGACTTGGTCCTGCCCCACCTGTTGCCAAGTACACATACAAAACAAAGCAACAGCCGGATAAACCGGTGAGAATGGTATTCTCAGAAAATGCAACATAACAAGTAATACATGTAATATCTCAACAACATGCTTACAAGACAACATAATCAGTTCAAGATAATGATATGCATGTATTTAAAATAGGGGTATCAATTATGATAAACAAGGGATTGCTGCTGTACTTTTGGGATCCCAAGGATAAGATCACGTAACGACTCACCGACTCTCCCAATCGAGGTGGTGCCACGCATCTCACTACCCTAGACTTTGGTGCAACTATAAGGAGTATGCTGACACTAGGTGAACCTATACACCCAGGCCACTCACAGTATAGCTCCCAAAACGTTTAAACAAAAAGAGCTGTTCTGCCCGTTGAAATCAAAGTTGGCTCAAGATGAATGCATAACAAAACATAAAACATAAGCCACATAATAAGAGTTCATTCAATCGACAAAATACAAGTTCCACAAGCTAGAACAAGTATTGATGCAATATGTGATTTTAAGGGAAACTCGAGAACCAGTTGTCCCGAGTATGCTATCCCGCTAACGATGACTGCTTTTACCTTTCAATGCAGTAGATCCAACTCTGGATAAGCTACAACAAAAGATTGTATCAAAAACTATACAACCTAAACAACAACAACGGCTCAAGAAAATCTCTTTACCGTTCTTCGTCCAATCTCTTGACGATCAAATGCTGTTAACACAAGGTTCGACAAACTCCAACGAATATGTACGAAGACAAGAGATTATCAACAATAACGATCACTCACAAGCCAAAGTTCACCAACTCAAAAACGGTTCGAAATCCCAAAAACTCAAACCGGCGGCATAACGACTATAACTGAACAAACCGAAAACGCAGACAGCAGTTTAACAACGATACTAACTCATAACAATGCTAAGACAACAACAACAAGGCAAACCCATCAAATCTCAAAACTAGATTTTCGAAAATAGGCTTCCAAAAATCATAACAAATCCGAACGTCGCTCTATTTCAAAACCGACAGATAATAAACGATCAGAACTCTGTCAAGAACAACATACTCGAATCTCGAATGATTCTAACAACATTCGAAAAATAGAATGTATCCGATCGTAAAAAAACTTACGATAAAACGGAGCTCTCGCTGCAGTGATCGCTAAACTGACTTCAGAATTAAATTCCAACGGCCGGATCGAGCTCGGGGAGAAATTTAAAAGTTTGAAAAGCTCAAAAGGCGTTTCAATGGAGGGAAATCGATAAGAGGAAGAATATAGAGTGCTTGGAATAAGTCAACTAGAGTAGATAATATATAAAATCCATTATTTGCGTTTTAGTCCTTAAAAAATCCAAATTTTACAAAATAGACACTGATCAAAATCAATTCGGCTATTGAACTCTGTATTCTCCGATTATCTCAAATAAACTCATTTAAGATAAAAACGGGGCGTTACATATCAATCGTATAATCTAGAGGCGAAATATGAGAATACATCGATCTAGTTTTAGAAAGAGATCTAGAAGAATATGACAATAATCTTCTTTGTTCATTATGAAACTGTATTTCTATAGATCCTTCATTATTCTTAATGATATTGTGTAAATTATTATTTACTATAGGATTTCTAGGAACAGTGTTCAATAATCTAATTTTCAGGAAATATAATATCTTCCCATTTTATAGATCTACGAGTAGTAATTTTAGATCTACTAAATTTTGTTTCTATAACAATTGTTTCATTTAAATCCTTATCTACTCTTTTACACATATGATTTAAAGTAAATAAATGTTTAAAGTAAATTATATAACAAATACATATAACTTATGTTCCAGGAGTATAATTATAACCATGAGTTTTAAAATTTAATGTCAAAGTATCAAGAATATTTATATTAGATAATGATAAAGAAAGGTTAATATAAACATCAAAATATACTAGTCCATGAGCCAGACTAGATTAAATAATTCTCATAAGGGATTGTTTCCAATTTAAATTTCTACCATCTCTTAAAGCTGCTAAAAAGCTTTCTGGTAGTCCTTCTAAAGTTAATGGTTTAAAAGCAATTTGCACTAAACAAATATATAAAAATTTATGAGTTTTCTGAAAAGGTAAAATATCTTTTTTGTTTAACAAACAAATTACCATTTCATTTAATAATAGTCATGATCTGCAAAAATAAAAAACTTTAGAATACAATAAAAGTACTTCTTTATCATTAATTATGTATGCCTTTTATATTTCTTTAATGTCATCTCTCTTATAATTAATTAAATACAAACATTAAATTAAAATCTTAGTAATAGTATATAAGATTAATTATCTATTGACATTTTTATACGTGGTAATTCTATAAACATCGTCCATCACTATATGTATATATATATTCTCAAAAAAAAATTACATACGAAATTAAAATTCGAAAAATATTATATATGATACATATATATTCTGGGGCTAACTAGTGTAGACGGATAAGGTATTGTTACTAACCAACACACAGACAAAACTAAAAGCTTTTTGTTTCCTACGAAAAATTATTTAATTTAATAATCAAATGTAATTAATTATTTAAATTCAAATAAAATAAATATATGAATTTAAATTGAGTATATCTATACTATATATATAATGCAAAAACACCTTGGATGATTATGTAATTACGAAAGTTTCATTTTTATTATAATTTTTTTGTTTTTTATGAATATTTATTTACAAAAAATTTCATTTTTTTATTTCACTATTTATTATTATTATCATTTTTTTATTTTTAGTTAAAAAATAGATAATAGAAGGCGGAGAACGAGTGGGCCTGGGTACTAGTAATATAATAACATAGGGGGATTTTATGGCTTTGCGTGGACTCCTTTTGTCTATATATTGACACCACCCTCTTCTTGTGCTGGAATCCAACTCTCTATCTCAGATCCCATCTGCTCCACTAATCTCTCTGCCCAGATTTTGAGGTACACCGTACACTGTCAAATTTCAACTACAGGGGATGAATTTCAATGCAATAAAACACAAAAATCCCTCTTTCTTTTTGTTTTTTTTTTTTGTTTTTTTTTCCCATGGGTCTTGCTCAGAATCAGTGGTTTTGTAGGGAAGTTTTGGGAGTTGAAATTTGAATGGCGACGAGGAATCTGGAGAAGATGGCATCCATTGATGCGCAGCTGAGGCTTTTGGTACCCGGAAAAGTGTCCGAAGACGATAAGTTGATCGAGTACGATGCTCTGCTTCTGGATCGGTTCCTCGACATTTTGCAGGATTTACATGGCGAGGATCTCAAGGAGACGGTACGCTTTTAATATTCTTGGATTTGTCAAAAGTCTGAAATATTAATAAGCTAATACATTTTTTTTTAAAAAAAATCCAGTTATACAGTGGGTTGATGCTATTAATTTTACGTAAGGTGTTTTTTTTTTGCTTTTCGATTTTTGGCTAGCTATGTGATTGATTGATTGATTGTTTGTTTGTTTGTTGGTTCAGCACTCTTTGGACTGACTGGGTTTTTGATTGATCATTCATTGTCTACCTCCAATTTTTGCTGTTGTTTAAAGAGCATATTCCAGGAATATTCTTTGGTTTTATTTGCGATATTAATTTATGTAGAAATAGTGATTTTACACCAATTACAATAGCTCGTCTTAATTTATTTAGTGAAAAATAATATGAGTTAATTTAGTTTATTTATTTCGATAATCTTTTACTCTATTATTTATCTATTTCTATATTAAATTTATAAGAATAGAATTTATTTTTTATTAATTTGATAAAAAAATATTCAGTTTTCCAATTTACAATTTTTTAAAATAATAGAGTCAATGGGTAAAATTATTTTCAAAATTATTAGCTTTAACGAAAAAATTGCAGTGCTTTGCCTGAAACAATACATCATCTCAGCTCATCTTCGATTGTTCTCTGCTGATTTTTCTAAAATAAAAAAATATTTAAACTATATAATTTGTCATGTACATTTTTTTTAAAAGTGTATAATATTAAATAGCGATGAGATAATAAATTATTATAGACTATAATAGGTCATTTGAAATGTTAGGTTTCTACATTAAATATTTGATTAATTAACTCTAGTTAGATAGTCATTAATTGAATGAAATATTAGGTTAATTGCATACATGAGGTTACTATAACCTTCTATAAAAAAAAATTGATTTATGGGATGGTTTATGTAATTAACCCCTAAAATATTTTTGAGCACACGCACCCTTCGTATGTGTTTTCAGTGATGTTTGTGCTCAAGATTCGAAAATATGGGGGCTAATGGTTTTGAGGGTTTTCAGCAATCTCAAGATTTCACAAGAATGATATATGTAATTAACCACCGAAATATTTTTACGTGAGTATCTAATAATGGACATTTTTTCTGCGGCATTAAAGTGGGTGTTTGACAACTCTTATTAAAAACAACTTATAAACTCCTATTTTAAAAGGCTATAAGCTCTCTGGACTTATTTTAAAAATAAGTTGTTAAAGTGTTTGAATAAACTTATTTTAAATAACTTAAAGATGTTCATATGTTTGGTATTAAAAGTGTTTTTATTGTTACCAAAAGAGTATAATGCTATTAAGGTAATATAAATTGTTATACATATACGAAAATAGTTTTTGAATAAACCTATATTAAAAAATAAAAAGATGTTATATTTTAATTTAGAAAAAATGATATTATTTGAAAAAACTTTAAAATAATATTTAATAGGTGGAGAACATGGTGGAGATTTATGAAAACAGATAGTTTGAATAAATATAATGTTAAAATAATATTTTTTTCTAAAAGCAAGGTCACTCTTTACTTTTTTATAAACAACTTATAACTTGTTTGAAAAATTTTTACCGAATAAATTTTAACTGCTCATAAGCTCGGGCAAACACTCTCTAAGTATTTTCAATGGAAGTACTGCCAGGGTTCTTGAGTATTGTGTTCCACTAAATATTAAGTTTATGTGTAATATTTTTTGTTTTATTGAATAACATTACTTAACTACATATTTCACGTTCTAAATGTTTGTATTCTCCAGATCATGTTACTTTTTGAAAAGATCATTGATAAATATATAATAGTTGTCATTTTATTGAAGTCTTTGTGTTTGTATTAGTTTAATAGAATTCTCTTCATTATATATTATTTTGTTCAGAATCCTGATTGGGTTCTGTTGTGTTGCTTTGGTCAAATCTTATTGCACAACTTGATGGGGAGACTCGGTCTGTATATCATGAGGCATTTTATTAATGCTTCAACTCTTGCTTTCAATTTTGATTATGTGAATCACACATGAATAGATAAAGTGAGTGGAATTCACCATATTTAGGTGCAAGAATGTTATGAGCTTTCCGCGGAGTATGAAGGTAAGCATGACCCCAAGAAGTTGGAAGAGCTCGGAAACGTATTGACAAGTTTGGACCCTGGGGATTCTATTGTTGTAGCAAAAGCTTTTTCTCACATGCTTAACTTGGCCAATTTGGCTGAGGAGGTTCAGCTTGCTTATCGTAGGAGAATCAAAAAGAAAAAAGGAGATTATACAGATGAGAACTCCGCGGCCACTGAATCAGACATAGAAGAGACGCTCAAGAGACTTGTGGTTGATATGAAGAAGTCCCCACAGGAAGTTTTTGATGCGTTGAAGAACCAGACTGTGGACCTGGTCCTCACTGCTCATCCTACTCAATCTGTCCGAAGATCGTTGCTTCAGAAACATGGAAGGTTGGTTCTCTGATTATCTCTACTCTCTAGTGTGTTCTTTGTGTTAAATGTTAATGAATGTGTTTGGTTTTTGGAATGGATGTATTTAATGAAGGTCTTTTTATCTGCTTAAGAAATTTATGGTCTGATTCAATTTGTTCAGGATTCGGAATAACTTGGCGCAGTTATATGCTAAAGACATTACTCCTGATGATAAACAGGAGCTTGATGAAGCATTACAGAGGGAGGTAAACTTCAGTTCCTAGTTTATGGGCAGAAATTTGCCGCTTGTTTCATTTCCCATTTGACACATAGTTTATCGATTTCTTATGGAAGCTTCAAGAGCCACAAAACCCATATTATTGAAAAACCACAATAAGAACACCCCCCTCCCCCCACTACAGATAACTTGAAAGTGACACTTCACACGTTAATACAGTAAGGTTTCCCAGGTAACACACCACCACTAGGTTATCGGGCACAAGAATAGCATCTTTTGTTTCCTGTCCCTCCTCTTGCCTGAGCAATTACAATGCTTAGAAATATGTTTGCTCCACTTGTTAGATATTGGGGACATGATTCCAATCCCTCCAGGATCACACGTTTTTCTGCTTTGTCCACTTTCAACCTCACTTGTTCCTTTAAGGTAGTGTTTGGGAGAGCTTTTAGAAAGCATTTCTTAGCTTTTCCATGTTATAATATTGACAAAATATGAATATAAGTTGTGTAAGATGCAGTGTGAATGTTGTACATTCTGAACTCGACTACTCATGAATATATATTGTTTTTATTGAACCTTCTTTGTTTCATATTTTCGATTTTGTGACATTTCTTTGAAAGAAGTATATTTACCGAGTTCCAGAATTATCAGTATTTTCAGATTTCCATATACACATAAGTTCATGTACTGTCTCACCGATCTGTTCCATTTGATTTGTTAATTGTGATTGCTCGTTTTTGTTTCATCACTTGTATTCACCAGGCGCACGTGCCACCATAAGAAAAGTGAATTCCCATATGGCCTTCAAACTAGGAGCAAGTTGATGATGATTTGTGGAATACTGAATTAATAGTTTTGCACTGACAATAAATTCCTACTTTTACGTTTTTACTCGACTCAGAACATTTCCTCAAAAACACTAATATTGTGTTTGTTTGTGTCTTATGTTTGATCCAATATATGCTAGTTTATATGATTAAATGAGTTAACCGCTGCTTGCATATTGTCTTATATATGTTTTCAGATTCAAGCTGCTTTCCGTACGGACGAAATCCGCCGGACTCCTCCTACTCCGCAGGATGAAATGAGGGCAGGGATGAGCTATTTTCATGAAACGATTTGGAAAGGTGTTCCAAAGTTTCTGCGCAGAGTTGACACCGCCCTTAAAAATATAGGGATTAACGAACGGGTTCCGTACAACGCCCCTCTAATTCAATTTTCTTCTTGGATGGGTGGAGACCGTGACGGTATTTTTTGTTTTTCCTTTACAAATATGTGCTTGAACGTTATTAAATAGTTTCTGTGCTAACATTTACGCATGTTTTGATGGTTTGAAGTATGTAAATGTTGTAGGATGATATGGATTTACACACGCCGATTTACCTTTAGAATTAGATTTGATATTATCGAGAGTATGATGTATCTTTGATACGATTACCTTAGTATGATTTAGTGTATTGAAGATTTTCTGTCATGTTTGTCTCCATATTTTTATCTATATAAAAGGCTAATAATTGCAGTATTGATCAAGAGATATGTCGTGAACCATTTCAATATCATGCTATATTGCACATTCTTTTCACTATATTTTGACTGCTACTTGAACTTAACAGCTCATTTTTTAACATCTTTTGTAAAAATCAATTGCAGGCAATCCAAGGGTAACACCTGAGGTCACTAGGGATGTTTGCTTGCTGGCCAGAATGATGGCCGCCAATTTATACTATTCACAAATAGAGGACCTCATGTTTGAGGTATTTAATCATAACTGCAAACAATTATATTTTTGTGTCTTTCTATAGGTGTATAGATAATTCTTTTAATGAGTTTGAGAACTGATTTTATTCCAAATTCATTGTCTTTTCCAGTTATCCATGTGGCGTTGCAGCGATGAGCTTCGTGTCCGAGCAGATGAACTCCATCGATATTCAAAGAGAGACGCAAAGCATTTCATAGGTGACCACAATATTGTGTAATAATTCAAAGATGCTTCTCTAAATTTCCCTCCTGACTCAGAATATTGAAATTTTGTGATTTAGAATTTTGGAAAACAATCCCGCCGAACGAGCCCTATCGTGTGATTCTTGGAGATGTGAGGGACAAGCTCTACCAGACACGTGAACGTGCTCGCCATTTATTAGCTCAAGAAACTTCTGACATCCCAGAAGAGGCAACTTACACCAATATTGAGCAGGTATTCTCTCGTTTCCATATTCAAACCATTAACATATTCTATAATTCATCATACTTATTCCTTATTAGTGATTTGATTGAAATGTACACGTATATAGATAAATGAAACTGAATCGTTGTAAATTTTATGCAGTTCTTGGAACCCCTAGAACTTTGTTACAGATCTCTTTGCGCCTGCGGGGACCGGCCAATAGCTGATGGGAGCTTGCTTGATTTCTTAAGGCAAGTTTCCACCTTTGGACTTTCGCTCGTGAAGCTCGATATACGACAAGAATCTGACAGGCACACTGATGTCCTAGATGCCATCACCCAACATTTAGAAATAGGTTCTTACCGAGAGTGGTCCGAGGAAAAGAGGCAAGAGTGGCTCTTGTCTGAGCTCAGCGGCAAGCGTCCCTTGTTTGGACCTGACCTTCCAGAAACAGAAGAAATTTCCGATGTTTTAAACACTTTTCATGTGTTGGCTGAACTTCCACCAGACTGCTTTGGTGCCTACATCATTTCAATGGCCACTTCACCATCTGATGTGTTGGCAGTCGAGCTTCTGCAACGTGAATGCCGTGTGAATCAGCCATTGAGGGTCGTTCCACTTTTTGAGAAATTAGATGATTTGGAGGCTGCTCCTGCTGCTGTTGCTCGTCTTTTCTCCATCGATTGGTACAGAAATCATATCAATGGGAAACAGGAAGTCATGATCGGGTACTCAGACTCTGGCAAGGATGCTGGTCGACTATCTGCTGCTTGGCAACTGTACAAGGCACAGGAGGAGCTTATCAAAGTTGCCAAGCAATATGGTGTAAAATTAACGATGTTCCATGGTCGCGGTGGAACGGTTGGACGAGGAGGTGGTCCGACTCACCTTGCTATACTGTCTCAACCACCGGATACTATCCATGGATCTCTTCGTGTTACGGTTCAGGGTGAAGTTATTGAACAATCTTTTGGAGAGGAGCACTTGTGTTTCAGAACACTCCAACGTTTTACTGCCGCTACGCTCGAACATGGAATGCATCCTCCAATCGCCCCGAAACCTGAATGGCGTGCCCTTTTGGATGAAATTGCTGTTGTTGCCACTGAGGAGTACCGATCAATAGTCTTCAACGAACCTCGCTTTGTGGAATATTTTCGCCTTGTAAGCAACCATGATATGTTATATTATCTATAACTTGAATTTTAAGCATCCATTTGAGTCACATACAACATTTGTGTGAATTATTTTAGGCCACGCCGGAACTGGAGTATGGCCGAATGAACATAGGTAGCCGTCCATCAAAACGGAAGCCTAGTGGAGGCATTGAATCACTGAGAGCCATTCCTTGGATCTTTGCCTGGACGCAGACGAGATTTCATCTCCCTGTTTGGCTCGGTTTTGGAGCAGCATTCAAATACGCCATTGAAAAAGACGTTAGAAACCTTAAAATACTTCAGGCAATGTATAACGAATGGCCTTTCTTTAGAGTCACCATTGATTTAGTTGAGATGGTTTTTGCCAAGGGAGACCCCGGTATTGCTGCATTGTATGACAAACTCCTTGTGTCTAAAGATTTGTTGCCATTCGGTGAGAGTTTGAGGTCCAACTATGAGGAAACCAAGAGTCTTCTGCTCAAGGTAAATTTCTTGTGGTTATGTCTGCTATATTATCATAAGGACAGCCATGTTTTGTCTTTATTTTATATGTGCAAGACAGCGTCGTCGAGTTCTAGGCAATATGTTCAAGAATAGTCTTGTTAGTCGGTTTTGACTGTAATAATTTTCTCTTTTACAGATAGCTGCACACAAGGAAATCTTGGAAGGAGATCCATACTTGAAGCAACGGCTCCGTTTACGTGATTCATACATCACAACCTTGAATGTATGCCAAGCTTATACTTTGAAGCGAATTCGTGAGCCAAACTACCATGTGAAGCTGAGGCCGCATATTAGCAAGGAGTATATCGATTCAAAACCTGCTGCAGAGCTGATCACTTTGAACCCAACGAGCGAATATGCCCCCGGATTAGAGGATACTCTCATCTTAACCATGAAGGGTGTTGCTGCTGGACTGCAAAACACAGGCTAAAATAAAGTCTTCCTCGCGGTTTATTCGGTTTACACACCCCAAGATTCGGCGTGCATCTTGCCATTAGTTTGATGTATTTTACGCCTCTTCATAAATGTATGTGAAGCTTGAAAGACTTGAATCTATTGATAATCAGAGATCAATAGTTTGGTTTTATATGAACTAGTTATTATAAAATAAAAACTTTGTGTGCGTATAATATTAAGACTAAAATTCGTTTTCATCATGAAATTTAACAAAATATGAAATTTTGTTTGGGAACAATAATTGGCGGGGAGATTAGCAATCGACAAGTGATGTCGGTTTTGACTGTTGTACAGTTTAAAATTTTGAGTTGCATCGTTATAATTAGTTATGTTTTTTTGGTAAAATAAGTGTTTGATCCTATAATTTGGTGTAAGAGCTTTAGTCAACTGTTCGATTTTAGCTATGGATTGCAAGTGCAATTATTAGGGGAATTGTTGTTAGGAGAGTAATTAATAATACTTGCAACCTTGTTTGAAACTTATGTAGTATTACGGAATGCTTCTAGAAACCATTTTTTAGCTTTTCCTTCACAATTTATTTTGTGAAGGAAAAGCTCAAAAATGCTTTCTGAAAACACTCCAAAACACTCCCAAACACTATCTTAGTGGATCATTGGATCGAGAACCTTGTGGCCACATTTAAATTATAGTTTATCTGAAACCTGGGATGTTGAGTTATGTTTCACATCACTAGTAATGGTAGTCTGATATGTGAATGGGAAACAAAGATAGCAAGTTACAATATAACCTTTTTATATGGAATAATTACACGGAATATTAAGTTTATATTATCTTTGGTGTCTTAAAATATTTTTGTTGATTTCAAAAAAAAATTTGTTATGTTTAAAATAAGGGGAAATTTTCGTTAAATCCCCATTAACAAACTCAAATTGTTTTTCAGTCCCTGTTTCAGAGTTTATATGTTTTCACTCTCTGACAAAAGCCTAACATGTGTTTGAACTCCCTAATTTAGGCTAAATTACGAAATTTCCCGTCAACTTTAAAAAAAAACTCAATAATACTCATTTGAACAATAAATCAATATTTAATAATAGTTCTTTTCTCTTTCCAATCCAACGTTTCCCCAATCTTCTTTCTCCTTGAACACTTACGGATAAATCAACGACGATCTACATATTTGTGTCGACATTTGGTGCAACAAATTGAGGCGAAAGGAGTTTAAAGCCAAGAAACATTAGATTTCGAATTCTTTGCGAAAAAACAGCATCGAACCAACAAGTTTAAGGTATAATTTTTTTTTATGAAAATTAAGAAATTTTTATATCAAATTTCGTCTTGATGATAGGGTTTTTTTTTTTCTTTTTTCCAATTGAGTTATTCTTTGAGGGTTGTCTACTTGTGTATGTTGTGTTGTGGTTATGTTGAAGTTCCATACATCACATGAATTATACATATTTGATGGACAATATTTAAGTTTTATGTATATGAGTGGGCCTGTGTTCATTTCAACCAATTGTGGATTGATTATTTGAAATTCGTAATTGTTCTCGATTATAACGATATTATTGTCAATTTTTATCGTTTAGTACTAAATTATAAATATTATATGAATGATCTTTATAGTATTCAAATCTGCTGCCTAAAAGTGTGATTCTATGATTTTTGTTGTTGTTGTGGAATATGTTATGAATAAAATCATGATCTTCATTGTTTATCTTATTGTTATTGTTTTTATGGAATATGTTTGAGCGATTCTTTGATATTTGTTATGGTTTTAGTGATTGTATTAAATTTTTGTGCCATCGTGTGAATTGTACAGATTTTTGGTCAATATCTGGTTTTTCCGTCTGTGAGTGTGAATGAATCTCATTTACTGCAATTTTGAGATAGAGTAGCTGAAATTTCTTATTGTTCTCGACTATACCAATTTAATTCCAAATCATAATGGTTATAGTGCTGCATTATGACTTAGATATTGATAATTTATTATCATTAAAATAAAAATGGGCTGCTTGAATTTGTTACGGTGTAATGTTTTTTTGTGTGTCATGTGTTATATGAATGAATGCATGATTTTCAATTTAGATATTATTGTATTGAATGTAGTTTTTTTAATAGTTTGATAATGAAATCTATAAGTGATTCTTGTAATATATTTTTTGGGTCGCTACAAGTAAAGAAACATAATTTTGTGATTTCAATCTTCATTGGATGTAGCTTGATGGATATTTTTGCGAGCCTGAGAACAATGTGCTGAAATTTCATTAGAAACCATGATTTTTCGATACGTATCTCCACTATCATTTGAGAAGTATTCTACTTTCATATCAATGCACTCTATTCGACGAATTCACTTTTTCTCGGACAGACATCCTGAGATTATCAAGGCAGTTGAACGACTATTTATGGGGAGTCATCATGTTATTGTTTGTAACATTTAGTAGATAATTTTGTGAAGCTAATAATACTAAATTATTTATTATTCTCTAATTTTATTAAAATTTTCATACATGATTTTATATTTCTAACCTCAATATAAATTATTTTGTTTTTATTTAGGTGTTGAGAAGTTACTGTCGACATAAAAAAAAATATTGTGCTTCCATAATAAAGAAAGCAACATATGCTCCATCTTTACAATTACACAGAAGAAAGCGGTTATGGAAGTTGGCTCGAGCACAGACCTTCGAGGAGATATACATGTTCCAATGAAAGTATTGTTGGTTTACGTTTGATTTCATTATTATTTGGAACACACAGTTGTTTTATATTAATTTTAGTTCTGGTTGTAGTGTACTCTTATGTATTGTGCTCTCTTGTGTTGTTCCAAATATATTTAAAATTATCTCAAATCAAAGACAATTGAAACTAATTTACTATTACTTGGGAAGGTCGGTCACAATGACCAAAAATTTTATCCTGAGAAGTAGAACGTTATGTGCTCAATTGAGACACATTTGTACTTTTCTAGCTCATGTGTTGTGCCGCAAAGACATTGTGGTGCAATCTTCAATTTCATTCTGTAAAATAATTTTTTTTACAAGGTAAAAATTGAAGAAACGAGTGAATGATAGATGTATTGTATCAACAAACTCAATAATAAGAGGTAGATTGTAGTAAAATCCTTTGATTGGTCAATGTCATAAAGCTATTAATTTTTTTATTGTGAGGGTCAAAAGAGTGATTTCAAGAAGATTGGTCACTGTCGTCTTGTGCCGAAAATCAAGCGTATTATTCCTAATATTTTTGAGAGTGTTCCAAATACCTCTCATTTCGAGCCGTAATCTTAGCCGCTATGAAAGAGTGATCTTGATGGCCCAAATGATTGTCCTTGAAGTTGAAACAATTTATTCTTGATTAAGGCTAACGTATTCTATTAATGTGTACGTGTTGTTCCGGATCTCGTAGTCTCATTTCTTTGAGATTAGTGGAGTTGAAATACATGCTTTGTCTTACAAATTAATGTAATAGATGATAAAAAATCAGATTCAACAACTTATGAGTTTGAATGTTTGAATTATTTTTCAATTGTAGTCATTGGGAGACAATTGACATCAATAAATGTGATCTCATTGAGTAATATTGATCATTGTGTTCCTCCTATACCTTAGACAAAGTAGTGCACAAGACATTACATGACAAACATTTGGGTAATTGTTCTACCAATCTTGAGGTATTGAAAACTCCTCATAAACATTTGTTATGAGAAATATAGTAGCATCTTGAAGCATGTGCAAACGATGAATCTCAAGTTCACAATGACATGTCCTATTGTGCAGGAAATCAGGAGTATTATCCTTGATATTGCTGAGATTGTTCCAAATACCTGATATTTAGAGCCGAAATCTTGTATGCTAGGAAAGAGTGATCTTGATGACCCAAATGATTGTCCTTCAAGTTGCAACAATTTATACTCAATTAAGGCTAATGTATTTTATTAATGCGTAAATTTTGTGCCGGATATCGCAGTTTCATATTCTTTGGGATTAGTGGAGTTGAAATACATGTGTCGTCTTATAAATTAAAGTAAAAGATGTTAAAAAATCAGATTTAACCACTTATGAGTTTGAAAGTTTGAATTATTACCCAATTTTAGATATGAGTTTATCAATTAATTTCAAATTGACAATAGTCGAATATCATCTTTTCGACTTAATTCATTGTCATAGAATTAATAATCAATTCGGTACTAGGATAATTCTTCATTCATCATTCTTCTAGCTGTTTCTGGAGTTCTTCAGTTCAAGTAGTGATTTTGTATACGAGTTGTCGTAAGATCTTTGTAATATACACCACTCCCTATAGAACTCTTCATTTCGTAGAAAGGTCAGAATATTTCGTCTGAATATTTTTGTACATTCTAACCACTGACATATCTGTCAATTTTAGGTTAGTTCTATACTAGTCTTGTATATCTGAATTCTTCCGACACTCTTCTACATTAATGTTGATATAACCAATACCGAATAAAAGGAATCTTATTTTTTGAAACCCATATCATAAATCTCTAGTCATTTCTATTGCTGATCATTGCACGGATACAATCGACTATTAACTAGTACTTAGTTATTGCATTAATATATATAATGCATGCTAGCTTAGTACCCTAAACCTTTAATTATCGAATTCAATCTTATTTCCTCAAATTTGTATTTCATCTTTTCTGACTAATCTTGTAAATGCGTTCCATCTACTCAAAAGCAAAGTCTCAGCAAATACAATTAATAAAGGCTCAACAAATAAAGATTGTAGCATAAAAAATCACTGTTCTATGAATGTGTAGTGACCCAACCCGGATCCACTTACTAATCAGAGTTAATTAGCGCATGCAATAAAACTTAAAGCGTAAGGAGCGGATAATTTAAAATACAACAAATCCAATCGGCAGAATACAACCGACGATAACATAAGTGTATAAATACCATTATACAACAAAATCGAAGGTTCAGGGTAAACAAATCCCTACCCTCTAAAACCTCATACTCTCGGATCCTCAATCCTGCTGAGAGCCGCTGGATCGTCCAGCCTCAAACCTGCCCCACCACAAGATACACAACAATACCCAAACACAGGGGCGTGAGCTCAATACATAAGCAATGATATATGTACAAATATGCGCACACAGATGATTTAAAATCCCAGGTAAAACACTTGCTCATGGTGCCAGGAATATACAGTAATGGCTAGAGAGCGATTCCCCGGGGTACTCGTATATTCTATATCAGGGCTGAGCCAACCCCATCCTGACCCGAATCCAAAACAGGATATAAGTCCCATATGGAAATTGTCATACCTGACTCGAGTCCAACATGAGATCACTGTTTCCTATGGAGACTGTCAATGACTCACATCTCTCAGGATGTAGTCACATGTAAAATCATGCATGTTCTAAGGCAGAAAAACATGCTAAAACATGGTAAAACATATATCACATACTCATGCAACATACATGAAAATATATCATGCCGGCTATCTTGGTCAGTACTTACGTACCTCTAACACTGCTGGTCAAAACCTAGCTCCTCTGGTCTAGTCTCCAAGCCTACTAGTCCAGTCTACTGCTACTACAATGCAATTACCTATGCATCAATAATTAAGCTCTAAAATCCTTAACTAAGCTATTGCATACTCCTAAATATTTTTAGGAAGCCAAAGCTATACCTGCGTCCGTCATTAGCCCTTTGCTGTCGATAGCCTCAAAATTAGGCCACAGCTCCGCTACGACATCTAGATCGCTGCGCCACTTTCGGAATCCCGATAGGACGCCTAGATCTCCCTAGATCTGAGTTAGAAGGCCTAGGATTCGAGAGAGAAAAGAGGAGAGAGGTGCAAGAAATGAGCTCTCGGACCCTCTATTTATAGACATGGAATGGAACGTCCGTTCCTCAACATTGCGTCCGTTCTTCCTGATGAACATTGCGTCCGTTATTCTTTGTTGCTTCCGATGTCCCATCAAGTGCGTAAGCAATGACATCATATTTTTGCCATCACGGATGACATCAGCTGCCAAAACGTTGCTTCCGTTCATGAACGTTTCTTACGTTCCTGGTCACCCTTCGGGCCATTACCGATCATTCTGAATCCATTTTTGAAGTCCGTTAATCCATCCGAAACTTCCTTAATCATGTATTAATAATGCAAAACATGATCACATGATTAATATACTCATTAATCGTTAATTATGGATACGGGTCACTACATTCTCCCCCACTTAAGAAATTTCGTCCTTGAAATTTAAGTCTAGAGGAAAACATGAATAGTCAAAAATGATCTATATTACAACTGAACAAGTGCAAATTCGATACAAAGAAGTACAAAATTTCAAAATAACTCGGGGTTCTTGGCTCGCATTCGGCTCTCTAACTCCCAAGTAGCTTCCTCTGTACCTCTGCGCTGCCACTGTACCATCACCAATGGTATATGCTTGTTACGAAGTACCTTGTCCTTTTTGTCTAGAATCCGTAAGGGCCTCTCCACATACGACAGATTCTGATCTAACTGCACCTCTATCGGATGCAAAATATGCGACTGATCCGCCACATACTGTCTCAGCAACGACATGTGGAACACATCATGGATCCCCGAAAGATCTGGTGGCAAGGCTAGACGATAAGCCACGTTTTCAACCTTCTCAAGAATCTCGAAAGGACCAATAAATCTCGGTGTCAGCTTACCCTTGCGACCAAACCTCATCACCTTTCGGAAAGGTGACACACGCAAGAATACATGCTCTCCTACCTCGAAGTGTAATGGCCTCCGGTGAGTGTTCGCGTAGCTAGCCTGTCGATCCTGGGCCGCCTTAATCCTGTGTCGGATAAACTCCACTGCATCAGCCATCTGCTGAATCATATGAGGACCCTCAACCTGACGCTCGCCAACCTCGTCCCAAAACAGAGGTGTACGACAACGACGTCCATAAAGAGCCTCAAATGGTGCCATTCCAATGCTGCGATGGAAACTATTGTTGTAAGCGAACTCCACCAATGGTAAATGATCATGCCACGCTGGACCAAAATCCATCACTGCCGCGCGAAGCATGTCCTCTAAAGTGCGAATAGTACGCTCGGACAGTCTGTCTGTCTCTGGATGGTAAGCCGTACTCAAGATCAAAGTAGTACCAAGGGCTCACTGGAAACTACCCCAAAATCTCGAAGTGAATCTCGGATCTCTATCACTGACAATGCTCAACAAAATGCCATGCAATCGAAAGATCTCCCGCACATACAATTGTGCCATCCTATCAAAGGTATAATCGCGGTTAGGGAAGAAAATGCACTGACTTAGATAATCGATCCACGACAACCCAAATAGCATCACAATTCCTGGAAGACATAGGCAAGTGGGTGACAAAATCCATCGTCACATGCTCCCACTTCCACTCAGGAATCTCTAAGCTGTGAAGTAACCCTCCGGGTCGTCTAAACTTTGCCTTGACCTGCTGACACACAAGGCATCGGGATACAAACTGATAGAGACTGCGCTTCATCCCTTTCCACCAAAATCGAGTGCGAAGATCCTTATACATCTTCATGCTGCCTGGATGTACAGAAAACCTACTGCAGTGAGCTTGTGATAAGATCTCTTCCCTCAAAGCAGAATCCTCGGGTACTACCACTCGACCAGAAAGACACAACAGACCGTTTCCTTGCAGATGGAAACCAGAAGTATTACCACCCTCCGCCAAACGGGCTAACTTTTGAGTCTTCGGATCGGAATTCTGAGCTTCCTGGATTCGTTGATACAAGGCTGGCTCTTCAAGCACAGAAGAAACACGAATCCCTTGCTGTTCTTTCTTATGACGGAACGTTAATCCCAAAGAACAGCACTCCTCCACTGCCTTCGAAACCGAACTGGTACTAAGGGAACTCACGTAGACCTTGCGACTAAGCGCATCAGCAACGGGGTTCGATGAACCTGGATGATACTTGATCTCACAATCATAATCTTTTAACAGATCCATCCAACGACGCTGTCGCATGTTCAACTCAGCCTGAGTGAACAGATACTTCAAACTCTTATGATCGGTGAAGATCTTGAATCTTTCTCCGTACAAATAGTGACGCCATATCTTCGGAGCAAAGACAATGGCTGCAAGCTCTAGATCATGTACGGGATAGTTCTCCTCATGAGTCTTCAACTATCTGGAAGCATAGGCGATCACGTGGCCATTCTGAGTCAACACGCACCCCAAACCCTGGAGAGAAGCATCGGTGAATACTACAAAACCACCTGATCCAGACGGTAAGGAAAGTACTGGAGCTGTCATCAACCGACGTCTCAACTAATGAAAAATGTCTTCACAAGCATCTTACCACACGAAAGAAGCATCTTTCTTCGTCAACTGTGTCAAAGGCCTAGCTATCTGAGAGAAGTTCTCCACAAAACGCCGGTAGTATCCTGCCAAACCAAGGAAACTACGAATCTCAGAAGTTGTAGTCGGACGTGACCAATTCAGAATAGCCTCTGTCTTGCTGGGGTCAACAGATACGCCCTCCTGAGAAATGACATGACCAAGGAATACAACTCGGTCAATCCAGAAGTCACACTTGCTCAGCTTCGCGTACAACTATCTTTTCCTCAAGACCTGAAGTACAGTGTAGAGATTGTAGGCATGCTCATCCATGCTGCGAGAATAAACCAAGATATCATCGATGAACACTACCACGAACTTATCCAGAAATTCGCGAAACACCCTGTTCATAAGATCCATAAAAACAGCTGGAGAATTCGTCAGACCAAACGGCATCACTAGAAAATCATAGTGTCCATACCGCATACAAAATGCTGTCTTAGGAACATCCTCCTGTCGAACTTGCAACTTATGATACCCAGACCAAAGATCAATCTTCGAATAGACAGAAGTACCCTGCAACTGATCAAAGAGATCATCTATCCGTGGAAGAGGATACTTATTCTTCACTATCACTTGATTCAACTGACGGTAATCGATACACAACCGCATCGAACCATCCAACTTCTTGACAAACAGCACTGGGGCTCCCCATGGCGAAACACTGGGTCGAATGTAGCCGTTATCAAGAAGATCTTGCAATTGCTTCTGCAGCTCTTTCATCTCTGATGGCGCTAAACGATAAGGAGCTCTGGAAATCGATGTAGTCCCTGACAGTAACTCAATGCCAAATTCGATCTCCCTCACTGGTGGCAAACCTAGAATCTCCTCCGAAAACACATCTGGAAAATCATGAACCACTGGTATATCCTGGATATCTACACTACAACAAATTTGATGTACAACAACGTCTAAACGACAACGATTTTGTGAAAAAACCGTTGTCTCATGAGCTTTCACAACGGATTTATTAAAATCCGTTGTCGTTTGCCTTATTTTCTTAAAAAACGACAACAGATTATGACCTACGACAACGTATTTTAAAATCCGTTGTCTATTAGCGCTTTTTTTTTTTATAGCATACGACAACGGATTTTAAAATCCGTTGTCTTTGAGCGCGTTTTTATGGCCCTACGACAACGGATTCTAAAAAACCGTTGTTGTATTATTATTTTATATATTAATAAAATTAATTTTTTTTAAAATATGTTATAATACTTATAACTTAAAGAGATCGAAATACACTTTCATTCTCTTTCTCTTTTGATCTCTCATTTCTCTCCTCATCGCTCTTACCATCAATTACCAAACCCTAGCCGCCATAACACTCTAGCCGATTTCAGATCGAGAGATGTTGCAGAAAAAGGATCGATGATGGAAGATTTTCGGTCACTCTCTCAATCCCAAACATTTTCCAGACGGAGGCTCGATTTAAGCGTAAGTTAGAGCTTGAGGCAAGCCCGATTCTTACCCATAATTTTTGCTGCGTTGTGGGCTTTCCGGTTGGGATAAAGGTCACCTTTCCTGGCCATTCTTTACATGTACAGAGAGACCTTCTTCTGCTATATTGTGAACTAGAATGTGCCAAGGTTTCCGTAGAACGTGTTGCTGTTGTGGTTGCAAATTACTGGAAATCTCTCTTTTTTTGTTTCGAAAAATCCTCTAGCAAGAAATATCCCCATTGATCGCTCAAAAATTAATGAAACTCATAGGAACCTCGCAGCGCAGCTTCAACGAGGCCTGCGAGAAGTTGAGCAACGGTGTTCTAATAAGTTTGCTTGCTTTTGTAGCATTCTTTTTCTTTATTCTTGTACTAATCTTGTTTAAGTTTGAAAGAGTAGGAGTTAATCTGAGGTTTTGAATGAGTTGGAGTTAATTTGTGGCCTGCTTTACTCGGAAATTAGAGGTGACGTTGCTGGATACGTCATGTATTCTTGCCCCTCCTTGCTCAGTGCTTCCATCTCCAAGCTCGCAGGTTCCATTTTTGGATTAAAATTTCTGTTCAACTTTTTCTTTTGCGCAAAAGATATTATGATTCCAGAAATGTAGGCCATTTTTCTTGCGCATATTCCTCGAGTATAATGCAAAATATAACTTTTAATTTTGTGTGGGATTTCCTTAGTGTTAAATTGGCTGTTGTTTTAAAAATTATCCAATAAATAGAAGATGTCGATATGGTGAAACATATTAATTTTGTTCCATTGATTACATGATTATTTTTTATACATTCAAATGACTGACATCTTTTTTGAACCTAATCATATGTTGAAATTAGGACTCCAGAGGAAGTTCTTGTTGCAAAAGGTGTTAAGCCAACATTATCGCCTAATCTTAATACTTTGGCATTAGTCGAGGTTCTTTCTTACACTTCCCTTTTGTTAACTAGTTTGTATGTAATTTATGTTTGATAATATAAGCCTGAGGTTATGTATGTATAAACCTGAGGATTCTTTTTCATTAAAGGAAGAGTATTTTAATGAAGCTTTTGCCCCTGTATTAATATATTTGTGGTGAAGCCTACTTCTCTGAGGTGGACCGAGTAACCAATTCTTTTTCCCCTCTCAGGCAGCAGGTGTGAAAGGTATTCTGTTTTGTGGTGTTGGCTGCCAAGTTCAAGGTATTTCCATCTTAAAATGTGTCATGCACTTTTTTCAATTAATTTCTTTGTCTTGACTTGTACTATTTTAATGCAGAGTAATTTGTTAAAGTGCAGCACTGAGATCAGTGCAGCGTTATTTGAATTTGGAAAAGCTTTATGTTCTCGGAACCAATTGTGGTAACATTTTTTTAGTAGTCGAGAACATTGCATTTTTCAATATCTTTACATTTTAGAACCTTTTTCAAACACATTTCTTTTCATTACATCACCATTAAGTTTCTTTAGTTGCAAGGATGGGGAAACTAATATTCTTATGTTTCATTTTTTTTATTTCACGGCCAACAGGCACATTGGTTTTGAAATTCTCTAAATTAACATTCTTTAAACCTAATGGCTTTTCCGAACAGTTGATAATGGAACGCAAGAAGGTTTAGATAAGTTTCTAAAGGCTGCTAGCAGTGAACCAGAAACTGTTCTTCACAATGAGCTCATGCAAGATAACAAGGTTTTTCTTTAACTTGTCAAATCGTGCATATTATTTCTTTTCTAATGAATCCAAGTTCATATTTTAGGTGCCGAAATCCTAAATGTGCTAAAAAATCTTGGGCTAGCAATTACATACCTTTTAGCCATGCCTTTCCTGTTAGTCCGAGGCAGATATATGTATATATTATTCATGTGGTGACCAAATAGGGTGGAAATTGAGTGGCCAATTTGACATATTTATCCAGTGATGGATTTTGAATTAGTACATTATCATTTACAACTACTGGGGCATACATTTAGTATCATCATCCTCTCTTATAACTATTATTGTTTTTTTCTGACAATTCTTGTAACTATTATTGTGTGTGTATTTAAATACTTAAACCTGCTACTGTTGTGTGACTCATGGTTGTGCTAAGATGCTGGTTACTGGCCGCACATGTGAAGAAATATAGCAGGAATAATGATTGATCAAACACAAAAAAATAACGATGTAATTTATGATATTGTATTGATTGAAATAAGTGAAGGTATTTCCCATAGATAGTCTCTGTGCAAGCAATGAAATCGCTCTTCTAGCCATTGCTGGTATTATCACAAAACAAGATGGATAAAATGATTGATTCTAGATTCTTCCAAGACTAAAATAAGGCTGAATATTGTAGAGCCCATAATAATATTCAAGTCCATAACAGGTTACATGATTAACAAAACTGACTGTAAGAATGTTTTATATTGGTCTTTTGTAGGTTCACTTGAAGCATTTAGATGGTCACATTGAGGAGGTAACTTAGTGAAATCATTTTCATGCCTTTCTGTATACTCTGTTTTGTGATCAGATTCTATAATCTTACTAGTGCAGGTTCCATATTTCTGTCTCCCAGCAAATGAGTTGACTGATGTGATTGCTCCTTCTTGCTATAGGTAATTTATAATTTTGTCCTAACCATGTACACCATGACTTTTATTTATTAAGAAAATTTTTAGATAAAGCAAACTCTTTGACAAGATGACTAATCAAATGTTCAGTAAAATTTAGTTTAAGATGTGCAGATAAAAAGTAGCAGTAACCTTGAAAAAGGTCAAGTACAATGAAAGTAGGAACTAAAATTTGAACCATCACTACCGAAAAATGTTATTCCTTCTCAATGAAAGCAGTATCATTTACATTTTATTAGTAAATTTGAATTAAATAATTCAAGCATGAAAGTTTGTTTGAGCGTGTTAGCGCTCAGCTTGTGCTTGTGCTCAACAATATCGGGAAAACTAATAAAAATTCTAAGTGGCTTGAAAAGTGGACTAGCTATATGGTTTTTTGGCATCCTAGTTATGAGCATTGCCAAATCGTGCTTCAGTGAGAATAAGATCGCCTTAATAAGAAATGTAATTTTCAAATTCGAGATAAGTTTATGCCAACATGTCATGTTATATTATCATGCAGCTAACCTCTGAAGCTAGACAATGCGTGTGGAATCCTATGTCTCACTTCGCAGAGGTGATGCGGCTCTTAGTAGTAGAGTTGGGTATCGGATAATCGTGAGGCAACTGGAGGCACTAATAAGGCTATCAGAGGCAATTGCACGAAGTTGATATTTTATTTGTAGTGTGCATTAAATTAGAATTTTAATTTCGAGTATTTGTAATACTAAAAAAATGTATATTAAATTTTATTTATGAAATTTTAAATTTTGTTTTGTTTATAATATTGAATTATATATAAAAATATTTATTATTTTTTTGTTTTTTATATAGAAAAAGACAACGGATTTTATCCGTTGTCGTAGGAATTGAAAAACTGTTGTAATTAATGGTGTTGTCAAAACTACGCCCCTACGACAACAGATAAAATCCATTGTCGTTTTCCTCAAAGACAACGGATTTATGCCTACAAACGGATTTTATTCGTTGTCATAGCTATCAAAGACAACGGATGAAATCCGTTGTCTTTGAGGGCAACGACAACGGATAAAATCCGTTGTCGTAGGGGTGCAGTTTTGACAACACCATCAGTTACAACAGTTTTTCACCCCCTACGACAACGGATAAAATACGTTGTCTTTTTGCGTTTTTCTTGTAGTGATATCTCCCCTAAGGATGCGTCAATGGCGTAGATAAGGTAGCCTTCCCCGCCAGACTCTAAAGCACGCCGGGCCTTCTGAGCATAAACTACTGGCATCTGGGGTCGCGCTCCCTCACCATAGAAATACCAAAACTCGCTATCCTCTGGTCAGAACTGAACAAATCTCTGATAGCAATCCACTATCGCTCGGTAGGTAGTCAAGAGATCTATCCCAATGATGCAATCGAAATCCTCCATAGCTAGAACCATCAGGTTAGCACTAAACTGATGCCCCTCGAAATCCAAAACACAACCCACAACTAGACGCTTGGCTAAAACCTCACTACCCATAGGAGTAGAAACTACTAGGAAGACGTCTAAAGAAATGAATGGCAACTTATACTTCTTAGCAAATCGTGCTGATACGAAAGAATGCGATGCACCAGTATCAATCAAAACATATACAGGAAAACCACATAAACTACAGGTACCTGCGATCATCCGATCACTGTCTGCCTCTGCCTGTTCCTGGTTAAGCGCAAAGACCTGACCCTGGGCACGTGGCCGCAAAGAAGAATGACCCCGAGAAGGACTCTGAGTATGCTGCCGTTGAGACTACTGTGGAGACTGGTGCTGCTGAGAATACTGCTACAGATAAGGTGGCTCCTGGTACTGAGGTGGCTGAATAGATGCCTGAGAACCTCCTGAACCACTCGCTGTCCCAATCAGCATCGGACAATCCCTCTTCATGTGACCCTCCTGGCCACACTGGAAGCATGCATTGGTCGATCAACCACACTGTCCTGGAGGATGCCTGCGTCTGCACTGACTACATTGGTTCGATCTCTGTCCACCAAAACGATGCACTCCGCCGGATCCAGATGAAGAAGAAGAAGTACCTCCTGGCTTCTTGAAAGAATGTCCCTTCGGACCCAAAGGACTAGAACTCGCTGGCCTGGAAGAAGAAGAGAAGAGTCCCCTGTTCCTCCAGATAGTGTCCTCTGCCTGGAGACAATGGTCCACCAAGCCCTCGTAGGTCATATCACTGCCCACAGCAACCATCTGATGAATCTCATGGTTCAAACCCTGAAGGAAATGGTCATACTTCGGCATAGAACTATCAGCAATGTGAGGACAATAAGGTAGCAGATCAAAGAACTTCTGCTGGTACTTCTCGATCATCATCGTACCCTATCGCAGACTCAGTAACTCACTGGCTTTCGCCTGTCGTAGAGCTGAAGGGAAATACAGTCTGTGATAAGCTGTATGGAACTCGCCCCACGTGGCTACTCCTCTCGCTGCTATGAATGGTGAGGAAGTAGATCTCCACCGCTTCCTCGCTCTACCCTTAAGAATAAAGGCCAGAATCTTCATCTTATCCTCGTCTGAGCAACGGAAGTCCTGAAAACACTCCTCCATCCTCTCGAGCCAATCCTCAGCCTCCTCAGGCGTCTCACCTCCTGTCAAGGGCTTCGGGCTAACATCCTTAAATCTGCGCATGCTCACTCGTCTGCGCTCCTCAGGCTGACCTCGACGACGTCTACGATCATTCGGATCGCCCCAACGACCGTCGCCTTCGCTATCGTGGCTCTCATCATAATCTGCCATCTGTTATATAAAAATAGATAATTACTTAATCCTCTTTTACAAAATTCCCAGTGCAATGCGCTCTGATACCAAAAAGTATAGTGACCCAACCCGGATCCACTAACTAATCAGAGTTAATTAGCGCATGCAATAAAACTTAAAGCATAACGAGCGGATAATTTAAAATACAACAAATCCAATCGGCAGAATACAACCGACGATAACAAAAGTGTATAAATACCATTATACAACCAAATCAAAGGTTTAGGGTAAACAAATTGCCACCCTCTAAAACCTCACATTCTCGGATCCTCAATCCTGCTGAGAGCCTCCTGGACTGTCCAGCCTCAAACCTGCCCTGCCACAAGGTACACAACAATACCCAAACACAGGGGCGTGAGCGATAACGCTCAATACATAAAAAATGATATATGTTCAAATATGCGCACATAGATGATTTAAAATCCTAGGTAAAACACTTGCTCATGGTTCCAGGAATATACAGTACTGGCTAGAGAGCAACTCAGCGGGGTACTCGTATATTCTATATCAGGGCTGAGCCAACCCCATCCTGACCCGAATCCAAAACAGGATACAAGTCCCATATGGAAACTGTCATACCTGACTCGAGTCCAACATGAGATCACTGTTCCCCATGGAGACTGTCAATGACTGATAGGAGTCGTTTTTGTGCGTTATTTTTGCTTGTTTTGTGTTTGTTTTGCATTAGTTTCGTTTTCGTTGTGTCTGTTTTTACCATTCTTTTTTCGTTTATTGTTTTAAAGTTTTTTGTAGTCACTCCTCTGGTTTATTTATTTTTATTGCAGGAAATCACCAAGAAATGCTGATACTTGGTGAGAAGGTGATGCACAATTGAGGCGGTGAGGATAGCGCAAGAAGAAAAGAACATTTCTGGAAAAGAGGGGGTGCGCTCGCGCGGCAATTTTCTACCGCGCGAGTGCACTCATCAATTGTAAAACAGTAGCGGGCAGAAAGGCATGGCGCCCGCGCGGCAATTTTCTACCGCGCGGGCGCAACCACGAACTTGGGAAACTGTAGTAGCCTAATTTTCAGGCGCCCGCGCGGTAATTTTCTACCGCTCGGGCGCGATGCGCTGACGTGAAATTTTATTTTTTTAGAGAGTTTATTTCGGGAAGGACTCTTGGGGACTTTAAATACAATTCTTTCCTTAGTTTTTGAGATGGGGAGACGGACGCACATCAGGAGGCAGACGGCGGCTGAGCAATTCAAGATTTCTCTTCTCCGTTGGGAGTTTTTCTTTTCTTCTCTTCTGAATTTTTATGTTAAACACTTTTGAGATTGAATTTTTGTAATGAATTCCAGTAGCTAAGTTTTTATTTTGTTGGAATCGAGGGGATCCTAACCCCAAAACACTGTAGTGTGATTGAAGCACCGGACGTATTGAGATTTGATTTATGTTTATAATTGATTTTATCATATTTTTCTTTCTATGTTGATGATTAGCTACCCTTAACATAGATTCGTAAATTGTGAATTGTTATCGAGAGATAGGTTCCTAATTAGGACGAATGATAGAATCCATGGACTTAAAATATGCATAGAGATATGGTATTTAGTACATGTTGATAGCCATAGAACACCAGGTTGAAAGTTGTAGAATTCATAGAACGCAAAGCAACCAGTCATGATAAATAATTAAAGAGATTTAATTATTTCACTGATTTGATTAGTTTGACATCACCTCGAGAGAGAGTGTCAATGTTACAAGAATTTCTGTCAAATTTATAAGAATAAATTAAATTCCAATCGTCCAGTTCAATTAGGGGAAAGGTGAACCGAAATTCCAACAAAATCATTTTGAATTGGTGTTCTTCAGTCTGAGAATTGATTGTTTGGTTGTGAAATCCACTTTTATTTACGTTGAGTTCAAAATTAATTTTAAATGTTAGATAATTCCAAAATCAAATTTGAGATACTTTGTGTAGTTGAAAATCAACGAGACAAATTACTATTGTTAGTCCCTGAGGACGATACTCGTACTCAGTACATTTTATTATAACTTGAATCGTGCACTTGTGATTATTATCAACTGGATTTGAGAGATTTTTTTTAGAAAATTTAAGTGTTAGTATTCCGTCGATCAATGACTCACATCTCTCAGGATGCAGTCACACGTAAAATCATGCATGTGCTAAGGCAGAAAAACATGCTAAAACATATAGCACATATGTTGGAAAAACTGGCGTTCAGATCAATCACGATTGATACCCGGTGCAGCGGAAGTTTAAAAAATTTTTTATTATGGAACAATTCCATGGTGTGGGTATCAATCATTCAACGATTAAATTATTGTGTGTGTAAAATTCAAATAACAATTAATTAAATTTTACCTTCAATCTCGAAGCGAGATTATTGGACACCACACAGATTTCTCTGCGCTTCTTGTATCTCCCAGGAACTGATGAACTCCTTCAATCAGGTCCACGAATGGGGTTTAAATCCCTCTGATAGATTGCACTAGAAAATCTATCAGAAGTTTTTCTGCGAAGAGATTAAACGAATCTGATTCGTTATTCCTGACTGCAATTCAAAATCACAGACCGGAATTTTCTCTGACAGAGTTAAGGGGGGCGGCCGAAATATGTTTGAGAGAGAGGGTAGGGTTTTTCGAAAATTGCTCTCAAAATAATGACCTGTTGTGTGTAATTTCTGTACTGAAATAACTTATTTATAATGCAGGCCACTAACACCTTAGGGCCCATTAGTCATAAGTTAGGGCCCGACAAGCAAAGCCCGCACATTCAGAAATTAATATAAAATTCATCGTGACTCCGATTGATGAACCGATTTCACCAATGTGCACAGAAACCATTTCTGCACATTTTAAAGTCAAAATAAATTTTCCTGAATCCGAATTCAGTGGTTTCCTAAAATGTCCATCCCTATGTCATTTTAGGAAATCCTACTCCCTTACTCTTATTTAAGAAGTCCAACTCCTTAGTTCATTAAATTTAACTCTTTAAATTTAACTATCTCAACGGGGATTAAAACTCCATTACACTGTGTGACCCTCAATGGTTCAGGGATACAGCTAGCCGTGGGCTCACAACTCCTTGTGACTCGGAACAACACTTTCCGACTTGCCCAACGAATCATGGTAAAGCGCCTAGCAACATCGCCCCATGATTCCCTAGGTATCACTGATAGTGCCTACAAGAACCAGTAGATTTTGGTTAGCGTACAGTACGGTCCCTTCATCCAAATATCCCGATCGAATCAACAACCATTGGTATATCGAGAGTCGCTCAAGATTCGATAACTATGCAATACATCTTGAAGATCAAATTAGTGACATCGCATGTGCTACTAAGAAACCATTTCTTAAATCACATCAAGTACTCTGGCCAGAGATTTGTCACACTAATATCTCCTCAGATCGCATAGGATATCCACACTCGCAAGTATGTGGTGAATCCTTGACAACAATGCATTGACTCCTATATGTGTCGTAACTGTACCCAATCTCGACACCTGATGACCCCCATAGAGTCGGTAAACGAGTCAAAGCACAGCACTAGCATATAGAGTCTCCATGATGTTTCAAGTCGTAAGGACTAATGGTGTACAACCAAAACCGCGGACTTTATCCACTCGATAAGTGATAACCACTTGGAAAGTCCGGATAGGGTAGTTCGATTATTCATCCTATGAATATCCATTTGCATGCTTCGAACATCTCCATGTTCCCTACCAATGAAACGTGGTACTCCGCATCGCAAATGCTAGTCTCAAACTCGAGCGATCCTTATCCTTATTATCGGACGGCTCAATCGACTAGGAACGGTTTTTAGAATATACAGTGACTATAAGATGTATTTCATGATAGACATCTCCATGTTCTACCACATCTTACATACACTATAGTATATTCAAGGTCTTTATCAAAACAACAATAGTATATCACAATATAACAATATGAAGTAATATAAAGTCATTGCCATAAAAGTGTAAATTATATTAAACAAAAGATTGTTTATACAAAGAGTCATCAAAGCCCATAGCCACACAGTTGGCTCACTGGGCACCCACTCTTACAATCTCCCACTTGCCCTATAGCCAACTAGTCATACTACGTAGACCCATTGCTTCGCGATGTTTGTCAAACAATGGTCCTGGCAAGGGCTTAGTAAGCGGATCAGCGATATTGTCTGCAGAGGCCACTCGTTCGACAATGATGTCTCCTCTTTCCACAATCTCCCGGATTATGTGGTATTTCCTCAGTACGTGTTTGGATCTTTGATGAGACCTTGGTTCCTTTGCTTGAGCAACGGCACCCGTGTTGTCACAGTACACCGGGACTGGACCAACAAATTCAGGAATGACGCCCAACTCTTGGACGAACTTCCTCATCCAAACGGCCTCTTTAGCAGCAGCTGATGCTGCAATGTATTCAGCCTCAGTGGTGGAATCCGCTGTGGTGTCCTGCTTGGAACTCTTCCAAGAGACAGCACCGCCATTGAGCATGAACACAAATCCAGAGGTTGACTTCGAGTCATCCACATCACTTTGGAAGCTAGAGTCGGTATAGCCTTCCAATTTGAGTTCTCGTCCTCCATAAACCATGAACATATTCTTAGTCCTTCGCAAGTACTTAAGAATGTCCTTCACGGCTTTCCAATGCATTTGACCAGGATTAGACTGATATCTGCTCGTGACACTCAGAGCAAATGCTACATCCGGTCTGGTAGATATCATCCCATACATGATACTACCTATAGCTGACGCATATGGTACATGTGTCATATTCTCTATCTCTTCATCAGTCTTGGGACACATAGACTTGGATAGAGAAACTCCATGACACATGGGTAGATGTCCTCTTTTGGACCCATCCATTGAAAACCGTTTCAATATGGTATCGATGTAGGTTGATTGAGTGAGTCCTATCATTCTCTTAGACCTATCTCTATAGATCTGTATCCCAAGAATGTAGGATGCCTCTCCCAAATCCTTCATCGAAAATCTACCTGATAACCATATCTTTGTTGACTGCAACATCCCTACATCATTCCCAATGAGTAGGATGTCATCAACATAAAGTACTAAGAATGTCACCGCATCCTTAACTACTTTCTTGTACACGCAAGGTTCCTCCGGGTTCTTGATGAAACCAAAATCTTTTATTGTTTCATCAAATTTCTGGTTCCAACTTCTTGATGCTTGTTTTAGACCATAAATTGATCTCTGAAGCTTGCATACCTTATGCTCGCTTCCCATGGATGTGTACCCCTCAGGCTGCTTCATATAGATTTCCTCCTTAATGTCTCCATTAAGAAAAGCAGTCTTCACATCCATTTGCCATATCTCATAGTCATACCATGCAGCTATGGCAATTAGGATTCTTATGGACTTGAACATTGCAACTGGTGAAAAGGTTTCGCCATAGTCAACTCCTTGCCTTTGAGTATAACCTTTAGCCACCAATCGCGCCTTGTAGGTCAATACCTTACCATCAGGCCCAAGCTTTCTTTTGTAGATCCATTTACACCCTATCGGAACAATTCCATCGGGAGGATCTACTAAAGACCAAACTTGGTTTGTATGCATCGAATCCAATTCTGACTGCATAGCTTCAAGCCATAAATTCGAATCCGCATCAGAAATTGCTTCCTTGAAGTTTCTTGGATCACATCCAATGTCGGGTTCATCTTGATCCCCTTCAAGAAGAAGACCATATCGAACTGGAGGTCTAGAAGTCCTTTCGGATCTTCTAGGTGCAGGCGTGTCCAGCAATGGTTCCTGAGGTGTAGGATCGTTATTTTGTATTTTGGGTTCTTCTCGAACTTCTTCGAGTTTCATCATCTCGCCTTTCTTATCCAATAAGAATTCCTTCTCCAAGAAGGTGGCATTCCTAGAAACAAACACCTTTGTTTCAGCAGGATAATAGAAATAATATCCGATTGAATTCTTCGGATACCCTACAAAATAACATAAGCTGGATCGACTATCCAACTTATCTCCCACTGTCCGCTTCACGTAAGCAGGACATCCCCAAATCCTCAAGTACGAATACTTAGGAGCTTTGCCATTCCATAACTCGTATGGTGTTTTGTCCACTGCTTTAGTGTGGACGTTGTTCAACAACAATACCGCCGTTTCAAGCGCATAGCCCCAAAACGAAGGTGGAAGCTCAGTGAAGCTCATCATAGATCGAACCATGTCCAACAAAGTTCGATTACGACGCTCCGATACACCATTAAGCTGTGGTGTCATAGGAGGAGTCCACTGAGAGAGAATCCCATTCTCTTTCAGATAGTCCAAAAACTCGGTACTCAAGTATTCTCCACCTCGATCCGATCGAAGTGCTTTAATACTTTTACCTAGCTTGTTTTCTACTTCAGCCTTGAATTCTTTGAACTTTTCAAATGCTTCAGACTTATATTTCATTAAATATAAATACCCATACCTTGAATAATCATCAGTAAAGGTAATGAAGTAGGTGTGGCCATGTTGAGTCCCTACTCTAAATGGACCACAAACATCTGTATGGATCAAATCCAACAGATTCTGACTACGCTCAGGTTTCCCCTTAAAAGGAGATTTAGTCATTTTTCCTTTTAGGCAGGATTCACAAGTAGGTAGAGAATTAATATCAGACATATCAAACATGCCCTCTCCCACTAGCTTGTTCATCCTCCTTGAGGAAATATGACCTAGCCTAGCATGCCAAAGGTTTGCCGGGTTTTGACTATCGATTTTCCTTTTGTTTGTTGTCGCCGGTTTATCAACATAATTCACTGGAACGTCTTTTAGTTTTAAGTTGTATAGATCGTTTTCAAGTTGTCCATTTCCAATTAAACATTCATTCTTGTAAATATTGCAAATCCCATTCACAAAATTGCAAGAATAACCATCTCTATCAAGCATAGAAATAGAAATAATGTTTTTAATTAAATCTGGCACAAATAAAACATCTCTTAACAATAATTTAAAACCGTTCTGCAAAGTCAAACAAACATCTCCAATGGCCGTAGCTTCAACTCTGGAACCATTCCCGAGCCTCAGCTGGGTCTCACCCATTCTAAGCCTGCGACTTCTTGTCATCACCTGCAAATCATTGCAAATGTGAGATCCACATCCGGTATCCAATACCCAAGAAGTTGTATTAAGTGACATGTTTATTTCAATATAGAACATACCCTTTGCAGTTCCCAACTGCTCAAGATATTCCTTGCAGTTGCGCTTCCAATGACCCGGCTTCTTGCAGTAATGGCAAACATCCTTGGATTTTCCATTGTTTGAAGCCTTTGTCTTTTGCTTCTTCTCGGGCTCAACTTTCTTGGGTGGGGTAGAACGTTTCTTGCCCTTCATACTTGGCCCCTTCTTCGCAGAAGATGAGGATCCCACCAAGAAAGCTGGCTTATCCTTCTTAAGTGTGGATTCATATGTAACGAGCATATTGACCATCTCTTCAAGGGTGGCCTCTATCTTGTTCATATTAAAATTTATCACAAATCCATCAAATGAAGAAGGAAGAGACAGAAGCAATAAATCCACATTGAGTTCATGCTCCAACACCAAATCTAGGGTCGCCAACTTCTGTATGAGCCAAATCACTCGTACCCCATGATCACGGACCGAAGTCCCTTCACGCATGCGGCACGTCATCAACTCCTTAACAGTAGCGAACCTTTCAGCCCTCGACTGAGCCCCAAAAAGTTCCTTGAGTTGCGTGTGAATGTCAGCAGCATTCACCGTGTCCTCAAATCGCCTCTGGAGTTCATCAGACATCGAGGCTTGCATATAGCATTTGGTCTTGATGTCATGGTCACACCATGCATCAAGTTTGGCCAATTCCTCCGGACTTATGTCAGCTGGTGCTTCCTTCGGAGGTGCTTTCTCTAACACGTAGAGCATTTTCTCCGAAGTTAAGACAATCTTCAACTTCCGGAACCATTCCGTATAGTTGGCGCCAGTCAACTTGTTTTGTTCGAGGATCGAGAATAATGGATTTCGCGAATTCATTGTATGAAATACTGAAAAGAAAAACAGACATATATCAATGATTGTTTAACAATTTACTAAGACATAAAATAGGCGAATTTAATTTTATGAATCTCACTCCCACTATTTTAACGATTTCACCACCCTCTAGTGAAAACGGGAAACTTTTTCCTTAGTGAGAACATGGAGTCCAATTGACAAACTTATGGTCCCGAATAATATCAGCCAACCATAATTCTCAAAAGGTAGAGCCCAATTGCTTCCAAAGCAACCCCCATGTGTTTACCTCATGTCCAATAAGGGCCCAATAATATGACGCCGTTTAAAGTGACATGTCAAGATGACCCATCAATATTAAGTTGTGATGGACGGTCGCCATGTGGATCCCCCAATAATATGAGCCGATCCCATGGGAGTTCCACCCAACTTACAACATTTGTCGATCCAATGTACAGCTTTCCGACGGACGGGCCCCCCCAATAATATGAGCCGGACCGTATCCGCGGGTAGCGTCACATACATTGACCGTTGATGGAAGGTGGGAACATTTAAACAAATTTAAATTTCCTTTATTTATCTTGATATAAATTTTAAATCATATTTAAAATGAGGGATTTTTAATTATAAAAATATTTGTCTCATCATATTCATTTTATTGCATGCTTGCCGGATTCACGCAATTTATGTCTAAACATGCATACAATCATAATATCAAATATTATATAGGATGATCGATTCCATTTCTAATTGACCCGTGGTTGCCAATCACGGGTCTTAGTCCAATCCTAGGTAATATGCAGTATGCAATGCAATCCTATTACATGTGCTTCCAATTTACATTTCTTCAGTCTTTATTGTCTGCTGGGCCCACCGTCTTCAAATCTTGATCTCCCACTAAATCTAATGTATTTACAATAAATAACAATGACAAGTAGGGATACATTTTTAGGGTGGGAACGGGCTATAAACCAAGCCCACTTTTATTACATATGACATTCATATCGGGCCATAAACCAGGCCCATTAATAAAACCAACAACAATAAAAACAAAATGTAAATTCCTAACATACACCTACAAAATTGGTCATGGCAATCGATCATCCTTATCCAATAACATTTAATTCAAAATTAATTTATTGGATAACATGCAGTGGCAATTCAAATTTAAACAAGATAAAATCATATTTTATATATAAAATCTCATTTCACATATAAAATCATATTTTATCTCTATATCAAATAAAATCATATTTTATCTATAAAATCCAATTTTACAAATAAAATCATATTTTACTCAATATATCATAAGATCATATCTTATCATCAATTGTACCAAAATAATTGATTTCAAAATTCAATTTACGGATAAAACATTAAAATTTTCCAAAAATTCAAATTTATCCAAAATCAATTTTAAAATTTACGGACTCGAACAATTCGATCCGAAATCTCGTGAACCAATCAAAAACAATTTTTGACCGGACCAAAAATAAAATTTCAACACATTAAAATTAATTTTTAAATAAAAATAAAATTTTTCCCGCGGGCCGCCCGGGACACTCCCGGGCCAGCCCGTACCCGGGGCGCGGGCCGGGGGCAGCCCGGCTGCCCCCTTAGGGCAGCACTCTCGCTGCCCTGGCGGCGCCGAACGCCGCCCCTGGGCGGCGCTGTGCGCCGCCCTGGGCAGCGCCGAGCGCTGCCCTGCGCAGCGCCCAGCGCTGCCCTGGGCGGCGACGGTCGCCGTCCTGGGCGGCGCCGTGCGCCCCCTTTGGGCGGCGCCGTGCGCCGCCCGGGGCAGCAACAATTGCTGCCCACCGGGCAGCGATCCAATCGCTGCCCGGGTTTTGCCCCGGAAATTTTTTTTTTTTTTTTTTATTTAAAATATTTATTTTGTTTTCAAAAAACCGAGACGAGACTCAAAAATTTTGTACAATCGATTAATTTAATCGTTTGATCTGAGCAACCTGGCTTTGATACCACTGTTGGAAAAACTGGCGTTCAGATCAATCACGATTGATACCCGGTGCAGCGGAAGTTTAAAATTTTTTTATCATGGAACAATTCCATGGTGTGGGTATCAATCATTCAACGATTAAATTATTGTGTGTGTAAAATTCAAATAACAATTAATTAAATTTTACCTTCAATCTCGAAGCGAGATTATTGGACACCACACAGATTTCTCTGCGCTTCTTGTATCTCCCAGGAACTGATGAACTCCTTCAATCAGGTCCACGAATGGGGTTTTAAATCCCTCTGATAGATTGCACTAGAAAATCTATCAGAAGTTTTTCTGCGAAGAGATTAAACGAATCTGATTCGTTATTCCTGACTGCAATTCAAAATCACAGACCGGAATTTTCTCTGACAGAGTTAAGGGGGCGGCCGAAATATGTTTGAGAGAGAGGGTAGGGTTTTTCAAAAATTGCTCTCAAAATAATGACCTGTTGTGTGTAATTTCTGTACTGAAATAACTTATTTATAATGCAGGCCACTAACACCTTAGGGCCCATTAGTCATAAGTTAGGGCCCGACAAGCAAAGCCCGCACATTCAGAAATTAATATAAAATTCATCGTGACTCCGATTGATGAACCGATTTCACCAATGTGCACAGAAACCATTTCTGCACATTTTAAAGTCAAAATAAATTTTCCTGAATCCGAATACAGTGGTTTCCTAAAATGTCCATCCCTATGTCATTTTAGGAAATCCTACTCCCTTACTCTTATTTAAGAAGTCCAACTCCTTAGTTCATTAAATTTAACTCTTTAAATTTAACTATCTCAACGGGGATTAAAACTCCATTACACTGTGTGACCCTCAATGGTTCAGGGATACAGCTAGCCGTGGGCTCACAACTCCTTGTGACTCGGAACAACACTTTCCGACTTGCCCAACGAATCATGGTAAAGCGCCTAGCAACATCGCCCCATGATTCCCTAGGTATCACTGATAGTGCCTACAAGAACCAGTAGATTTTGGTTAGCGTACAGTACGGTCCCTTCATCCAAATATCCCGATCGAATCAACAACCATTGGTATATCGAGAGTCGCTCAAGATTCGATAACTATGCAATACATCTTGAAGATCAAATTAGTGACATCGCATGTGCTACTAAGAAACCATTTCTTAAATCACATCAAGTACTCTGACCAGAGATTTGTCACACTAATATCTCCTCAGATCGCATAGGATATCCACACTCGCAAGTATGTGGTGAATCCTTGACAACAATGCATTGACTCCTATATGTGTCGTAACTGTACCCAATCTCGACACCTGATGACCCCCATAGAGTCGGTAAACGAGTCAAAGCACAGCACTAGCATATAGAGTCTCCATGATGTTTCAAGTCGTAAAGACTAATGGTGTACAACCAAAACCGCGGACTTTATCCACTCGATAAGTGATAACCACTTGGAAAGTCCGGATAGGGTAGTTCGATTATTCATCCTATGAATATCCATTTGCATGCTTCGAACATCTCCATGTTCCCTACCAATGAAACGTGGTACTCCGCATCGCAAATGCTAGTCTCAAACTCGAGCGATCCTTATCCTTATTATCGGACGGCTCAATCGACTAGGAACGGTTTTTAGAATATACAGTGACTATAAGATGTATTTCATGATAGACATCTCCATGTTCTACCACATCTTACATACACTATAGTATATTCAAGGTCTTTATCAAAACAACAATAGTATATCACAATATAACAATATGAAGTAATATAAAGTCATTGCCATAAAAGTGTAAATTATATTAAACAAAAGATTGTTTATACAAAGAGTCATCAAAGCCCATAGCCACACAGTTGGCTCACTGGGCACCCACTCTTACAATCTCCCACTTGCCCTATAGCCAACTAGTCATACTACGTAGACCCATTGCTTCGCGATGTTTGTCAAACAATGGTCCTGGCAAGGGCTTAGTAAGCGGATCAGCGATATTGTCTGCAGAGGCCACTCGTTCGACAATGATGTCTCCTCTTTCCACAATCTCCCGGATTATGTGGTATTTCCTCAGTACGTGTTTGGATCTTTGATGAGACCTTGGTTCCTTTGCTTGAGCAACGGCACCCGTGTTGTCACAGTACACCGGGACTGGACCAACAAATTCAGGAATGACGCCCAACTCTTGGACGAACTTCCTCATCCAAACGGCCTCTTTAGCAGCAGCTGATGCTGCAATGTATTCAGCCTCAGTGGTGGAATCCGCTGTGGTGTCCTGCTTGGAACTCTTCCAAGAGACAGCACCGCCATTGAGCATGAACACAAATCCAGAGGTTGACTTCGAGTCATCCACATCACTTTGGAAGCTAGAGTCGGTATAGCCTTCCAATTTGAGTTCTCGTCCTCCATAAACCATGAACATATTCTTAGTCCTTCGCAAGTACTTAAGAATGTCCTTCACGGCTTTCCAATGCATTTGACCAGGATTAGACTGATATCTGCTCGTGACACTCAGAGCAAATGCTACATCCGGTCTGGTAGATATCATCCCATACATGATACTACCTATAGCTGACGCATATGGTACATGTGTCATATTCTCTATCTCTTCATCAGTCTTGGGACACATAGACTTGGATAGAGAAACTCCATGACACATGGGTAGATGTCCTCTTTTGGACCCATCCATTGAAAACCGTTTCAATATGGTATCGATGTAGGTTGATTGAGTGAGTCCTATCATTCTCTTAGACCTATCTGTTGGAAAACTGGCGAGTTCCCAGACCAATTACGATTGATACCCGGTGCAGCGGAAGTTTAAAAATTTTTCATGGAACGTTTCCATGGTATGGGTATCAACCGTTCATCGATTGAATTATGTGTGTGTAAAATTTAAATAACAATTAAATAAATTTTACCTCAAATCTCGCAACGAGATTAATGGACACCAACAGAACAATTCTGCTCTTGTTGTCTCTCCCTGGAACCGATGAACGCCTTCAATCAGGTCCACGAACAGAGGTTTAATCCCTCTGATAGATTGCACTAGAAAATCTATCAGAAGTTTTCTGCGAAGAGAATACACGAATTTGATTCGTTATTCCTTACTGCGATTCAAAATCACAGACCGGAATTTTCTCTGACAGAGTAGGGAGGGGGCGGCCAAAAAAACGTTTTTGAGAGGCTAGGGTTTTCGAAAAATTGCTCTCAAAATAATGACCTGTTGTCTGTAATTTCTGTACTGAAATAACTTATTTATAATGCAGGCCACTAACACCTTAGGGCCCATTAGTCATAAGCTGGGGCCCGACAAGCAAAGCCCGCTCGTTCAGAAATTAATATAAAATTCATCGTGACTCCGATTGATGAAACGATTTCACCAATGTGCACAGAAACCATTTCTGCACGTTTTAAAGTCAAAATAAATTTTCCTGAATCCGAATTCAGTGGTTTCCAAAAATGTCCATCCCTATGTCATTTTAGGAAATCCTACTCCCTTACTCTTATTTAAGAAGTCCAACTCCTTAGTTCATTAAATTTAACTCTTTAAATTTAACTATCTCAACGGGGATTAAAACTCCATTACACTGTGTGACCCTCAATGGTTCAGGGATACAGCTAGCCGTGGGCTCACAACTCCTTGTGACTCGGAACAAAACTTTCCGACTTGCCCAACGAATCATGGTAAAGCGCCTAGCAACATCGCCCCATGATTCCCTAGGTATCACTGATAGTGCCTACAAGAACCAGTAGATTTTGGTTAGCGTACAGTACGGTCCCTTCATCCATATATCCCGATCGAATCAACAACCATTGGTATATCGAGAGTCGCTCAAGATTCGATAACTATGCAATGCATCTTGAAGATCAAATTAGTGACATCGCATGTGCTACTAAGAAACCATTTCTTAAATCACATCAAGTACTCTGGCCAGAGATTTGTCACACTAATATCTCCTCAGATCGCATAGGATATCCACACTCGCAAGTATGTGGTGAATCCTTGACAACAATGCATTGACTCCTATATGTGTCGTAACTGTACCCAATCTCGACACCTGATGACCCCCTCAGAGTCGGTAAACGAGTCAAAGCACAGTACTAGCATATAGAGTCTCCATGATGTTTCAAGTCGTAAGGACTAATGGTGTACAACCAAAACCGCGGACTTTATCCACTCGATAAGTGATAACCACTTGGAAAGTCCGGATAGGGTAGTTCGACTATTCATCCTATGAATATCCATTTGCATGCTTCGAACATCTCCATGTTCCCTACCAATGAAACGTGGTACTCAGCATCGCAAATGCTAGTCTCAAACTCGAGCGATCCTTATCCTTATTATCGGACGGCTCAATCGACTAGGAACGGTTTTAGAATATACAGTGACTATAAGATGTATTTCATGATAGACATCTCCATGTTCTACCACATCTTACATACACTATAGTATATTCAAGGTCTTTATCAAAACAACAATAGTATATCACAATATAACAATATGAAGTAATATAAAGTCATTGCCATAAAAGTGTAAATAATATTAAACAAAAGATTGTTTATACAAAGAGTCAACAAAGCCCATAGCCACACAGTTGGCTCACTGGGCACCCACTCTTACAATCTCCCACTTGCCCTATAGCCAACTAGTCATACTACGTAGACCCATTGCTTCGCGATGTTTGTCAAACAATGGTCCTGGCAAAGGCTTAGTAAGTGGATCAGCGATATTGTCTGCAGAGGCCACTCGTTCGACACTGATGTCTCCTCTTTCCACAATCTCCCGGATTATGTGGTATTTCCTCAGTACGTGTTTGGATCTTTGATGAGACCTTGGTTCCTTTGCTTGAGCAACGGCACCCGTGTTGTCG